>NC_053041.3:87544293-87849293 GCF_002575655.3 Aegilops tauschii subsp. strangulata | reverse complement strand
GTTGATCGACCACGAGATCGTAGAGGCTAAACCCTAGAAGCTAGCCTATGATTATGATTGTTGTTGTCCTACGGACTAAACCCTCCAGTTTATATAGACACCGGAGGGGGCTAGGGTTACACAGAGTCGGTTACAAGGGAGGAGATCTACATATCCGTATTGCCAAGCTTACCTTCCACGCAAAGGAGAGTCCCATCCGGACACGGGACGAAGTCTTGAGTCTTGTATCTTCATAGTCCAACAGTTCGGCAGAAGTATATAGTCCGACTATCCGAGGACCCCCTAATCCAGGACTCCCTCAGTTGCCCCTGAACCAGGATTCAATGACGATGAGTCCGGCGCGCAGATTGTCTTCGGCATTGCAAGGCGGGTTCCTCCTCCGAATACTCCATAGAAGATTTTGAACACAAGGATCGTGTCCGGCTCTGTAAAATAAATTCCACATACCACCGTAGAGAGTATAATATTTTCACAAATCTTAATCTGCTGACAACTTTTCATAGTGTGATATTCTGCCGTGGATTGGTCATGACGAACCGTTTTTCCCAGCCTGCCACTGCACGTGTTGCGAGGCGGTTTTATTGGCACATCTTGTCGAAGAAGAGATCGTGTTCCTCTTATCACGGGATTCTCATCAATACGGGTGTGGGTAACCCAATCGCGCCTGTTGGTATGACTCCTCGATTTAGGCAAGGTTCAAACGGCCACGCAGAGGACGCTCGGTATTCACCCCCTTTATAAAGGGGCCAAGGCCTGTCCTTTTCTTCTCGCGCTCGATCCTTCCCTTCCCCCACCTCGAATTCCAACACCCGAGGCTCCGACTAAGTGCTTCGGACCTTCAATCATGTCCGGATCCAACCTTCAAGGCCGGTGGATGGACTCCTCTGTCACAGAGGAGGACCTCAAGAAGCTAAGAGAAGCCAGGTATCTGACTGCTGAAATCTCGCACAGGCTGCCTGCTCCAGGGCAGGTCATCCCTACTCCCGAATCCAACGAGAGTGTCATATTTGTTTCCCACCTCCTCCGAGGGCTAGGTTTTAGTCTTGATCCCTTTGTTAGAGGGCTTATGTTCTTCTACAGGCTCGATTTCCATGATCTGGCTCCGGATTCCATCCTTCACATCTCGTCGTTCATCGTCGTGTGCGAAGCCTTCCTCCGCGTCACCCCACACTTCGGATGATGGCTCAAGACCTTCCATGTGAAGCCGAGGATGATCGATGGGCGACACGCAGAGTGCGGAGGCGCCATAATAAGCAAAGGCGCCAATGCTCCATGGCTGGAGGGTTCCTTCCCGGAGATGTCCAACTTATGGCAGCGGGAGTGGTTTTACATCACGGCTCCCCGAAGCACTAAGTGGGCAGCTGCCCCCGCCTTCCGTTTGGGCCCCCCGCCACAACTGGCGTCGTGGGTCAACAAGGGGCTGGACTGGGGGCCAGTTAACGACCTGCCGATACTGCAGAGTCGCATCCGAGATCTCCTCGAGAGAGATGTCAACCTTGTCAAGGTAATGCAAGTCATGCTAGTTCGTCGGGTCCTGCCATGCCAACGTCGACCTCTCCGTATGTGGGAGTTCAACCCGGAAGGACCGCGAACTATTCAGAAATTCTTCGGCGTGACGCTCGAAGGGATGTATGGATTGTTCTTCGGACCACGAATAAAGTGTCCGGACACCATCGAGGATGCGGGTCTAAACTGCAATCGTCCAGATACCCAGGTAAGTAATTCTGCGGACGAACACGCTGTCTTTTTATTTATCACAACATCATTCTGAAAAGTCGCTCTTTGACCAGGACTGGATAAAAAAGGCGAAGATGATCAGGTGTTCGGCTCCCCTTCCCGAAGGCTCACTGAATCCTGTACTAGCCAGGATGCTTGAGTAAGATAAAGGGAGGAATAAGGAAGCTGAAAGCGGGCTTCATGCATTACTCATCCGAACCGGGGGAATTAGTGTCTCCACGAAGGAGGATAACTGGGGAGAAGAATCTAAAATTCCCTCTCCCCAAGGACGGAAGAGGACCGCCTCTAAAGATTTGGAAGCGAGGGTTTCCAAACGAGGGAAGAAACCTTCGCCAGGGGGTCCTGCCCCGGAGGGCATCCTTACCGCACAGTGCCCGCAAGGGGATCAGCCCTCCACCGAGCTGTAAGTGAGCAAGAGTACTTTTGGTAAATATATCCTGCTTCATCTCTGAGGACAATAACTGAGACGTATGTCTTGCAGTTCGGATCGTAGCCCTTCTCGACAGAGTTCGTCTTCGGGGGATCTTCTTCCGGAGATGATGGAGAGCGAAACGCCTCCCCCTGTCTCCTCGCCTCATGAGGCGGGCGACCCTGAAGTATCGTCGCGGAGAATTTCTCCTGATCCGCCAAGGCCGGAAGGTAACCCTTCGGCCAGCCGAAGTCCGGAGGATTCGGCTCCTAAGGATAGCAACAGAAAGAGTCCGGGACTGCCCGGTGCACAACCGGGTGTACTGATGGGACTTCTGGAGCAAGCGACTATCTCATAGGCGCATCGTACTTTAATGGGTATGGTGGTTGAGAGGATTGCATCCGTCGAAAGTGGGTTGCATGAGGCTTTTATGAGCCTGCTAAGAGGTTTTGAGGTACGCAAAGTAATATATATATATATATTTTGACGGTACCACACACGCTAGGTGTGCCCTTATGCAGACAGTAGCCCCTCAGAGTCTGGTTGCTGTCCAAAGGCGGCAAACAGAGGATCATAGTCCCAGGTAATGATCATGCTACTTTTATGTGAAGGCGGCTGAGGGTCCGGTGGCTAGCCGGACTGGTGAGTTTGCCGAACTGAAGCGGCAACTTGATGCAGCAGATGCCGACATTGTGCTTGTAAACAAGCGGCTTGACGAGGCACAGGGTATGTATTCTCCGGTGGTTAACAGATATTAAGAGGAGCATGATGCTAGTATTTATAATATGCTGTGACTGCAGATGGAGCTGCCGCCGTGGAGACCCTTCAGGTGGAGCTTGCCCAAGCCAAGGAACAAGCCAGGAGAAGTGATGCGGCCGCCCTAAAGGCGGTCGAAGAATTAAGAGCCGAATAGGCTGCTCATCGCCAGAGCGAAGATAAAATAGCCAAGATGGCTGTTAATCTGAAGGATGCCGCCGACCGGTATGAGCTTCTCAAAAAGGACAATCAAGCGAAAGTGGTGGACCTGAAGAAAGCCATGGTAGCAGCCAAGGAGACCCGCTCGAAAATAAGAGTGGCGAAGGAGGAGCTTCGTCAAGCCGGAGATATCACGGCTGGGAAGCCCTTTTTGTTGCGGACGAAGTTCGGAGATCCGAAGTATGCCCCTCTGGATCAATTATGGAGTGCTGCGGACGCGTACGTGGACTTGGCAACGAGTGCTGCTGATGCGACTAAATTTTTCAAAGATCGAAAAGATCATGAAGTGGAAAAGTTGTTCTGGTCGCAGTTCAGTGCTCCAACGCGTCCGCTGCTGCTGAATGAGCAAATGGCCGGGTGGGCTGAGCTCCATAGGTTGTCCGGGCTTGCCATGAGGTCTGTTGTGGATCATCTTTGGCCGGAAGGACCAAGGACGAATAGTTATTTTGGTTTAGTGCAACGATTCCTTGGTGTTGTGCCGCATATCGACGCTGCAAAGAGGTCGACGTGCATAGAGGGTGCGCGGATGGCTCTTGCCCGTGTTAAGACATACTGGGCAGAGATGGAGGCCACCGCTATTGCAACCCAGAGTCCGGCCGTAGGCCAGGCATCGTCCGAGCACTATTTTGAAGAAGTCCTAGAAGGCGCTCGTTTAATAGAGGCTCAGTGCTCGAAGAGTATCATGTTCTAGTTACATGTAACCCGATTGTAAAAACAATGCTATTAGGATTATAAAGGCTGTGTTTATACCTTTGCCTGAAAGTATTATGATGCCTCCTGTGCGGCCGTTTATGTATGTATATAACCTGAAAGTTTGCAGTCGTCGGCTTCAGCCCCCACGCATGTAATGCGGGGGTGTTCTGAAAAGCGCGTATTCACACTTGATCCAACGTCTTGGTCCATTAAGGAGATGATAGCACGGCGAACAAGGCAATCGGACTATATTGCTTTAACACTTTCACTTAGCCATAGGAGTTTGACGGTGGGGGTACTATATAGCCCCTGGTACTTCCGCGTCTATCCGAAGATGGTGCGCGTACATACATGACCAGGAAACCGGTCCTTCGTTAATGCGGAGGAATCGCGAAGATTCTGATGAGTCATCGAGTGGTTGACCAGTCTCGCGCTGTATCATGACAGTCAGTTTTCGGCTTTCTCTACTAAGGTGCTCGTCCGGATGAACCAGGGCACAATCGTAGTAGTTCTCCCAGTGCTACCTTAGCCGATATAGCGGAACGTAAGGTACCAAAACATGGGAGCCGGGCAAACCCAACTATTGACCAAAGACATGATTCGGAGCTGATGCATATGAGGCCAAACTCGCGACACCGAACACTCCCTAAGGTATTCGGTCTTTACAACATATACTAGGCTGAGTAACGCCCTTGATAATGAACCCTGAATTTCCAGGTACGTGCATTAGTCTGGCGTGGCGAAATGCCAATAACGCCAGCGTCCCTCTCGGTTATGTTTAGTATCCGGAGGGTGTAAAGCAACAAGAGACAGTAAGAAAGGTTTACACAGGGTCTTAATCTAAAAAGAAACCTTTGAGCGGGGCCCTGCTGCACGTCTGCGCCTGTGTCTCCGTTGTGCCGTATCCTGGAAGGGTGTAGCACGATTATCATCTGTAAAAGAGAAAAACTCAGGTGAAAGTATTCGTGCGAAAAATTGGTTATTCTTAATAAACCATTAAAATTTAATCTAAATAAGGGCAACCCGAACTGTAGTTCATTTTTACATGCGGGAAGCCCCTAGCGCCCCTTATGGGGATATATCCATCAACCCAATCTCAGGTTTATCTGAGCTGTTACAGCCAGCGTTGCGCCGGACTCGTCTAGCCGTGTCCGTGGTCTTGACGACAGATCATTTATTCTAGTTGGAGAGGCCAGTCAGTGTTCGGCTGCTAAAGCCGTCACACATTCTTCCGTACGCAAGGAACGCTCTGCGTTTCCGCTAACTATGATGGTGCCACGTGGACCGGGCATCTTAAGCTTAAGATAAGCATAATGTGGTACTGCGTTAAGACGAGCAAAGGCCGTTCTTCCGAGTAGTGCTTGATAGCTGCTTCGGAATGGAGCGATGTCGAAGGTTAACTTTTCACTTCGGAAGTTGTCGGGAGAACCGAATACAACCTCTAGTACTAGAGAGCCCGTGCAGCGGGCCTCTGGGCCGGGTATTACTCCTTTAAAGGTAGTATTGCTTTGGTTAATCCTTGTCGGGTCTATCCCCATTTTGCGGACTGTGTCCTGATATATCAGATCGAGACTACTGCCGCCGTCCATAAGGACTCGGGTGAGATGGTATCCGTTAATTATTGGGTCTAGCACCAAGGCAGCAGATCCTCCGTGCCGGATACTATCCGAGTGATTCCTATGATCGAAAGTGATCGGGCAGGCCGACCAAGGGTTGAATTTGGGGGTGACGGGCTCCACGACGCATACCTCTCGGAGTGCGCGTTTGCTCCTCCTCTTTATTGCGTGAATCATGTTCACTGTTTTGACCTCTGGCGGGAATTTTTTCTGTCCCCCAGTATTTTGCTGGCGAGGCTCATCCTTGTCTTCACTTGGTTTCTCCCTCCCCTTGTGTTCGGCGTTTAGCTTACAGGCCTGCTTGAAAACCCAGCATTCTCTGTTGGTGTGATTCGCAGGTTTGTCGGAGGTGCCATGAATCTGACATAATCTGTCTGGAATCTTGTTTAGGCTGGACGGTCCATCTCTGCTGCCTTTAAATGGCTTTTTCCGTTGACCGGATCGTGAGCCCCTGAATCCGGCGTTCACCGCCGTGTTTTCTGGGTTGTCTTCATTGTTTTGACGCTTGCTTTTGTTGTGTCGTGGTTTTCCATTGCCATCCCTAACTTCGGATGTGCCTGGGTCGCTGGTGCCGCTACGGGCCAGCCAAATATCTTCACCCGCGCAAAAGCGGGTCATAAGGCTTGTCAGGGCTGTCATTGTCCTCGGTTTTTCCTGGCCGAGGTGTCTGGCGAGCCATTCGTCCCGGACACTGTGCTTGAAAGCTGCTAAAGCTTCGGCGTCCGGGCAATCGACGATTTGATTCTTCTTAGTGAGGAATCTGTTCCAAAGCTTTCAGGCTGACTCTCCGGGCTGTTGAATTATATGACTTAAATTGTCTGCATCCGGAGGTCGGACATAGGTCCCTTGAAAATTAGCCCTAAAAGCATCCTCAGGCTCTTCCCAACTTCCAATTGAGTTTACGGGGAGGCTTTTCAGCCAATGCCGAGCTGGTCCTTTCAACTTGAGGGGCAAGTATTTGATGCCGTGGAGATCATCTCCGCGAGCCATATGGATATAAAGTATAAAGTCCTCAATCCAGACCCCAGGGTCTGTCGTTCCGTCATACGCCTCTATATTCACGGGTTTGAATCCCTCTAGGAATTCGTGATCCAGCACCTCATCGGTGAAGCATAGGGGGTGCGCGGCACCCCTCTACTTGGACGTGTCATGACGTTCTGACGGTTGTAGTGTTCAGTTTTAATTCTGTGCCGGAGCGCGCTTCCTAGATCCGTAGATGGACCTGGTCATACCGACATCGTTAACCGCCCTATCGCAGCCACGGGGTGGTCGATCCGGCTGATTGGCCGTTTTATTTTTCGACTGTGTGGGCTCTAAAGCCTCGTCATCGAATTCAGGCAGCAGCTTGCGCTTTGGATAGCTCTTTGTGTGGCGACTGCCATCGTACTTTTCTGCAGTGTCGAGCACTTTGTTCCATCTACTGTTGAGTGTATTTTCCGCAGCCTTGAGCCTTTGTTTCTGCTTCTTTAGGCTCCTCGCGGTGGCAAGAAGCCTTCTATGGAGGTTCTCTTGCTCCAAGTGCCTTTCCGGGATGATGTGTGCATCGTCGTCCGGACTGTTCTCCTCTCCGGAGATAGGTTTATTAGTTTTACCCTCGGCGTCACCGTTGTCGGACGGCGGCTCCGTACTATGTTCGCCTTCCGCTGGCTCATCTTGTTCTGTCGCTGGGTCCATGTGGTCGTTGTTTCTTCTGGAGTCGACCGGGGTGTTATTTATTCTTGCGCTGTTGTCGCTGTTTTTTGCCGAGGTGGGATTTGGAGCGGCGCCTATGCCGTCGCTTTGGTTGCTTCTTGAGGGAACTATCCTTCGCTGCATCCTTCCGTTCCTCGTCGTTGTTTTCTTTGGGTGTATCCACCATATATATATATCGTGTGATGAAGTGGCTATCCAGCGCCCTGTGGGCGGTGGTTCCTGTTCCTCTCCTGCATCGTCGTCCATACCGTCGATGTCTTCAGAGCCGAAATCGAGCATGTCGGTTAAATCGTCGACAGTGGCTACTAAGTGGGTGGTGGGTGGGGAGCGAATTTCTTCGTCGTCCGCATCCCACTCTAGCCGGACATAGTTCGGCCAAGGGTCTCCTGACAAGGAGAGAGATCTTAATGAGTTTAGCACGTCACCCAGTGGTGAGTGCTGAAAGATATCCGCGGAGGAAAACTCCATGATCGGTGCCCAATCAGATTCGATTGGCACGGATGCAGGCAGTTCGGAGCCCGTGGCCGGGGACGAATCCAAGTGTCCGGCAACACGGGTCTCATAAGAGGTGAAGTCAGTATTCGGCTCTATCGCCGCTGCGTGCGCGGCCTCCGCGGCGGGGTCTATCCACCCGTCCTCGGACGATACGATCTGCTCCGGATTGAGGGCCGGAGTAGTTGCAGGTGTGATCTCCCGAACACTGTCCGACGGCAGGGCTAAGTCATGCTCGTCGTGACTGCGCGGCGCGCCTGACATGGGCTCGAATCCGTCCAAGATTAAGTCTCCGCGGATGTCGGCAGTATAGTTCAAGTTTCCAAACCTGACCTGATGGCCAGGGGCGTAGCTCTCGATCTGCTCCAGATGGCCAAGCGAGTTGGCTCGCAGTACGAAGCCGCCGAATATGAAGATATGTCCTGGGAGGAAAGCCTCGCCCTGGATCGCATCGTTGTCGATGATCGAAGGAGCCATCAGGCCTTTAACGCGGCGACACAGTGGAACTCTCAATGAAAGCAAAAAAGTCGGTGTCAAAACCGGCGGATCTTGGGTAGGGGGTCCCGAACTATGCGTCTAAGGCGGATGGTAACAGGAGGCGGGGGACACAATGTTTACCCAGGTTCGGGCCCTCTCGATGGAGGTAATACCCTACTTCCTACTTGATTGATCTTGATGATATGAGTATTACAAGAGTTGATCTACCACGAGATCGTAGAGGCTAAACCCTAGAAGCTAGCCTATGATTATGATTGTTGTTGTCCTACGGACTAAACCCTCCAGTTTATATAGACACCGGAGGGGGCTAGGGTTACACAGAGTCGGTTACAAGGGAGGAGATCTACATATCTGTATTGCCAAGCTTGCCTTCCACGCAAAGGAGAGTCCCATCTGGACACGGGACGAAGTCTTGAGTCTTGTATCTTCATAGTTCAACAGTCCGGCAGAAGTATATAGTCCTGCTGTCCGAGGATCCCCTAATCCAGAACCCCCTCAGCCATCAAGACTCTTTTCTGGCGCCATTGCCGGGGAGTGAAGCGCCTTTGGTAAGGAAAATTTTATATAGTGTGCCGAAATTTACTGTCACTTGTTACTATGGAAAGTAATCCTTTGAGGGGCTTGTTCGGGGTATCTTCACCCCGACCAGTAGAGCAAAGAGTTTCTCCTCACCCTACTGAACCTACTGAAAATGTTTACTTTGAAATTCCTTCGGGTATGATAGAGAAACTGCTAGCTAATCCTTTTACAGGAGATGGAACATTACATCCCGATTTGCACCTAATCTATGTGGATGAAGTTTGTGGATTATTTAAGCTTGCAGGTATGCCCGAGGATGTTATCAATAAGAAGGTATTCCCTTTATCTTTGAAGGGAAAGGCATTGACATGGTTTAGGCTATGTGATGATATGGGATCATGGAACTACAACCGATTGAAATTGGAATTTCATCAGAAGTTTTATCCTATGCATCTTGTTCATCGTGATCGTAATTATATATATAATTTTTGGCCTCGCGAAGGAGAAAGCATCGCTCAAGCTTGGGGGAGGCTTAAGTCAATGTTATATTCATGCCCCAATCATGAGCTCTCAAGAGAAATTATTATTCAAAAATTTTATGCTCGGCTTTCTCTCAATAATCGCTCCATGCTCGATACTTCTTGTACTGGTTCTTTTATGATGAAGACTATTGAATTCAAATGGGATTTATTGGAAAGAATTAAACGCAACTCTGAAGATTGGAATCTCGACGAAGGTAAGGAGTCAGGTATAACACCTAAGTTTGATTGTGTTAAATCTTTTATGGATACCGATGTTTTCCGTGAATTTAGCACTAAATATGGACTTGACTCTGAGATAGTAGCTTCTTTCTGTGAATCATTTGCCACTCATGTTGATCTCCCTAAGGAGAAGTGGTTTAAATATCATCCTCCCATTGAAGTAAAAAATAGCTGAACCTATTAAAGTTGAAGAAAGACTATCACTTATAATGTTGATCCTATTGTTCCTACTGCTTATATTGAGAAACCCTTTCTCTGTTAGAATAAAGGATCATGCTAAAGCTTCAACTATGGTTCGTAAGAGTAATACTAGAACACCTACACCTCCTGAGCAAATTAAAGTTGAACCTAGTATTGCTATGGTTAAAGATCTCTTGGCCGATAATATTGATGGGCATGTTATTTACTTCTGTGATGAGGCTGCTAGAATTGCTAGACCCGATACTAAGGGTAAACATAGACCTATTGTTTCTGTTAAAATAGGAGATCATTGTTATCATGGCTTATGTGATATGGGTGCTAGTGCAAGTGCAATACCTCATTCCTTATACAAAGAAATTATGCATGATATTGCACCTGCTGAGATAGAAGAAATTGATGTTACAATTAAGCTTGCCAATAGAGATACTATTTCACTAGTTGGGATTGTTAGAGATGTTGAAGTCTTGTGTGGGGAAGTTAAATATCCTACTGATTTTCTTGTTCTTGGTTCCCCACAAGATGACTTTTGTCCCATTATATTTGGTAGGCCCTTCTTGAATACTGTTAATGCTAAGATAGACTGCGAAAAGGATATTGTTACTGTTGGTTTAGGGGATATGTCTCATGATTTTAATTTTGCTAAATTTCGTAGACAACCCCATGATAAAGAATTGCCTAGTAAAGATGAAATTGTTGGTCTTTCTTCTATTGTCGTGCCTCCTAATGATCCTTTAGAACAATATTTGCTAGACCATGAAAATGATATGTTTATGAATGAAAGAAGGGAAATAGATGAAGTATTCTTTAAACAGGGACCTATTTTGAAACACAACTTGCCTATTGAAATTCTAGGGGATCCTCCTCCACCCAAGGGTGATCTCGTGTTTGAGCTTAAACCATTGCCTGATACCCTTAAATATGCTTATCTTGATGAAAAGAAGATATGTCATGTTATTATTAGTGCTAACCTTTCAGAGCAAGAAGAAGAGAAATTATTGAAAACTCTGAAGAAGCACCGTGCTGCTATTGGATATACTCTGGATGATCTTAAGGGAATTAGTCCCACTCTATGCCAACACAAAATAAAATTGGATAAAGACGCTAAACCGGTTGTTGATCACCAATGACGGTTAAATCCTAAGATGAAAGAAGTGGTAAGAAAAGAAATACTAAAGCTTCTGGAGGCAGGTATAATTTATCCTGTTGCTGATAGTCAGTGGATAAGTCCTGTCCATTGTGTCCCAAAGAAGGGAGGTATTACTATTGTCCCTAATGATAAAGATGAATTGATCCCACAAAGAATTGTTACAGGTTATAGAATGGTAATTGATTTCCGCAAACTAAATAAAGCTACTAAAAAGGATCTTTACCCTTTACCTTTTATTGATCAAATGCTAGAAAGATTATCCAAACATACACATTTTTTCTTTCTAGACGGTTACTCTGGTTTCTCTCAAATACCTATGTCAAAAGAGGATCAAGAAAAGACCACTTTTACTTGCCCTTTCGGTACCTTTGCTTATAGACGTATTCCTTTTGGTTTATGTAATGCACCTACTACCTTTCAAAGATGCATGATGGCTATATTCTCTGATTTTTGTGAAAAGATTGTTGAGGTTTTCATGGATGATTTCTCCGTGTATGGAACTTCTTTTGATGATTGCTTAAGCAACCTTGATCGAGTTTTGCAGAGATGTGAAGAAACTAATCTTGTCTTGAATTGGGAGAAGTGCCACTTTATGGTTAATGAAGGTATTGTCTTGAGGCATAAAATTTCTGAAATAGGTATTGAAGTTGATAAAGCCAAAGTTGATGTTATTGAAAAGATGTCGTGTTCTAAGGACATCAAAGGTATAAGAAGTTTCCTTGGTCATTGTGATGCCCCCGATTCGACCATACACTAATCACGCACGCAAATGTGTACGATCAAGATCAGGGACTCACGGGAAGATATCACAACACAACTCTACAATATAAATAAGTCATACAAGCATCATAATACAAGCCAGGGGCCTCGAGGGCTCGAATACAAGTGCTCGGTCATAGACAAGTCAGCGGAAGCAACAATATCTGAGTATAGACATCAGTTAAACAAGTTTGCCTTAAGAAGGCTAGCACAAAAGTAGCAACGATCGAAAAGGCAAGGCCTCCTGCCTGGGACCTCCTAACTACTCCTCGAAGCCGAACTCCACATAGAATCATCCTCGCTAGCTCCTGGACTCCAGCATCTGGTTGCGACAACCAGGTATAGAAAGGGGAAAAGAGGGAGAAAAGCAATCGTGAGTACTCATCCAAAGTACTCGCAAGCAAGGAGCTACACTACATATGCATGGGTATATGTGTAAAGGGTCATATCGGTGGACTGAACTGTAGAATGTCAGAATAAGAGGGGGATAGCTAATCCTGTCGAAGACTACGCTTCTGGCCACCTCCATCTTGCAGCATGTAGAAGAGAGTAGATGGTAAGTTCACCAAGTAGCATCGCATAGCATAATCCTACCCGGCGATCCCCTCCTCGTCGCCCTGTTAGAGAGCGATCACCGGGTTATATCTGGCACTTGGAAGGGTGTGTTTGATTAAGTATCCAGTTCTAGTTGTCATAAGGTCAAGGTACAACTTCGGGTCGTCCTTTTACTGAGGGACATGGCTATTCGAATAGATAAACTTCCCTGCAGGGGTGCACCACATAACCCAACACGCTCGATCCCATTTGGCCGGACACACTTTTCTGGGTCATGCCCGGCCGCGGAAGATCAACACGTCGCAGCCCCACCTAGGCACAACAGAGAGGTCAGCACGCCGGTCTAAATCCTATGCGCGCAGGGGTCTGGGCCCATCGTCCATTGCACACCTGCATGTTGCGTACGTGGCCGGAAGCAGACCTAGCCTAGCAGGCGTTCCAGTCCAATCCGGCGCGCGCCGCTCCGTCGCTGACGTCAAGAAGAGCTTCGGCTGATACCACGACGTCGAGTGCCCATAACTGTTCCCGCGTAGTTGGTTAGTGCATATAGACCAAATGGCCAGACTCAGATCAAATACCAAGATCTCGTTAAGCGTGTTAAGTATCCGCGAACGCCGACCAGGGCCAGGCCCACCTCTCTCCTAGGTGGTCTCAACCTGCCCTGTCGCTCCGCCATAAAGTAACAGTCGGGGGCCGTCAGGAACCCAGGCCCACCTCTACCGGGATGGAGCCACCTGTCCTTTCAGCCCCCTCATCAGAATCACTTGCGGGTACTCAACGAGCCGACCCGACTTTAGTCACCACATGTGTCATGTATATAAAGTATATAGTATATACCCGTGATCACCTCCCGAAGTGATCACGACCCAGTAGTATAGCATGGCAGACGGACAAGAGTGTAGGGCCATTGATGGAACACTAGCATCCTATACTAAGCAGTAGGATAGCAGGTAAGGGTAACAACTGTAGCAACAATGATAGGCTATGCAGCAGAATAGGATCAACCGAAAGCAGTAACATGCTACACTCTTCTAATGCAAGCAGTATAGAGAAGAATAGGCGATATCTGGTGATCAAGGGGGGGGGCTTGCCTGCAAGCTCAGCCGAGAAGGAGGGGTCGTCAACACCGTAGTCGTACTGGGTGGCAGCGGCGTCGGTCTCGGTGTCTAGCGAGAGAAGAGGGGGGAGAAACAATAAATACAATGAAAACAAATGCATGGCGATGCATGACATGACAAAGCGTGAGGCTAAGTGTGCCTAAACGAGGTACTAGGTGATACCGGCGAAGGGGGGAAACATCCGGGAAAGTATTCCCGATGTTTCGCGTTTTTGGACAGATGGACCGGAGGTGAAATGTTGCAGGTTCACTATGCTAGGGATGTGTGGTGAACGAACGGGCTGCGTATCCGGATTCGTCTCGTCGTTCTGAGCAACTTTCATATAGAAAACATTTTCATCCGAGCTACGGTTTATTTTCTATGAATTTTCAAAGATTAAACCATTTTCTGGAATTATTTTTATTAACAGAAATCTATTAATGCGTCAGCAATGCATCAGCATGACGTCAGCAGTCAGCTGACCCGTTTGACTAGTCAAACTGACCAATGGGTCCCACCTGTCATAGACAGTGGCCTTAACAGAGTTTAATTTCAATTAATCTAACTAATTAGATAACCTGGGCCCACTATCCGTGAGTAATCAATTTAAATTTATTTAAATTAAGTAATTTAATTAGTGTTAGGGGCGAGGCCCACCAGTGAGTGGCACTGGGCTGCCGAGTCAGCACATTGACTGGGTCAACTTGGTCAAGGGGGGCGAGCGGGGGCCACTGGGGCCACTGGTCAGCGACAAGGGTGGTGGCCCTGGGCGGCCACGTCAGCAATGGCGGTGGCGCGCCGGCGGCGGATATTACAACGGCGGCGACGCACCGGAGTCGGCTGGAAAAAGGCCACAGAGGGCCTCCAGACCGGCCGTTTGGACCTACGAGTGTGTGCTGGCGTCGTGCACGCGATGGTGAGGATGGCCAGCGCCGGGGACGGTCCGAGCATCGCCGGCGTCGAGGTTTGCGGTCGCCGGAGTTGGGCGAGGATGCAGACGGCGACAGGGGGCACGAACGGAGGCGCGGGTGGGCTCTTTCGAACGCCGGGTCGACGCCGCGTCAAGTGGTGGTATTAGGCGATGCTGGGGAGGCCGGAGCTGGCTGGAGTAGCGACGGGGAGCGGCGGTGGCGCTCAGGCCCTGTTCGAATCGCGGCGGGAGCGACCTAGGGGGCGGTTGGGGCTGCAGCTCGGTGCTGCGCGTCTCCTGGAGCACTCCAGTGACTTGCGCTGGGGCTCGGAAGCGCGTACGACGCGCGGGCGGCGGCCATGGCGGGTGGCGGAGCTCACCTCCGCGGGGACGGCGACGGAGCGCGCTAGAGTGTGAAAGAGAGGGAAGGGAGCGTCACGGAGGCTCACCTAGCGGGCACATGGTGGCCCTGTGAATGCTTAGGAGCAGCAGAAGCGGCGAAGCGGGGCGACGGTGCTCGTCGGAGCCGAGGACGATGACTTGGTCGGGGCGGTGCTGTAGCGGGCTTCAGCTCGAGCGGGGGGTCGGGGTCGTAGTAGTGGACGTCGACGGCACGTCTGAACACGGTGGCTCGTCGAGGAGGGGCCGGTGGCTACGTGGGCGAGCAAGCGGAGGCGACGGTAGTGACCACCATGGCGGAGAGGAGAAGCAGCAGCGCGTGGGGGGGAAAGGGGATCTGAGAGGAGAGGCGGAGAGGGAGAGAGGCGTGGAGTGGGGGAGGGATCGAGGCGCGCGTGTGGCGGCCTTATCCCCTCGCCGACGACGGCGAGTGGGTTCGGTGGGGCTACGCCCCTGTTCCGACCCCGGTCGGGGGAATAGGGAAGGGGACGGGCAGGGAGGATCTGGGCTGGCTCGGGTGGTTTAGGTGGGCCGGCCCAGGTGGGTTAGGTCCAGGGGGGTTGCTGTGTCTCTCTCACTTTTGTTTTCTCTAACAGTTTTCTTTTTTCTTTTCTTTTCTGTTTTATGTCTAGTTTCCTTTTATTTTAGTTTCAGAAAATACACAAATGGTTCCTAAATTGGTATTGCTATATATACTACTGCCACATTAATTTGGGTAACTAAATAAAATAGTTTAATATTTTATTTATTGTAAAAGGCATTCAACTAATTGTTTTTGCTACTGTTTAAAACATTTTAAAGTATTTAAACCTTTTATAAAAGTGTGGTTTCTCCACCATACTTACCTATGCATTATTTGGCTCACCCCGAACATTTTAGTTTTAATATTTGAAATTTTTTATTGTTTGCTTGATTTTGAATTTGAATTTGAATCGGTTTCGAACTAATGCGAGATTAGCAACAGTAATCGAGGTGATGCGGCATCATTAGTAGAGGGTTACTGTAGCTTAATTATCCGGGCGTCACAGTCATGCCGGTTTCTATAGGAGGTTCATTAAAGACTTCTCAAAAATTTCTAGGCCTCTGACTAATCTCTTACAAAAAGATGTTCCTTTTGTCTTTGATGATGATTATGTAGAAGCATTTGAAATACTTAAGAAAGCTTTGATTTCTGCACCTATTGTTCAACCACCAGATTGGAATTTACCCTTTGAAATTATGTGCGATGCTAGTGATTACGCTGTAGGTGCTGTTCTGGGACAAAGAGTTGATAAGAAATTAAATGTTATCCAATATGCTAGTAAAACTTTAGACAGTGCCCAGAGAAATTATGCTACTACTGAAAAAGAATTTTTAGCAGTTGTATTTGCTTGTGATAAGTTCAGACCTTATGTTGTTGATTCTAAAGTAACTTTTCACACTGATCATGCTGCTATTAAATATCTTATGGAAAAGAAAGATGCTAAACCTAGACTTATTATATGGGTTCTCTTGCTACAAGAATTTGATTTGCATATTATTGATAGAAAGGGAGCTGAGAACCCCGTTGCAGACAACTTGTCTAGGTTAGAGAATGTTCTTGATGACCCACTACCTATTGATGATAGCTTTCCTGATGAACAATTAGTTGTCATAAATGCTTCTCGTACTGCTCCATGGTATGCTGATTATGCTAATTACATTGTTGCTAAATTTATACCACCTAGTTTCACATACCAGCAAAAGAAAAAGTTTTTCTATGATTTAAGACATTACTTCTGGGATGACCCACACCTTTATAAAGAAGGAGTAGATGGTGTTATTAGATGTTGTGTACCTGAGCATGAACAGGAACAGATCCTACGCAAGTGTCACTCCGAGGCTTATGGAGGACACCATGCTGGAGATAGAACTGCGCATAAGGTATTGCAATCCGGTTTTTATTGGCCTACTCTTTTCAAAGATGCCCGTAAGTTTGTCTTGTCTTGTGATGAATGTCAAAGAATTGGTAATATTAGTATACGTCAAGAAATGCCTATGAACTATTCACTTGTTATTGAACCATTTGATGTTTGGGGCTTTGATTATATGGGACCGTTTCCTTCCTCTAATGGGTATACACATATTTTAGTTGATGTTGATTACGTTACTAAGTGGGTAGAAGCTATTCCAACTAGTAGTGTTGATCATAACACCTCTATCAAGATGCTTAAAGAAGTTATTTTTCCGAGGTTTGGAGTCCCTAGATACTTAATGACTGATGGTGGTTCACATTTTATTCATGGTTCCTTTCGTAAGATGCTTGCTAAGTATGACGTTAATCACAGAATTGCATCTCCTTACCACCCACAGTCTAGTGGTCAAGTAGAATTGAGTAATAGAGAGATCAGATTAATTTTGCAAAAGACTGTTAATAGATCTAGAAAGAATTGGTCCAAGAAACTTGATGATGCATTATGGTCATATAGAACTGCATATAAAAATCCTATGGATATTTCTCCGTATAGAATGGTTTATGGAAAAGCATGTCACTTACCTCTCGAACTAGAACATAAGGCATATTGGGCCATTAAAGAGCTCAATTATGATTTCAAACTTGCCGGTGAGAAGAGACTTTTTGACATTAGCTCACTTGATGAGTGGAGAACCCAGGCCTATGAGAATGCCAAATTGTTTAAAGAAAAAGTTAAAAGATGGCATGACAAAAGGATACAAAAGTGTGAGTTTAATGTAGGTGATTATATTTTGCTATACAACTCTCATTTAAGATTTTTTGCAGGAAAACTCCTCTCTAAATGGAAGGTCCTTATGTTATCGAGGAGGTCTATCGTTCCGGTGCCATAAAAATCAACAACTTTGAAGGCACAAATCCGAAGGTGGTGAACGGTCAAAGAATCAAACATTATATCTCAGGTAATCCCATAAATGTTGAAACTAATGTTATTGAAACCGTAACCCCGGAGGAATACATAAGGGACACTTTCCAGAACGTTTCAGACTCTGAAAAGGTAGGTATGTGGTACGGTAAGTAAACCGACTCCAAAATAGTTCTAATAGCATTTTTCTCCGTTTTGGAATATTTAAGAAAATAGGAAAATAGAAGTAGTCCGGGAAGTACACGAGGCATCCACGAGAGAGGAGGGCGCGCCCTACCCCCCTGGGCGCGCCCCCTGCCTCGTGGGCACCTCGTGTGCTCTCCGGACTCTGTTTTCTTGCACAACACTTCTTTTGGTCGGTAAAAATTCATTATATAATCTCCCGAAGGTTTTGACTCTCATATCACGCAAATATCCTTTGTTTTTGTTTTGAGCTGTTTCTACCGCAGATTGGAGCAAGATGTCTTCTCAAAGTCAGTCGGGGAGAGTTGGGTATCTCATTCGACACCGGGACCAGGAGCAAACAGCGATGCTGACTACTCTGGGCCATCAACGGAGGAAGAGATGGAGGCCGACTTGAAAAGGATAGATGCCATGGAGGAGGATCAAAAAGTTACTTCTCGTTTCCGAGCCGGATTCACGATGGGGGAACTACAGAGCTCAGCTATTCCAAACTCGGTCATCCCTTCCAATGTTAGATTCCTTTCTTATGAAAATATGAAAAAGAGTGTTACTTGTTCTCCCGCAGCTATGCAACATCCTTGGGTGAAGGGAGCTTTAGCTATCACGGGTAAGCTCCGTAAGGAAATAATGGACCTCAAGCAACAAGTCAATAAGCTCGAGGAGGAGAATCGTGTCCTGAGGGGCATCATCGCCAAGAATATCACATCACCACCTCCGAAGAAAGAGACGTAATCACATGGGTATGGGCACTCCCCTTGGCAACTGCCAAGCTTGGGGGAGGTGCCCCGGTATCGTATCACCATCACACTTCTATCTTTACCGTTTTTCTTAGTTCGATCCTTTTGGTAATATCTTGATCTAGTAGAATAAAGTTTTAGTATGATCTAGTTTTGAGCTTTGCTTTATGATCCTTCTATGTAATCGAGACCGCGAGCTATATATAATAAAGATTAGTTTTGACTCAAGGGCTTGATTATCTTGCTATGATCTTGAGGGAATAAAGAAAGAATAAAAAGAATTAAAGAGATCATATTGATCTTATGGAGAGTAATGACTTCACATATAAAGAGTATGATGAATAAAAGTTGTTTGAGAGTTGACAAACATAGTTTTGGTCATCGTTGCAATTAATAGGAAGTAATAAAGAAA
This sequence comes from Aegilops tauschii subsp. strangulata, assembly GCF_002575655.3. Taxonomy (NCBI): domain Eukaryota; kingdom Viridiplantae; phylum Streptophyta; class Magnoliopsida; order Poales; family Poaceae; genus Aegilops; species Aegilops tauschii. The sequence continues at coordinate 87,830,646 of NC_053041.3, read as the reverse complement.
GAGAGGTTTTCACATATAAATATACTATCTTGGACATCTTTTATGATTGTGAGCACTCATTAAAATATGACATGATAATAATTTGATGTTGGACAAGGAAGACAACGTAATGGGTTATGTTTTCTTATATCCGAAATAAAGTATATTGTCATGGATCATCCAACATGTTGGGCTTGCCTTTCCCCCTCGTGCTAGCCAAATTCTTTGCACCAAGTAGAGATACTACTTGTGCTTCCGAATATCCTTAAACCCAGTTTTTCCATGAGAGTACACCATATCTACCTATGGATTGAGTAAGATCCTTCAAGTAAGTTGTCATTGTTGCATGCAATAAGAAATTGCTCTCTAAATATGTATGATTTATTAGTGTGGAGAAAATAAGCTTTATACGATCTTGTGATGTGGAAGAAATAAAAGCGGCGGACTGCATAATAAAGGTCCATATCACAAGTGGCAATATAAAGTGACGTTCTTTCGCATTAAGATTTTGTGCATCCAACCATAAAAGCACATGACAGCATCTGCTTCCCTCTGCGAGTGGCCTATCTTTTATTTTTGCTTAATGTCTTATGCAAGAGTCGTGGTGATCTTCACCTTTCCTTTTTACATTTTATCCTTTGGCAAGCACATTGTGTTGGAAAGATCCTGATATATATACCCAATTGGATGTAAGTTATCATGAACTATTATTGTTGACATTACCCTTGAGGTAAAAGGTTGGGAGGCAAAACTATAAGCCCCTATCTTTCTCCGTGTCTGATTAAAACTTCATACCCATAAGTATTGCGTGAGTGTTAGCAATTGTGAAAGACTAAATGATAGTTGAGTATGTGGACTTGCTGAAAAGCTCTTATATTGACTCTTTCCGACGTTATGATAAATTGCAATTGCTTCAATGACCGAGATTATAGTTTGTTAGTTTTCAATGAAGTTTCTGATTCATACTTTACATTGTGAATAGATTGTTACTTTAGCATAAGAAATCATATGACAATATATATATATATGTTGTTGTTATAAGAATGATCATGATGCCCTCATGTCCGTATTTTATTTTATCGACACCTCTATCTCTAAACATGTGGACATATTTTTCGTTATCGGCTTCCGCTTGAGGACAAGCGAGGTCTAAGCTTGGGGGAGTTGATACGTCCATTTTGCATCATGCTTTTATATCGATATTTATTGCATTATGGGCTGTTATTACACATTATGTCACAATACGTATGCCTTTTCTTTCTTATTTTACATGGTTTACATGAAGAGGGAGAATGCCGGCAGCTGGAATTCAGGGCTGGAAAAGGAGCAAATATTAGAGACCTATTTTGCACAGCTCCAAAAGTCCTGAAACTTCACGGAGGCGGTTTTTGGATTTAATAAAAAATAATGGCAAATGAATCAACCAGAGGGGGGCCACCCACCATCCCCGAGGGTGGGGGCGCGCCCTACCCCCTGGGCGCGTCCCCCTGCCTCGTGGGCCCCCTGGCAGGCCTCCGGTGCCCATCTTTTGCTATATGAAGTCTTTCGCCCTGGAAAAAACAAGAAGGATGCTTTCGGGACGAAGCACCGCCCTCTCGAGGCGGAACCTTGGCAGAACCAATCTAGGGCTCCAGCGGAGCTGTTCTGCCAGGGAAACATCCCTCCAGGAGGGGGAAATCATCACCATCGATCCTCTCATCGGGAGGGGGTCAATCTCCATCAACATTTTCACCAACACCATCTCATCCCAAACCCTAGTTCATCTCTTGTATCCGATCTTTGTCTCAAAACCTCAGATTGGTACCTGTGGGTTGCTAGTAGTGTTGATTACTCCTTGTAGTTGATGCTAGTTAGTTTTTTTGGTGGAAGATCATATGTTCAGATCCTTTATGCATATTAATACCCCTCTGATTATGAACATGAATGTGATTTGTGAGTAGTTACGTTTGTTCCTGAGGACATGGGAGCAGTCTTGCTATAAGTAGTCATGTGAATTTGGTATTCGTTCGATATTTTGATGAGATGTATGTTGTCTTTCCTCTAGTGGTGTTATGTGAACGTCGACTACATGACACTTCACCATTATTTGGGCCTAGGGGAAGGCATTGGAAAGTAATAAGTAGATGATGGGTTGCTAGAGTGACAAAAGCTTAAACCCTAGTTTATGCGTGGGTTCGTAAGGGGCTGATTTGGATCCATATGTTTCATGCTATGGTTAGGTTTACCTTAATACTTCTTTTGTAGTTGCGGATGCTTGCAATAGGGGTTAATCATAAGTGGGATGCTTGTCCAAGGAAGGGCAGTACCCAAGCACCGGTCCATCCACATATCAAATTATCAAAGTAACGAACGCGAATCATATGAGCGTGATGAAAACTAGCTTGACGATAATTCCCATGTGTCCTCGGGAGCGTTTTCCTTTATATAAAAGTTTTTCCAGGCTTGTCCTTCGCTATAAAAAGGATTGGGCCACCTTGCTGCACCTTGTTTACTTTTATTACTTGTTACCCGTTACAAATTACCTTATCACAAAACTATATGTTACCGATAATTTCAGTGCTTGCAGAGAATACCTTACTGAAAACCGCTTGTCATTTCCTTCTGCTCCTCGTTGGGTTCGACACTCTTACTTATCGAAAGGACTATGATAGATCCCCTATGCTTGTGGGTCATCAGCCGATTAGGGTGGCAGGCAATGAGGAGCCCGGGCGTGCGGGCTGGAGGAGTACGGCGATGTCGTCCCCGAGCTTCTTGAGGACGGTGAACTTGTTGGTGGTGCCAACGATCATCTGGTCCAACTGAGAGTCGTAGTTGGCGTCGACGACGGCCATCCACCAGCCGGTCGCGAACACCGTCTGGAGACGATCCTCGGCACCATGCCGCAGGCCGGCGTCGTGGACCATCTGGCACAGCCGCTTGCCGCTCACGCGCGTCGCCCCCATGGGTCTGGAGTGAGCACTTTTGCGCTTAGTGTAGGTGCTTAGGAAAATGCTTAGGTGCGTACGATGTGGTAGATGCATTTGAATGGAGGGGCGCCTTTATATGAGTGCAAACTGTGTTGCATTCACATCGTGCAGCCTCTTTTCCCGGTCCTCCTCCCATTACTTCCCTCATGCATGCACCATGCTAATTGAAGGAGGATGCATCATTGGCCGTTCAACATTTCGGGAACCGCTACCCCTCCCTCATCTGCATTAAAGCCATATCGGGAACTGCGCCGCCCACTGTCAAATCGAATAGTACTACGCCACCCGCTGCACGCCCGGCTGAACATGCCTCCTCACCTCCATCAAACCCCTCCGTTAAACCCGCATGCAAACCGAGAAACCTACTCCGGCCACACGTCCGTTCATGAGCGGGCCGGAATTAAACGCAACACCGACCGAGCTCCTCCCATCCGCCCTTAGTTTAAACTAGTCCAGACGCCGGCCAAGCTCCTACCGTCTGCCCTCTATTTAAATGAGGCCAGACAGACAGCGGGCAAGAATCGCACCCCTCCGCCGCTCCCCCATCTCCTCCTCCACCATTTTCTCCACTTTTCCGATGGCTTCCCAGGAGCCATTCTCCGGCATACTTCCCAGCTGGGTGGCCCGTCGAGCCCTCCGGATACGGGCGAGGCCGCTCGGTGCTTCATCAACCTCGCTTGGCCCGACGGAGCCAGTTGCCGCCCCAATCTGGCGCGTGGTTCAGCAACTCACCGCTCCAGTTCGGCTCGATGAGGAGTGGCGAGTTGCTCCACGCCAGCACGGCGGCGAGCACGCCGGTACGGGCGTTGTCTCTACCGCGTCGTACTGCGCCACCTGTGTCTGCGGTGGCCGCGCCTCCCGTGTCTGTGGGCTCGCCTCCCGTGCCTACGGCAACGCCATGCAGGCAGAGACAGAATCCGGGTGTGTGGAGAGCGACGAGTCGGTGGCCAGCTTCTCTATGTCCGCCGCCATCATCAAGGAGAAGTAGAACACGGGAGGCCGCCGCCACTTGGGTCCCATGAAGGCCACCGCTGAGGCGACGACCATGCATTCAGGTGGTTTCTTTGCTGCTTTGTCTCTTCCGAGGACCTTCGTCGACCCTGCAAGTGTCTGCCGGACATGAGGAAGACAATGGGATCCGCGGGCGGCCATTTAGATTAGGTACTCCCTCTCCTGCTGGCGGGAAATATTTGTTCTAAGAATGGACAAATTGGATGTGTCTATAACTAAAATAAGTCTAGATACATCCATTTCTAGGACAAATATTTCCGGACGGGGGGAGTATTAATTATACCAAGAGAGTCGGATTAGCAGCACTTAGTTCATGTAAATGTAATGAAATCCATCATGTTTATATGAAGATCCGACTTTTTTATACGAAATCCTGCATGCTTATATGAAAATAGTCCGTGTTTGCACGAATTTCATCTCGTTGGTTAGAGTTATGAAAATGTATGCCGCTGGCATTTGATGTCGTCCTCCGTGGAAGGAAGCGGGAGGAAATTTGCCGGCTGCCATTGGAGATGCTCTTATGCTGGAAATAATAGAGTCACATCCAATCCATTTGAGTTAATTGCGTGTATGATTCTCCCTCTATAAAAAGTTAATTGCATGTACAGTGTACACGTGACTTGCAGGGTGGCTACAGCTTCGTACAGAAAGTTAAAAACAAACAAGTCCATCCTTAATCTTGTATTCTAAGTACTCTGTGGGTTCCACTGTCAGTACAGTAGCAAAAGAAGTATATATTAAATAAGTAATATATAATATAAAAATCTAAAGTTAAAGACAGAATTCGAAGTTAGGTCATCGCGTTGCGAGCATCCGGCGCTAACCAGTCGAGTACATTTTTGTTGTAGACCATGCTGGAGATATATCTCCATGTCTACTCTTATACTCCATCCGTTCCTAAATATTTGTCTTTTTTAGATTTCAAATGGAGTACCACATACGGATGTGTATGTAGACATATTTTAGAGTGTAGATTCACTAATTTTGCACCGTATATAGTCACTTGTTGAAATCTCTAAAAAGACAAATATTTAGGAATGGATGGAGTAGAAAACAGAGTTGGTGATGATGGTGTGCATGCCATCCTGCAATATAGGCCGTCGGATTTATATCTAATGGATAGGAAGGAAACTATCGCAATTTTGCAAAAAGATACCCACACCCCTCTCCATGTTTGCAAATAAGGCCTTCCCTCGTTGATCCTTTTCTCTACTCTTACTAGGAATGTGCCCGTGCGTTGCAACAGATCCAAAATAGAATAATACATGTTCACAAACTTGAAAGAAAAACACTCTAGTTTGGTCTATATATCACTAAAAATATACTCGTATTAGGTTTCACTCAAAATATATTCCTTGTGGCTGTCTTGATGAGGTGGGGGAGGGATGTGGTTGGTTTCAAGATACTAAGGGGTTTCTGCAAATTGGAGCAGAGAAGTGGGGTCTTGTTGCAGAAATGCCACGACTTACATCATAGTTGTTAGATGCAGATCTGATGGTCAGAAATGACGGATGGCAGACACACCATCATCACCAACTGAGTCTTTTATAGGAGTTAGAGATAAAAAAACAGAGTTGGTGATGATGGTGTGCCTGCCATCCTACAATATAGGCCGTCCGATTTATATCTGACGGATAGGAAGGAAACTATGGCAATTTTGCAAAAAGATACTCACACCCCTCTCCACATTTGCAAATAAGGCCTTCCCTCGTTCATCCTTTTCTCTCACAAGATAAACTACTCATATAAATGCATCTTGATGTTCCGTGTAACGCATGGGCATCTTGCTAGTCTCTCACAAGATAAACTACTCATACAAATGCATCTTGATGTTCCGTGCAACGCACGGGCATCTAGCTAGTTTCTTTTAAAATAGTTACTGTGATAATTGGGTTGAAGTGATATATTATATGTCTGCCCCGAATGATTTCAGATTCACTAGTAGTAACAAAGAAAAGGTTGTCTTGTTAATTAACAGAAAACAGGGTGAAAACTATCACATGAGGCCGGTGAAAACAAGGCACATTGGGTTCAGCGTCATCGTCACTACAGCTGTGCGCGTGCGAGAAGTCTACATATTGAGGGGGCTACGGAGAAAAAGACGTATCTCATGTGTTTGAGCGAGGCACAGAGACACAATGTTTGAGAGAGAAACCGATTGACAGATTAAGATCAGATCGAGTTGTCACCCTTCTGCTGTCATTGTTGGGGTTGGGGGATGGGGAAGGGGAGGGAGAGAAAGACGTATTGAGAGTGTGCGCGGTAGGCACAGAGGCACAACTAGCGAGTGTGTGTGTGTGTGTGTGTCTGTGTGTATTTGAAAGAGGAGTAGATAGATTACTATCGAGATTGAGGTGCCACCCTACTCCTTCGGTGTCGGGTAGTGTGTGTGTGTGTGTGTGTGTGTTTGAGAGAGAAGCCAGTCGATAGATTAGTATCAAGATTGAGGTGTCACCCTACCCCTTCGGTGTCGGGAAGTGTGTGTGGGTGGGTTGGGGGGCAGTGACACTTACATATCTCTACTCTTATAAAAAAACAGAGTTGGTGATGATGGTGTTCCTACCATCCTGCAATATAAGCCATCCGATTTATTTCTGACGAATAGGAAGGAAACTATGGCAATTTTGCAAAAAGATACCCACACCCCTCTCCACATTTGCAAATAAGGCATTCCCTCGTTCATCTTTTTCTACCACAAGATAAACTAAACATACAAATGCATCTTGATGTTCCGTGCAATGCATGGGCATCTTGCTAGTAGGGAGAAGGAGTTTGTGTGACCCATATCTATATTAAGGGATAGGTAGATAGGATGTGTGTGAGGCATACTTAAAGCATCACGGAGATAAACAAACGGTGTGCATGCAAGTGCCGGAAAAATGAAGCGATAAACAATGTCTACGCGCGTGTGTGTGTGTGTGTGAGAGAGAGAGAGAGAGATCTCAAAACAAAAGGTGCTCCGCTGGAATCCCATTGTATGTATTCATATGGTTCCGGAACTCGAGTTAACCTTAGGCATATGTGTGAGAGACATAATTATCCTTTGAGACATTAGTGGCTGTGGGTGGGCGGAATTAAAGGGGTGGGCATGTTCGACAGAGAGAGCGTGTGTGTTTCTGTGTGAGAGACTTGTAGGACGGGGTAGAAAGACGAATTCTAACCTTGACGGAGGGAGAGAAATACACGAAGTGCTCGTGTGTGATTCTGATGCCCACGGGGAAATGAGATATGTATGCCTGTGAGAGAGATTGCACAATTCATTCACGTATCACTATCTAGCGATCGTGGACGTGCATCGCTTGAACATAAATCAATATCTACTTCGTATCGTGGCCAAAGGTACAATATCGATTCAACGCTATAAAGATTAGACACTCACATATCACATTTTTTTTCTATCTAAATAAACCTTTTCAATTGTGCATGCCAAAGTTACAGTGATGTTTCTTCAAATAACCAATGTAGTTATCATGTACATGCACCATTGTTACTCTTTCATTCAAATTCATTAGTCTTGGATGATTTAAGGTTCTATTATGAAGTAATATATGTAATATTCATATATGAATTCAACGGGTACGCAATTTATGAAATGGAGGCTATGTAATCATATGAGGTAACACTTTTAAGTAGCGGACTACAATATCCATTTCTTTTTGTGCGCCTCTACACTAACACGTCAATGCATTATGTTTAAAGTAAATAACCAATTGCACTAAATTATCTATTTACACAAAATCGTAGGTGGCATGTAGGAATTCCAGTGCACTACATTAGGCTCCCTTAGAGTGCCTGCTAGTCCAGCACACGTAGTCATGGCTAGTCTATGCTACGCACACAATCATTAATTGGTGGTTTAAATATGCACAAGGGATATGCAATGTATTATCATGTAGATATGTCTGAAATTAGCCGTGTCAACTTGCAGATAGGGTTACACAATGAAAAAGTACAAGATGTTTGTGGCAATTTCATGGAACATCGCAAAAAAAGGAGAGGCAGCGGTGAGCCTATACAGTGTGCTATGGTAGGTCACTCCTCCATTGCAATCATTGTGACATGTTATTTGTATGTCAGTTCTATTGGCTAAGTTTCTTAGGGACAGTTATTACGAGTTATCCTAAGAAAATAAGCACCTGTGAATATAAGCTCCAGGTAATAAGCCAACCAGTTCTTTTCATTGCCTTCCTTTTCAGCTTATCTTTGGTATGATCAGTGAAAAGTCTAGATTGCATTATATTTTTTCATTTTGCTGCCCATATGAAAAATAATTTGACTTGCAAACATCACAAATTGAACGCAGTGCAGTAATTAATATGATAGGAAAACAGACCATCACTATTTGTTCAAAATGCAAATACAAAGATACCATCTACTTGGCACAATCTACTTTGGTCAATGTCTTCCATAGAGATCCCATTGCCTAATTGAAACGAAGAACGCATGACCCACATTTAAATGAAGAACAATTATTTATTGAAATTCGATGGTCCAAGTGGCTGGTTATTATCATATAGCAGCACCACTTGAAAGCATCATATAGCAGCAGCAGCTCATAGCAACTCATCATACAGCAGCAGTGTGCATTCATCATATACCAGCAGCAGCTCATAGCAATTCATCATATAGCAGCAGGAGGAGCAGCTCATAGCAATTCATCATACAGCAGCAGCAGGAGCAGCTTATAGCAACTCATCATATAGCAGCAGCAGCTCATAGCAATTCATCATATAGCAGCAGCTCATAGCAATTCACCATATAGCAGCAGCAGGAGCAGCTTATAGCAATGCATCATATAGCAGCAGCAGAAGCAGCTCATAGCAATTCATCGTATAGTGGATCAGAATGAAAATTTGACAAAAATCGGAGGACATCCTCACCTTGTTGGATGAGCTCATCCTTCAACAGCACCTCAAGGCCACGGCCTGGGAGGAGGGGAGGGGGAATAAGGTGCCTTCTGCTGCAGTGTGGCATCAGCCGTAGTTGTGCGGCGCCCGTCGGAGTAGTGCGTTGGACGGACCATAGTGGAGCAGCTGCTGGAGACCATGAGAATGAGGGGCGGCGCCAGAGTGAGGAACAGCCAGGGAGATTTACCCCTACCTACCGGCCATGTAGCCTAGCTAGACAGAGCATCGTCGAGGACCAGGCCAGATGGGACCAGAGGCGACAGCTCGCTGGAGGAACCCTAGGGCTGCAGGCAGGGGATCGAGGTAGAGGGAAAGGGGAGAGGAGATGCAAGCAGGCAGGGCAATGAATGCTTGTGTGTTTGTTTTTACTTGAGGGTCAGGTGTGACGCGGGCGTGAGCAGTTGCATTTTGAGTGTAATATAGGCAGACAACAGAGTCATTTCGCTATTCCCCTTCCCTTCAATTTTTAGTGAGCTTCTACCCGAAACACCCCCCTCCAAAGCGAAATAAGTTAAGCCCAAGCCCATAACTCAAAAATGACTTCTTTACATCTTTTATGGCTTATTTTGACAATAAGCCCTGAAAAGGCGGAATCGAACTGGCCCTTAACCTACAATTCAATTGTGCGTGCAATGATGAATCACTCCTGCCGGCTATAGTGTACATTTAGGCATCATCATACATGGCATAACCTAATACATGTGCATTCCATTATAGAATCTGGAATATGCAATGTTTATGTTAGTTCATACGTCGCACATGATGTTTAAATGCCCCTTAAATCTGGTCAGTCAAGTGATGGTCTTTAAGCCTCCTTCTTTGCTTCTTTTCTTGATATGTAAGCTTTGCTCACACATGTGTTCAATTGTTGTTTGCATCAGCCAGCCATACTAGGACTGTTTGCTTTGATTACTTGCTGTTCTTGACCTAACACTCTAACAGAGCTTGTCAACGATTTAAACACTAAGGGCTGCTGTAGTGGGGCCTTGTCCAACTCATAGGTGACATAAAGGTTTGGTTGTACACTAAAGTAGGCTCTCCAAGAGTACCTGGAGATCCAGTTCGAAGGTATGCCTAGTTTTTACATAGTGCAGACATAGTAAATGCTCATTTCATTGTGTGCAAGTGCAAGAGATGTGGCATGTTTCATTATGTGGTATTGTTTTGTTCTAATCTCATCCTTTTGTGTTGTTCACAGACTGGAAAGTATGCATAATTATCTTCCAAGGAGACGAGTAACTAGTTTGTGTCACCTTGCAGAGGGGGTGCAATGAAGATAAGATTGAGGATTTCCAAGTACAAGATGTTAGGAAGGAGCCTTGCAAGAGAAGTAGGAGCTGCGCTGAGCCTGTTCAACCAGTTAAGGTAAGTCACTGTATACAACTCAACAGTTCAATTCCTTGTTTGTTTCAGGCATAGTTAATTTGCTCTTTTCAATTACTTTATTTGTCCTCAGTTCATGAGATGCCCAAACAATGATGCCTGATGTTGGGTACTTGTATAATTATTAGTTGACATAATTAAAGGCCTTACCATTTAATTACTCTGGCGAAGTGTGCCTGAAGCTTTGAAGTCTATTAACCAACTATTACTGCATGAGGCTCACAATCTAGTTTATACTAGGCTAATGATTGCATAGTTTTGCTTGTTGTAGTAGGTTTGTATGAATCCCTCTGTTGTTCATTATGCTCCTTAAGACTTTAATTGAGCTATAGAATGGCCAACTGCTTGCTTACTTATACGCAACATGTTGTCTAAATTTGTAACTTGTCTGTGTTTTGGATTGGGCCCCAACATCATGCTACTCTGGTGAGCTAAGAGAGATTTCTGTATGCAGGCTGCACAGACTACCTTTTTTATAATTTTTAAAATATCACCTGCTTATGCTTCATGACGTGTAACATTATTGTTAGTCCTGTTTTGCCATGTACAAAATAGTCTATCTTGCTCGCTTCACTGTTGTAACTATAATTTTTGCCCTAGTCATGTGTACTTACAGAAACATTTCAGGATGAAGTGACATCAACACAAAGATCTGCGAGCAGTGCGGCATGGCCATTACCGAATGATTATGGATTGGAATTGGAATGTGTTGATGTTCTCGAGCATCAACTAGAGGTGGCAAGACAACGTGTACATGATTCTCAACGTACAATCAACAAGTTGAGACTGGACATGCAGGTATTAGATGCAGGAGTCAAAAAAATGAAACAAGACACTGAGGTAACCACGAAAGAATTGGAGATTTTTGCAGACTGAAATTTGTGCTATCTGAATCCGGCCAATCCTTTTTTCTGAAGAGATTATAGTTCAAATGGTAAGTTCTGTTGATGCGTGTCCATGATGTATGAGCTTTATTTGTCTAGTGTATGTAATTTGCTGTTTGTGTACGCTTTATAATCAATGGTGCCGAACTATAATGCCCAGTGGGTATATTCGGCTGTAATTTCTTTATTGTATAGTGTAGGATTATTCTACGTTTCTATGCTTTTTATTGTATAGTGTATGTTTTTTAGAGGCGATAGTATAGAGTAGGATATTTCTTGAATATGCTATATCGTTGAAACGCGGGCCAACACGCCCAAACATTTCCTGGACGCCATACAAACAAACAAACATAATATGGTCAGTCAAAGCGGGCCTTAATTGGGCTGGTCAAAATAATATTAAGTAGATCCAAAATGGGCCCACCGTAACAACGACTCTTAGTAGGACATCAACAGGCCTAAAGCTCGATAGGGCCGTATAAATGGAAATGGCCTGCGGGCCTTTAGCAGGCCAAAATAAATGTCAATTTTGTCTCGGCCCATTTACTTTACGGGCCAGTAAGAGGTCGAAAGTGTTATGGGCCAGAGGAGGCCCAATTTGCAAACTAGGCTTTTAACAGGCCGAAAGTCGCGTTGGGCTGGAATGATGCCCTGCAGAACATGGGCCCCTAATGGACCTAAAGTCAAAGGCCCAACTATTGTGCGGGCCCTTAATAGGTTGAGAGACAAAATGGGCTAAGAGTTGGCCCATTTATCAAATGGGCTGAGGACAGGCCTAAAGTCACAGCGGGCTAGAATTGGCCCAACTGCAGAATGGGCCGAGAAAAGGCCGAAAGACGTTCCGGGCCCTTAGCGGGCTGGAACTAACGATGGGCTGCTAACAGGCCGAAAGAAGCTCGGGCTGCAATTGGGCCCAAAAACGTAGTGGGCCGTTAATGGGCTTAAACTAACGATGGGTTGGAAATTATCGAATCTAGAATGGGCCTTTGATGGGCCGATTCTGTGTAACATGTATGGGCTGTACTTGTAAATGGGCTTGACTCAAGTAGGCCGCTAATGGGCCGGCCCGCTTATTTTGACAGGCCTGGCCTTTTCACCAGAATGGGCCTCTGTTGGGCCGTGCCACGTGTCGACGTATCATAGGCGCCTCCTGTCCAATGAGTGGATGACATCTGTCCGAACGTTGAGCCGACACCTGTTTCCTCCGGCCAACGAGAATTTTACACGTGGAAAATTCCCATTGGTCCGGGCTGTTAACGGGTTATCGGATCCAAAACCGGACCCGATAGCTTAACGGCGTCCTATTACGGTGGATGCCACGTGTCGGTCACCCTTGACGAAAGCACTTCTATGACGCGCGATTTATCATCATGGAAGTGGACACTTCCATGATGATAATTTTCGTAATGTCATGGAACACTTGTACGACAGCACAGGTATGACTATCTTGATTCTGTCATAAATTTGTCATGGATGTACATGCATGACAAAAACGTGACCTACTGTGACAAACACGTATCATCACGGAAGTGTCTTTTTTTGTAGTGTAAGCACTACGACGCTATGACCGGAGGAGTAAACTGTGGAGGGGGCACCGCACACGGCTAAGAGAACAATTGATGTCCTTTGGGGTGCCCCTTGCCCAAGTATATAAAGGAGGGGAGGAGGAGGCCAGCGGCCAGGAGGGGCACGCCATGGGGGGAGTCCTACTAGAACTCCCAGTCCTAGTAGGATTAGCCCCCCACACCCTTTTCCTTTCTCCACCGGAGGGAAAAGGAAGGAGAGGGAGAGGGAAAGGGGGGCGCCGCCCCCTCCCCCTAGTCCAATTCGGACTGCCATGGGGGGGCCACCATCCCTTGCGTCCCTCCTCTCTCTCCACTAAGGCCCAATATTTTCCCTGGGGGGCTCCGGTAACCCCTCGGTACTCCGGTAAAATACCTGAACCACTCGAAACCATTCCGATGTCCGAATACTACCTTCCAATATATGAATCATTACCTCTCGACCATTTCGAGACTCCTTGTCATGTCCGTGATCTCATCCGGGACTCCGAACAAACTTCGGTCACCAAAACACACAACTCATAATACACATCGTCATCAAACGTTAAGCGTGTGGACCCTACGGGTTCAAGAACTATGTAGACATGACCGAGACACATCTCCGGTCACTAACAAATAGCGGAACCTGGATGCTCATATTGGTTCCTATATATTCTATGAAGATCTTTATTGGTAAAACCGCATAACAACATACGTCATTCCCTTTGTCATCGGTATGTTACTTGCCCGAGATTCGATCGTCGGTATCATCATACCTAGTTCAATCTCGTTACCGGCAAGTTTCTTTACTCGTTCCGTAGTGCATCATCCTGCAATTAACTCATTAGTCACATTGCTTGCAAGGCTTATAGTGATGTGCATTACCGAGAGGGCCCAAAGATACCTCTCCGATACACGGAGTGACAAGTCCTAATCTTGATCAATGCCAACCCAACAAACACCTTCGGAGACACCTGTAGAGCATCTTTATAATCACCCAGTTACGTTGTGACGTTTGATAGCACACAAGGTGTTCCTCCGGTATTCAGGAGTTGCATAATCTCATAGTCAGAGGAATATGTATAAGTCATGAAGAAAGCAATAGCAATAAAACTAAATTATCATAATGCTAAGCTAACGGATGGGTCTTCTCCATCACATCATTCTCTAATGATGTGATCCCGTTCATCAAATGACAACACATGTCTATGGTCAGGACACTTAACCATCTTTCATTAACGAGCTAGTCAAGTAGAGGCATACTAGGGACACTCAGTTTTGTCTATGTATTCACACATGTACTAAGTTTTCGGTTAATACAATTCTAGCATGAATAATAAACATTTATCATGATATAAGGAAATATAAATAAAAACTTTATTATTGCCTCTAGGGCATATTTCCTTCACCACCATATTCTTGTGTTTTAGGGGAAGTTTGGGTTGTACATAACCTTGTGTTAGAATTCATATAAAGAGTGTTTCCTCCCCTAACCCTAGGCGGCCAGGGCAAACTCCCCCTCCTCCCGAGACTTCACCGGCGAGCCCGTAGATTCGACTCTCCTCTACCCGCCGCTCCAGCGGACGGTGGCGGAGAGGAGAATCCCGGTGCATCTGCTCTGGATAGTAGTTAGGTTAGGGTTTTAGGCCTTGCATGTACAACGCTAGGGTAGATGTCGCCGCTACTTCTTTGAGTCTATCTTCTGGGCTTCGATACTCCTCGAGTTCATCCATATGGACATAGTCAACGGAGCTCCGACGTAGATTCTTGCCGTCCACCTGGGGCGGTGAGATTAGGGTTTGATGTCATGTGCTGAGATTTGGTGTTAGGTGCTCCAGATCTATCCAAGGGTCCATCGGTAACGAATACGGCTCCGAAGCGCTGGTCCTTAGGGGCACGTGCACGAAGACTTCCCGGCTATCATCGACAAGGTCAAGTCAGCTCCAGTAGGGGAGTGACGACATTGGTGCATCAGCGGCTCGCTCTAACGGCAGTAGTGGTTGTTGGGTGGTTTAGATTGATGTAATTTTTATTATGTTTGAAATGCCATGTACTTGCGATGAACTTTGATAATAGATCTGGATTATTTTCAAACGAAAGAGTGTGTCGAGTCAACTAAGCCAATTTGAGTTTTTAACACATTGATACTCATTCATTTTTACCTACTTTACTAGGGGTTGGGTTTGCGGTGAACTTTTTGCTAGCTTATTCATTTGTGGGAATATTTAGCTAGTTGCATTCTAAGAAAAAACTATAGTTTATTTTTGCGGGGTAAAAAGAAAAAATTGTAGTTAGATGATAGACTAAAAGCAAACCAAGTTGAATCAACTTGAGTTTACTTGGTTTGCTATCCTCCCCGGTGTTCTATATGTTGCGATGCGAAAATAATACTTGGGTGAGCAATGGCTAGATGTCATGTATTAGTGTTGCCTTTTGATTGGAGGATAGCCTTCTTTAATCTAGTACTCATTCTCATTCACATTACTTGTCGTTCAAATAAATGTAGATAGACGTATTTTAGTATTAGATACATCGTCGACAACTAATATGAATTTGAGGGAAATATTTTTTATAACTTCTTTAATCTACTTGCAAATGAGCAATCCACCAAAATTGTTTACCATAGGTTGTCTATACTTGTTCCCGAGGAAATACATGGTCCTGTGGTACAAGTCCGGGTATCTTTTTTGCATGTAATACGTGTCTTTTTTTGTGAAAAACTTTCAATCTATTCATCTTAAATCATGGCAGTAGAACGAACACCAGAAATAATAAAAATACATTCAAATCCATACACCAACTAGTGATGACTGACGACTGATGACCCACAAGTATATGGGATCAATTGTAGTCTTTTCAATAAGTAAGAGTGTCGAACCCAACGATAAGCAGAAGGAAATGACAAGTGGTTTTCAGCAAGGTAATGTCTGCAAGCGCTGAAATCATAAGTAACAGAGTAGTTTGATAGCAAGATAATTTGTAACGAGCAAGTAACGATAATAGTAACAAAAGTGCAGCAAGGTAGCCCAATCCTTTTGAGGCAAAGGACAGGCCAAAACGGTCTCTTATAATAAGCAAAGCGTTCTTGAGGGTACACGGGAATTTCATCTAGTCACTTTCATCATGTTGGTTCGATTCGTGTTCGCTACTTTGATAATTTGATATGTGGGTGGACCGGTGCTTAGGTGATGTTCTTACTTAAAAAAACCTCCTACTTATGATTACCCCCTCGCAAGCATCCGCAACTACGAGAAAAGTATTAAGAATAAATTCTAACAATAGCATTAAACTTTTGGATCCAATCGGTCCCTTACGGAATAGCGCATAAACTAGGGTTTAAGATTATGTCACTCTCACAACCCATCATCTAATAACTACTCCACGATGCATTCTCTTAGGCCCAAATATGGTGAAGTGTCATGTATTCGACGTTCACATGACACCACTAAGGGAATCACAACATACATACAATCAAAATATCGAACACATATCAAGTTCACATGATTACTTGCAACATGAGTTCTCCCATGACCCCAAGAACAAAAGTAACTACTCACAAGTGATAACATGCTCATGATCAGAGGGGTATTAAATAGGATAATGGATCTGAACATATAATCTTCCACCAAATAAACCATATAGTAATCAACTACAAGATGTAATCAACACTACTAGTCACCCACAAGCACCAATCTATAGTTCCAGTACAAAGATTGAACACAAGAGATGAACTAGGGTTTGAGAGGAAATGGTGTTGTTGAAGATGTTGATGGAGATTGCCCTCCCCAAGATGGGAGAGTTGTTGGTGATGATGATGACGATGATTTCCCCCTCCGGGAGGGAAGTTCCCCCGATGGAATTGCTCCACCGGAGGGCAAAAGTGCTCCTGCCCAAGTTCCGCCTCGAGACGGCGGCGCTCCGTCCCGAAAGTCATCTCCTTATTTTTTTTAGGTCAAAATGACTTATATGCCAGAAGATGGGCACCGGAGGTGGGCTGGGCTAAGCACAACCCACCAGGACGCGCCTGGGGGCCCTGACGCGCCCTGGTGTCTTGTGCTCACCAGGTGGTCCCCCTCCGATAGTTATTTGCTCCAGTAAATCTTATTTATTCCATAAAAATTCCTCGTGAAGTTTCAGCTCATTTGGAGTTGCGCAGAATAGGTAGCCTGACGTAGCTTTTCCAGGTCCAGATTTCCAGCTGCCGAAATTCTTCCTCTTTGAGTGTACCTTGCATATTATGAGAGAAAAGGCATTAGAATTACTCCAAAAAGCATTATTATGCATTAAAACATCATAAATAACAGTAGGTAAACATGATGCAAAATGGACGTATCAATTCCCCCTAGCTTAGACCTCGCTTGTCCTCAAGCGAAAACCGAAATCGAGAAACATGTCCACATGCTTAGAGAGAGAGGTGTCGATAAAAACAAAATACGGTCATAGAAGCATCATGTAAATTATTATAATAGAAACAAACTTAAACATAAAACTTTTATCATAGACTTCTCATGAATAAGTAACAATTCATCACAACATCGAAGTATAAAGCATAAACTCTATCGGAAACCAACAAACTATGTTCTTAGTCAACTTTACAACTACAATTCATCATCTTTTCAGGAAGGGTCACGTATCGAAGCCTTTAGGCAAGTCCACATACTAAACCATCATATAGTCTTCTATGATTGCTAACACTCACCGAATACACATGAGCAAAACGTTTCAACCAGACACATAGAAAGATAGGGGCTTATAATTTCGCCTCCCAACGTATTCACCTCAAGGGTGATGTCAACAATAGTAACTCATGCTATCCATATCCAACTAGATATATGTGCCTAGATCTTTCCTCACCACATGATGCTTGCCAAAAGAGAAAAATAAAAAGGAATAGAGAGAAAAACTTTGACTCTTGTATGAAAGTAATAAATACATAAAAGTAAAAGATAGGCCCTTCGCAGAGGGAAGCAGAGGTTGCCATGCGCTTTTTGTTTGTATGCTCAATCCCTTAGTGCAAAAGAACGTCACGTTATATTGCCCCTTGTGATAGCAACCTTTATTATGCAGTATGTCGCTTTTATTCTTTACCATCACAAGTTCGTACAACGCTTAATTTTCTCCTATACTAAATGATCTAGCACTTTTAGAAGAAATTTTTATTGCCTTATTGCACCGATGACAACTTACTTGAAAGATCTTACTCAATCCTTAGGTAGGTATGGTGGATTCTTGAAAATAAGATTTGGGTTTAAGGGGTTTTGGATGCACAAGTAGTATCTCTACTTAGTGCAGAATTTTTGGCTAGAAAAGATGGGGGGCAAGCACCACATGTTGAAGGATCTATGACAATATAACTTCTATGTGAATATGAACAACCATAAATCATTACGTTGTCTTCCTTGTCCAACGTCAACAATTTTGGCATATAATATTTTGATGGGGGCTCACAATCACAAAAGATTTCCCAGATAGTGTATTTTCATGTGAATCTTCTCTTCCCTTATTAATTCTTTCATGAATTGCATCATTGACCAATGTTATGTTTGTCAATCTCCAATAAAATTTTCTACTTATACTTTTCCTTATGTAATGTCATTACTTACCATAAGATTAGCATATGATCTTTTTCATTTATTTCCTTTCTTGAAAGTAAAGAAAGCAAAACTCAAACTAAACTTTATTATATATCTCGCACATGATTACAAAGATAGATCACTAAGCAAACTCTCAAAAATAAGCATCGAACTAAAAAAAATTCATCTAAAGCAAAAGATAACTATGGATCGAACTAAGATAAGTAAAGGCAAAAGATAGTGGAGGTGATACGATACCGGGGCACCTCCCGCAAGCTTGGCGGAAGCCAAGGGGAGTGCCCATAGTAGATACTCAATTTTCTTTTGGTGATGAAGAAGGCGGTGGTGGTGATGAAGTAGTAGTGTTTTCCTTCTTCCTTAGCTTACGCTTGAGGATGGAATTTTCCTCCTTCAGTTCACTGATCTCCTGCTCAAGCTCCAATACCTTTTTGCATAAATCTTGTTTGTTTTCCTACAAAAGACGAAAGGGTATAAACTGGATCTTAGGCTTCTTTGCTTTGTTGGGAAGACTTAACCTCTTGAATTCCACGTGCATGTCCCCAGGTTGAGGCAATGGGACTTCATCCTCGTATGAGCTCGCCTCATCTTTCCCTTTAGGAACATAGTCTTCCTCTTCCTCCGAAGTCCAGCTATAGTGCTCTACATCCCCATAGGACTTGGGGTTTGCTATATAGTCAGCAGCATAGCTCTCACCCTCCGAGTCTTGGGATGACATATTTTCAGATCTATCAGGAAAACAGCAAGAAAAGAAAACAAAAGATTTCTCCGCGATACAGAGGTCAAAAGGTTCAGGGGGTATAAAAAGTTTTTTTATCTTGGGAAACAAGCAAACGGAAGAAAAACGGAGTCCGGAAGGTACCCAAGGTGGGCACAACCCACCTGGGCACGCCTGGCAGGCGCACCCTGGTGTCTTGTGCCCACCAAGGTCACCTTCCTGGTAGTTTCTTATTTTCCTATTTTTTGTTATATTCCAAAACAGACAAAAAATATTTTTGCGGATTTTTTGGAGTCTGTTTACTTACCGTATCACTTACCTCCTTTTTTCATGATTCTAGAGTGTTCTGGAAGGTCTGTTTTATGTGTTCTTCCGGTGTCATAGTTTGTATAATATTACTTTCAACATTATTGGGCGTACCAGAGATATAATGTTGTATTCGTTGCCCATTAACAACCTTCGGGTTAGTACCTTCGGCATTATTTATTTTGATAGCTCCAGATCGATAAACCTCCTCGATAACATAGGGTCCTTCCCATTTGGAGAGGAGTTTTCCTGCAAAGAATCTGAAACGAGAGTTGTACAAAAGAACATATTCTCCAACTTTAAACGCCCGCTTTTGGATTCTTTTATCATGCCATCTTTTAACTTTTTCTTTAAACAACTTGGTATTCTCATAAGCTTGGGTTCTCCATTCATCTAATGAGCTAATATCAAATAACCTCTTCTCACCAGCAAGTTTGAAATCATAGTTGATTTCTTTAATTTCCCAATAAGCTTTATGTTCCAGTTCAAGAGGCAAGTGACAAGCTTTTCCATAAACCATTTTATAAGGAGACATACGCATAGGATTTTTATATGTTGTTCTATAAGCCCAAAATGCATCTTCTAATTTATTAGACCAATTCTTCCGGGACCTATTGACAGTCATTTGCAAAATTAATTTTATTTCTCTATTGCTAAGTTCAACTTGACCACTAGACTGAGGATGATAGGGTGATGCAATTCTATGGTTAACGTCATACTTAGCAAGCATTTTACGGAAAGCACCATGAATAAAGTGTGAAACACCATGAATCATTAAATATCTAGGGACTCCAGACCTTGGGAAAATAACTTCCGTCAGCATTTAAATAGAGGTGTTGTGATCAGCACTACTAGTTGGAATAGCTTCTACCCACTTAGTAACATAATCAACAGCAACCAAAATATGAGTATACCCATTAGAGGAAGGAAAAGGTCCCATGTAATCAAATCCCCAAACATCAAATGGTTCAACAGCAAGTGAATAATTCATAGGCATTTCTTGACGCTTACCGATATTACCTATTCTTTGACATTCATCACAAGATAAGACGAACTTATGAGCACCCTTGAAGAGAGTAGGCCAATAAAACCCAGATTGCAATACCTTGTGAGCAGTTCTGTCTCCAGCATGATGTCCTCCAAAAGCTTCGGAGTGACATTTCCGTATGATTTGTCCCTGTTCATGCTCAGGTACACAACATCTAATAATACCATCTACTCCTTCTTTATAAAGATGTGGGTCATCCCAAAAGTAATGTCTTAAATCATAGAAGAATTTTTTTCTTTTGTTGGTATGTGAAACTAGGTGGTAAATATTTAGCAACAATGTAATTAGCATAGTCAGCATACCAAGGAGTGTTATGAGAAACATTTATTGCAGCTAATTGCTCATCAGGAAAGCTATCATTAATAGGTAGTGGGTCATCAAGAATATTTTCAAGCCTAGACAAGTTATCAGCTATGGGGTTCTCAGCTCCTTTTTTATCACTGATATGTAAATCAAATTCTTGTAGCAAGAGAACCCATCGAATAAGCCTAGGTTTGGCATCTTTCTTTTCCATAAGATACTTTATTGCAGCATGATCAGTGCGAACAATTACTTTTGAATCTAAAATATAGGATCTAAATTTATCACAAGCAAACACCACTGCTAGAAATTCTTTTTCAGTAGTAGCATAATTTCGTTGAGCGATGTCTAGAGTTTTACTAGCATAATGAATATCATTCAGTTTCTTATCAACTGTTTGTCCTAGAATAGCACCAATAGCATAATCACTAGCATCACACATAATTTCAAAAGGCAAGTTCCAATCAGGTGGTTGAACAATTGGTGCAGGCTTTCTTGAGTGTTTCAAAGGCTTCTAAAAAATCATCATAAAGAACAAAAGGAATATCATTTTGCAAAAGATTCGTAAGAGGCCTAGAAATTTTAGAAAAATCTTTGATAAATCTCCTATAGAAACCAACATGACCAAGGAAACTACGAATACCTTTGATATCTTTAGGACATGGCATTTTCTCAATTGCTTCAACCTTAGCTTTATTGAAGGAAATATGCCCTAGAGGCAATAATAAAGTTGTTATTTATATTTTCTTATATCATGATAAATGTTTATTATTCATGCTAGAATTGTATTAACCGGAAACTTGATACATGTGTGGATACATAGACAAAACACAGTGTCCCTAGTAAGCCTCTACTAAACTAGCTCGTTAATCAAAGATGGTTAAGTTTCCTAACCATAGACATGAGTTGTCATTTGATAAATGGGATCACATCATTAGGAGAATGATGTGACGGACAAGACCCATCCGTTAGCTTATCATAATGATCGTTAAGTTTTATTGCTATTGCTTTCTTCATGACTTATACATATTCCTTTGACTATGAGATTATGCAACTCCCGAATGCCGGAGGAATACCTTGTGTGCTATCAAATGTCACAACGTAATTGGGTGATTATAAATATGCTCTACAGGTATCTCCGAAGGTATTTGTTGGGTTGGCAAAGATCGAGATTAGGATTTGTCACTCCGAGTATCGGAGAGGTATCTCTGGGCCCTCTCGGTAATGCACATCATAATAAGCCTTGCAAGCAATGTGACTAATGAGTTAGTTACGGGATGATGGATTACGGAACGAGTAAAGAGACTTGCCAGTAACGAGATTGAACTAGGTATGAAGATACCGGCGATCGAATCTCGGGCAAGTAGCATACCGATGACAAAGGGAATAACGTATGTTGTCATTACGGTTTGACCGATAAAGATCTTCATAGAATATGTAGGAACCAATATGAGCATCTAGGTTCCACTGTTGGTTATTGACCAGAGAGGTGTCTCGGTCATGTCCACATAGTTCTCTAACCCATAGGGTCCGCACGCTTAACGTTCGATGACGATTTTGTATTATATGAGTTATCTGATTTGGTGACCGAATGTTGTTCGGAGTCCCAGATGAGATCACGGACATGACGAGGAGTCTTGAAATGGTCGAGAGGTAAGGATTCATATATAGGACGATAGTATTTGGACACCGGAAGTGTTCCGGGGGTACCGGGTACGTATCGGGTCACCTGAAGGGGTTCCGGGCAACCCCCGGCAAGCTATATGGGCTTAATGGGCCTAGGGAGGGACAGACCAGCCCACAGGGGGCTGGTGCGCCCCTCCACTAGGCTGGCCAGCCCTAGGTAAGGCAAGGGAGGGCTAGCCCCTCTTTCCTTCCCCTTCTCAAGGGAGAAAGGAAAGGGGGGGCGCCACCTCCTCCTTCCTTCTCCTAGTGCCAAAACAAGGAAGGGGGCCGAATTGGGGTGGCACCCCAAGTAGGATTCGGCCTACTTGGGCACCCCCCTGGCTGCCTCTTCCCCCCTCCAACCTATATATATGTGGGGAGGGGGCGCCTAGAGAACACACAAACATCTGTTAGACGTGTGCGGCGCCCCCCTCCACAGTTTACGCCTCCGGTCATATTGTCGTAGTGCTTAGGCGAAGCCCTGCGCGGATCACTTCACCATCGCCGTCACCATGTCATCATGCTGACGAAACTCTCCCTCGACACTTTGCTGGATCAAGATTTCGAGGGACGTCATCGAGCTAAACGTGTGCAGAACTTGGAGGTGCCGTATGCTCGGTGCTTGATCGGTTGGAACGAGAAGAAGTTCGACTAAATCAACCGCGTTGTCAAACGCTTCCGCTTTCGGTCTACGAGGGTATGTGGATACAGTCTCCCCCTCTCGTTTCTATGCATCTCCTAGATAGATCTTGCATGAGCGTAGGAATTTTTTTGAAATTGCATGTTACGTTTCCCAACATTTATCCACCTCAATACCTCTTTCAGAAATTGTGTGGCCCAAAGCAATACCTTCGTTAACCATAAAGTGGCACTTCTCCCAATTCAAGACAAGATTTGTTTGCTCACACCTCTGCAAAACTCGATCAAGATTGCTTAAACAATCATCAAAAGACTTCCCATAAACAGAAAAGTCATCCATGAAAACCTCAACAATCTTTTCACAAAAGTTAGAGAATATAGCAGTCATACATCTTTGAAAGGTAGCAGGTGCATTGCATAAACCAAAAGGAATACTTCTATAAGCATAAGTTCCAAAAGGACAAGTAAAAGTGGTCTTTTCTTGAACAGGTTGAGAAATAGGTATTTGTGAAAAACTAGAATATCCATCAAGGAAGCAAAAATGTGTGTGCTTAGATAATCTTTCTAGCATTTGATCAATAAAAGGCAGAGGGTAATGATCTTTTCTAGTTGTTTTGTTTAATTTTCTCAAATCAATTACCATTCTATAGCCTATAACAATTCTTTGTGGAATGAGTTCATTCTTATCATTAGGAACAACAGTAATACCTCCCTTCTTAGGGACACAACGAACATGACTTACCCATCTAGTATCAGCTATAGGATAGATTATACCTGCTTCTAGAAGTTTTATTAATATTTCCGTTCACTTCTTTCATCTTCGGATTTAACCGACGTTGGTGATCAACAACGGGTTTAGCATCAGGTTCCATATTAATCTTGTGCTGACATAGAGTGGGACTAATGCCCTTTAAATCATCAAGAGTATATCCAATAGCAGCTCGGTGCTTCCTTAAAATTTTCAATAATCTTTCTTCTTCATGTTCTGAAAAGTTAGCACTAATAATAACAAGATATATCTTCTTCTCATCAAGATAAGCATATTTCAACGTGTCAAGTAACTGTTTTAATTCAAACACAGGATCACCTTTAGGTGGAGGATGACCTCCTAGAGTTTCAATAGGCAAATTGTGTTTAAGTAGAGGACGTTGTTCAAACAAAATCTTATCTATTTCATTTCTTTCATGCATATGCAAATCATTTTCATGGTCTAGCAAATATTGTTCTAAAGGATCGGTAGGAGGTACAACAATAGAAACAAGACCAATTATTTCATCCTTACTAGGCCATTCTTTCGTATGATGTTTTCTACTAAACTTGGAAAAATTAAACTCATGAGACTCATCACCAAAGCTAACACCGACAGTTTGTTTCTCACAATCTATCTTAGCATTAACGGTTTTCAAGAAAGGTCTACCAAATATAATGGGACAAAAGTCATCTTGTGGGAAACCAAGAACAAGAAAACTAGTAGGGTATTTTATTTTCCCACACAAGACTTCAACATCTCTAACAATCCCAAGTGGTGTGATGGTGTCTCTATTAGCAAGTTTAATAGTAACATCTATGTCTTCTATGTCAGCGGGTGCTATATCATTCATAACTTCTTGTATAAGGTAAAGGGAATAGCACTCACGCTAGCACCTATGTCACATAAACCATGGTAACAATGATCTCCTATTTTAACTGAGACAACGGACATGCCGACAACAGGTCTATGTTTATCTTTTTCATTGGGTTTGGCAATTCTAGTAGCTTCATCACAGAAGTAAATAACATGCCCATCTATATTATCGACCAAGACATCTTTAACCATAGCAACACTAGGTTCTACCTTGAGTTGTTCAGCTGGTTTAGGTGTTCTAATATAACTTTTATTGACCACAGTTGAAACTTTAGCATGTTCCTTCATCCTAACAGGGAAAGGTGGTTTTTCAATAAAAGCAGTAGGAACAACTGGATCAACATTATAAATAATAGTTTGTTCTTTAGCTCTTACTGGTTCTTTAATTTCTTCTTTAATAGGTGGGTGATACTTAAACCACTTCTCCTTAGGGAGATAAACATGAGTAGCAAAAGATTCACAAAATGAGGCTACTATCTCAGAGTCAATTCCATATTTAGTGCTAAACTTTTGAAAAGCATCGGTATTCATAAAAGATTTAATACAATCAAACTTAAGCTTAATACCCGACTCTTTACCTTCGTCGAGTTCCCAATCTTCAGAGTTGCGTTTAATTCTTTCTAAAATATCCCACCAGAATTCAATAGTCTTCTTCATAAAGGAACCAGTACAAGAAGTATCGAGCATGGATCGATCATTATGAGAAAGCCGAGCATAAAAATTCTGAATAATAATTTCTCTTGAGAGCTCATGATTGGGGCATGAATATAACATTGACTTAAGCCTCCCCAAGCTAGAGCGATACTTTCTCCTTCACGAGGCCAAAAATTATGTATATAATTCCGATCACGATGAACTAGATGCATAGGATAATTTTTTTGGTGAAACTCCAATTTCAATCGATTCCAATTCCAAGATTCAATATCATCGCATAGCCTATACCATGCCAATGCTTTTCCCTTCAAAGATAAAGGGAAAACCTTCTTCTTAGTTTCATCTCCGGGTAAACCTGCAAGCTTAAACAATCCACAAATTTCTTCCAAATATATCAAGTGCATATCAGGATGTTCTGTTCCATCTCCTGCATAAGGATTAGCTAGCAGTTGTTTTATCATACCCGAAGGGATTTCATATTCAATATTTTCAGTAGGTGCAGTAGGTTGAGGGGTAACTAATTGTGGTTCCGTTCGAGATGAAGATACCCCGAACAAACCCCTCAAAGGATTGTCCTCCATAGTAACAAGTGACAATAAATTTCAGCACGGAGTAATAATTTTCCTTACCAATTTGCACTTACCAAGAGCGCTTCACTTCCCGGCAACGGCGCGAGAAAATAGCCTTGATGACCCACAACTATATGGGATCAATTGTAGTCTTTCCAATAAGTAAGAGTGTCGAACCCAACGAGGAGCAGAAGGAAATGACAAGTGGTTTTCAGCAAGGTAATGTCTGCAAACGCTGAAATTATAAGTAACAGAGTAGTTTGATAGCAAGATGATTTTTAACGAGCAAGTAACAACAATAGTAACAAAAGTTCAGCAAGGTAGCCGAATCCTTTTGAGGCAAAGGACATGCCAAAATGGTCTCTTATAATAAGCAAAGAGTTCTTGAGGGTACACAGGAATTTCATCTAGTCACTTTCATCATGTTGGTTATATTCGTGTTCGCTACTTTGATAATTTGATATGTGGGTGGACCGGTGCTTAGGTGTTGTTCTTACTTGAACAAACCTCCTACTTATGACTAACCCCCTCGCAAGCATCTGCAACTACGAGAAAAGTATTAAGAATAAATTCTAACCATAGCATTAAACTTTTAGATCCAATCGGCCCCTTACGGAATAGCGCATAAACTAGGGTTTAAGATTCCGTCACTCTCGCAACCCATCATCTAATAACTACTCCACAATGCATTCCCTGCCCAAATATGGTGAAGTGTCATGTAGTCGACGTTCACATGACACCACTAAGGGAATCACAACATACATACTATCAAAATATTGAACACATAAGTTCACATGATTACTTGCAACATGATTTCTCCCGTGACCTCAAGAACAAAAGTAACTACTCACAAGTGATAAACATGCTCAATATCAGAGGGGTGTTAAATAGCATAATGGATCTCCACATATAATCTTCCACCAAATAAACCATATAGTAATCAACTACAAGATGTAATCAACACTACTAGTCACCCACAAGCACCAATATATAGTTCCGGTACAAAGATTGAACATAAGAGATGAACTAGGGTTTGAGAGGAGATGGTGCTGCTGAAGATGTTGATGGAGATTTCCCTCCCCGAGATGGGAGAGTTGTTGTTGTTGATGATGATGATGATGACAATGATTTCCCCCTCCGGGAGGGAAGTTCACCCAGCGGAATCGCTCCACTGGAGGGCAAAAGTCCTCCTGCCCAAGTTCCGCCTCGAGACGACGGCGCTCCATCCCGAAAGTCCTCTCCTTATTTTTTCTAGGTCAAAATGACTTATATACCAGAAGATGGGCACTGGAGGTGGGCTGGGCTGAGCACAACCCACTAGGGCGCGCCTGGGGGGCCTGGCGTGCCCTGGTGTCTTGTGCTCACCAGGTGGCCCCCTCCGATAGTTATTTGCTCCAGTATTTCTTATTTATTCCATAAAAATTCCTCGTGAAGTTTTAGCTCATTTGGAGTTGTGCAGAATAGGTAGCCTGACGTAGCTTTTCCAGGTCCAGATTTCTAGCTGCCGAAATTCTCCCTCTTTGAGTGTACCTTGCATATTATGAGAGAAAAGGCATTAGAATTACTCCAAAAAGCATTATTATGCATAAAAACATCATAAATAACAGTAGGTAAGCATGATGCAAAATGGACGTATCAACGACTACAATCATTTAAGCGAGCCGAAGGTGCGCCACCGTCATAGCCCCACTCTCGCCGGAGCCGAGCAAAACTTGTTGTAGTAGATAGCCGGGAAGTCGTCGTGCTAAGGCCCCATAGGACCAGTTAGCAGAAAAGCAACCACTGTCAATGAAGAGTAGCGTAGATCTGAAGGATCCAACCTAAAATCACGTAAATGTAGACGAACTACAAACAAATCCGAGCAAATCCACCAAGGGCGGATTCGCCGGAGACACACCTCCACACGCTCGCCGATGATACTAGACACACCACCGGGACGGGGGTAGGTGGGGGGAACCTTGTTCCATCTTTAAGGAGTTGCTATTGTCTCGTCTTTCTAAGCACGACACAAACCTAACAAAACTCGAAAGAACAACAAAAAAATAGCCCTCCCGCCGACAAGGGTCGGGATCCTCCATGCCGCCATGGCCGTAAGGCCACTAGAGGCAAGGCGAATCGATGGCGGCACCGACGGGGGGCAGAGGGACCCTGGACTTTTCTTAGGGAAGGAGGCAGAGTGCTTATTAGCCAAGAATATGTGCCCCATTTATATCATAAGAATCATAGTACAACCCATGTACATACCGACCTGGCAAAACTAAACAAATAGCAGAACGCTAGGCTTTGCACAAAGGAATACCAGCAAAGAAGTAAAATTACAAATAAGACCGAAGAAACCTATGAGTGTGACACAAATGCCCATCACCTGTCTATGGCATCACCACAACAGCCAACAAAGGGAAAAATGACGGATCACCTCCACACCCGAGCTCCACGCGGCTATAGCCCTAACATGCAGCTTTACGGAACTCCAAGGTGGCTCGCCAAAGGCGAAACCATTAACGCTGAATGAATCAGACTGAGGCAACACTCTGGACACGCCATCGAACTCCAGTTTTGGCACCCCTATATGGCTAAGACGTTGGATGAGCAAGTCATACCTGCCATCCACATACCACGAATACAACACATGATCCACCATCTACCGGATGCCGCCGATGCAGACCACAATCTGCATCCGCTCCTGGACTACCTCCCAAGCTCCGTGCCGGCGCTAGAGCAAACGTCGTCGTAACGGCGGAGGCTGAGTACACAGGTCCACCACGAGGATGTCGCCGCCGCCACGCCATTCTTGCTTGAACAAACTGGATTCTGAATCCATCCCCAACCCTAGGACCACTCACCACATCTGAGTAGGAGGATAGCGTTAACATTTTTTTTAAATTGCCTAGAATTATGTCATAAAAACGAGCAAAAATTACCGGGGAGGGGGGGGGGGGGGGTCATGCTGAAAACAAATTGAGATTATAGGAAGTATATACCCAAAGTTTTGTTTCCTTGAAGCACTGGTACCTTTTCTGCCCAAAGCCCTTCAGTTGTACTTTAGACGATGAAATAAGGGACATGAGCTCAAAAAAGAAAATCGTATAATTCCGGCAACCTTGTTTTCGTTTACGATACGCAGAAACCCCATTCATGTCTTCCATATAATTTTTTGTGTTAAAAATCTTGAAATGGCAAACAAAAATCCTTCAAACACTTGAAAGCCACACGATCCATCACGGCTTGAGATAATGATTTTTATCCCGACCATTGATCCCACCTAGCATTAGCCCCGCGGCTGATACGTAGGAACCAGCCCTTGGATTTTTTTTATTTGGCGCTTCAGGCGTTGGTTACTAGTCTTTTCGTAGCGAGCACCCATGTTGAGAACCAATGCTGTTTAGATGGCCCGACTCATGTCAGCTTCCCCTTTCCCCGGTTTTAGGAAGCATCCAAACGATTTTTTTTGCATTTCCCTTTTATTTGCCTTTTTGTTTGGTTTTCTTCTTGCTTTTCAATTTTGTATTTATATTTATTTATTTTTATTTTCGTTTTTATTTTTAAATTCATGAACATTTTTTCGAATTCATGAATTTTTTAAAGTTACGTTTTTTCAAACTTCTGAACTTTTCTCAATTTCATGAACAATTTCCAATATGTGAATTTTTTCCAAATCTACGAATGTTATTCACATTCGTGAACTTTTTCGAATCCACAAAACGTTTCCAAATTCATGATTTTCTAAAATTCTTGGATTGTTTTTACACATGCATGAAATTACTTCAAAAATCTGTGAACTTTTTTTAGACTTGCAATTTAATTCGTAAACATTTTTCTTAATTTCGTGAACTGTTTTCAAAGCATATTTTTGTTTGCCATTTGTTTCATAATAAGCCGAACGTTTGTTCCCAGGACGACAACCAACCGAAGAAAATTTCGGCCGAAAAACCATTATGAAGAGCCGTCCAGAGCGAGCAAGCGGGTGAGGCGGAGCGAGCGCTCGGTTGAGATTGTGCCGTCCCATGTGATGAACGTGTGGGCGCTGCTCTTACACTTTGCGTCGTTTTGTTGAACGAACGCACATAGCCCAGCAAGCAAGCGGCTGAACTGGGCCTGCTCAGTTAGCTATGTTCTGATGACTGCTTTTTGTTTCTTTTTCCTTTGTTATTTTTCTATTCATATTGAGTTCACAATTTCAATATTATTTCCGGAAATTGAAAATGCCCCCAAAAAAATTAAATATTCGTGTTTCATAATATTATTTAAGTTTTATATAAAAATGTCCACCTTTCAAAAAATGTTTAGAATCTGAAAATCCTTAAATTATCAAAAAAAAGGTCACATATGTCTTAGAGATGTTAGTGTTTTTTCGAATTTTTTTAAAATGGTCATTTTAAAATTAAATATCATTTCATGGTTTTCTGGAAAAACGAGCAGAAAAAACTGACTGAAACACCCCGCTAGAAAGGAAAACAAATCTTTGGTCAGACCGCTACTACAGTCTTAGTTAATGGGCCGGCCCAGTTCGCGGCGCCTTATATGTGAGTCAACCTCCCATTTTTTTACGTAAATAAAAAAAGTTTCCCTACCTCCGCGGCACCCGCGCGTCACGCTGGACTCACCCGCCCGTCACCCGGCCCCGAGCGGCGCAGCCCCCTCGCTTTCCGTGGCGCACGCACGCACGCAGGTGGCCCGCGCGCAACGAGAGGCCAAAAAGAGGAGCGGCGGACAGACGCTGGATTCGTCCGGGCGGCCGACACGGCACGAGGGCGCGCGGCCCCCCGCCCATGCCCATCGGTGGGATTCGTTCGTTCGGTATGCCGCCAACGCGCCACGAACCGACCCGTGTGAGCGCAGCGGAGCAGAGCACCGTGGGCGATCGACTGGTTCTGGATGGTCCCTCCCATCCCATCCCACTCCCCCGGCCGGCCGATCGATGGAGCCGCGACCGCACGGCCGCCCGGGACCCGGCGTGCACCCCGGTCTGGTCTGGGCTGGACCACGTCCACGGCAGGGCGTCCGTGTTCCGTGGACGGTTCACCGTGCGCGAACGGTCGGCGGCAGCCACCACCTACGTGTGGTGTGGCTAGACGTGGTGGTGCCGAGCAGCAGGCAGTTCCGCGAGTCGCCGTCAGCTCGATCGACCACAAATCCACAATCATCTTCCTTGTGACATGACGACGAAATCGTGACCGCTTCTTCTTATCCTTTGCTCCGTCTCGTGTTTACATCACACGAGGGACCGAACTGAACGAAGAAATTGACAAAAAAGAAATAACACCTTTTCTTTCTGTCCGGGCTGCAAAGTTTCGTCTTGAAATGGCATTTATGGAAAACATGACCAAAAAACACAATTGTTGTTTAAAAAAAAACAACACTTTTGGAGCACCAATTTTATTTTTGCCACGTTTTTCGCAAATGTCATCCTATGTTAAAACTTTGAAACCCACACAACTCACATCTTAACTACTACTCCCTCCATTGTCAAATGGCGTGTACCGACACGTCTCGCGACACGGGTGGCGACGCAGATGGCGACCCTCGACGACGAAGGGGACGGGCGGCGTGGTACCTGCCGGACCTCAAGGCGGCGGGAATCCTTGAGTACCGTCGAGGGACAGTGACGGAGCGGGGCTAGAATTTCTACCTCACCGACGGCGATGGGGTGGAGATCGACCGCTGCACACGGGAGCAAGGTGCGACCCTTGACTCTATAGAGTTGTTCCGTTTCCCATGTCACGTTGTGAAAGCGTGTGGCACGACTGGCCATACGTCGCAGCGCACCTCGGGCGGCGTGCATGGCAGCGAGTGGGTGGAGGATATTAAGTGTGAGGGGAGACTGGAAGTGGAGTCGACATATCCACTCGCTTTCCTCCCTTCTCTTGAACACGACGAGCGGCGTCGCCCGCGGGAGACCCTCGTCGGAGATGGTGGAGATCTCGGAAGCAAGGCTGGCGGAGTTTGGGGAAGGGACAGCCGCAAGCGAGCGCGTCTAGTGGAGATTGGGACCTGGTATCAATCCAAGGAGGAGATGCGCGCAGAGGCGCATGCGGTGCTAGATTCGCTCTCGGCGGAGGAGGAGCGGGAGCTGAGCGCCACAAAGTGGGGGCATCACTCGCTGGAGGTGCTGCTGTGGGCGATGGCGCGGGCAGAATCGGAGGACAAGGTGTGGGCGGCCAAGTGGGCCCCGTTCCTCTCCTTCGCCACTGTGAATCTGGCTCCGGCGATAAATCCAACGGCACTGCGTCCGAGCGAGGTGGTCATGGCGCTGCCTGCTCCAGGGTCAAGGCTGGCCCCAATCGAGATCGAC
Organism: Aegilops tauschii subsp. strangulata; assembly: GCF_002575655.3. Classification (NCBI taxonomy): domain Eukaryota; kingdom Viridiplantae; phylum Streptophyta; class Magnoliopsida; order Poales; family Poaceae; genus Aegilops; species Aegilops tauschii. The sequence goes on along the minus strand of NC_053041.3, from coordinate 87,798,569 downwards.
AGGGGCGACAACAACGGAGGGTCTGCTCGGGTGAGGGTGAAGGAAATGTGCCCTAGAGGCAATAATAAAGTTGATATTTTATATTTCCTTATATCATGATAAATGTTTATTATTAATGCTAGAATTGTATTAACCAGAAACTTGATACATGTGTGGATACATAGACAAAACATCGTGTCCCTAGTAAGCCTCTACTAGACTAGCTCGTTTAATCAAAGATGGTTAAGTTTTCTAACCATAGACATGTGTTGTCATTTGATGAACGGGATCACATCATTAGGAGAATGATGTGATGGACAAGACCCATCCGTTAGCATAGCATATTGATCGTTCAGTTTTATAGCTATTGCTTTCTTCATGTCAAATACATATTCCTTCGACTATGAGATTATGCAACTCCCGGATACCGGAGGAATGCCTTGTGTGCTATTAAACGTCACAACATAACTGGGTGATATAAAGATGCTCTACAGGTATCTCCAAAGATGTTTGTTGAGTTGGCATAGATCGAGATTAGGATTTTTCACTCCAAGTATCAGAGAGGTATCTCTGGGCCCTCTCGGTAATACACATCGTAAGAAGCCTTGCAAGCAAAGTGACTAATGAGTTATTTGCAAGATGATGTATTACGGAACGAGTAAAGAGACTTGCCGGTAACGAGATTGAACTAGGTATGAAGATACTGACAATCGAATCTCGGGCATGTAACATACCGATGGACAAAGGGAATTACGTATGTTGTCATAACGGTTCTACCGATAAAGATATGCGTAGAATATGTAGGAGCCAATATGGGCATCCAGGTTCTGCTATTGGTTATTAACCGGAGAGGTGTCTCGGTCATGTCTACATAGTTCTCGAACCCGAAGGGTCCGCACGCTTAACGTTCGATGACAATATAGTATTATACGAGTTATGTGATTTGGTGACCGAATGTTGTTTGGAGTCCCGGGTGAGATCACAAACATGACGAGGAGTCTCGGAATGGTCGAGAGGTAAAGATTGATATATAGGACGATGGTATTCGGACACCGGAAGTGTTCCGGAGGGTACCGGGTACATATAGGGTCACCGGAAGGGGTTCCGGGCACCGCCGGCAAAGATATGGGCTTAATGGGCCAATGGAGGGACAGACCAGCCCACAAGGGGCTAGTGCACCCCTCCACCAGGCTGGCCAGCCCTAGGGAAAGTAAAGGGGGGAGGGCAAGTCCCTCCTTCCTTCCCCTCCTCAAGGGAGAAAGGAAAGGGGGGGGGGGGGGGCGCAACCTCCCCCTTCCTTCCCCTGGCGCCTATACAAGGAAGGGGGCGAACCAGGGCAGGAGCCCAAGTGGGATTCGGCCCCACTTGGGGCGCCCCTTGGCCTCTCCCCTCTCCCTCCCACCTATATATATGAGGAGGGGGTGTTGGGGAACGCAGTAATTTCAAAAACGTTCCTACGCACACGCAAGATCATGGTGATGCATAGCAACAAGAGGGAAGAGTGTTGTCCATGTACCCTCATAGACCGTAAGCGGAAGCGTTATGACAATGCGGTTGATGTAGTCGTACGTCTTCACGATCGACCGATCCTAGCACCGAAAGTACGGCACCTCCGCGATCTGCACACGTTCGGCTCGGTGACGTCCCACGAACTCACGATCCAGCAGAGTGTTGAGGGAGAGCTTCGTCAACACGACGGCGTGATGACGGTGATGATGAAGCTACCGGCGCAGGGCTTCGCCTAAGCACTACGACGATATGACCGAGGTGGATTATGGTGGAGAGGGGCACCGCACACGGCTAAGAGATCAATGATCAACTTGTGTGTTCTAGGGTGCCCCCCTGCCCCCGTATATTAAGGAGCAAGGGGGGAGGCCGGCCGGCCCTTGGGGCGCGCCAAGGAGGGGGAGGAGTCCTCCTCCTAGTAGGAGTAGGACTCCCCCTTTCCTAGTCCAACTAGGAGGAGGAAGGGGGAAGGAAGGAGAGGGAGAGGAGAAGGAAAGGGGGGCGCGCCCCCCTCCCGAGTCCAATTCAGACCTCCTATAGGGAGGGGGCGCGGCCGCCCCTTCTGGGCTGCCTCCCCTCTTCCCTATGGCCCATGTAGGCCCAATAGTTCCCCCGGGGGTTCCGATAACCCCCGACACTCCGATAATTATCCGGTGACCCCCGGAACTCATCCGGTGTCCGAATATAGTCATCCAATATATCAATCTTTATGTCTCGACCATTTCGAGACTCCTCGTCATGTCCGTGATCACATCCGGGACTCTGAACTATCTTCGGTACATCAAAACACATAAACTCATAATATCGATCGTCACCGAACGTTAAGCGTGCGGACCCTACGGGTTCGAGAACTATGTAGACATGACCGAGACACGTCTCCGGTCAATAACCAATAGTGGAACCTGGATGTTCATATTGGCTCCGACATATTCTATGAAGATCTTTATCGGTCAAACCGCATAACAACATACGTTGTTCCCTTTGTCATCGGTATGTTACTTGCCCGAGATTCGATCGTCGGTATCTCAATACCTAGTTCAATCTCGTTACCGGTAAGTCTCTTTACTTGTTCCGTAATGCATCATCCCGCAACTAACTCATTAGTCACATTGCTTGCAAGGCTTATAGTGATGTGCATTAGCGAGAGGGCCCAGAGATACCTCTCCGACAATCGGAGTGACAAATCCTAATCTCGATCTATGCCAACTCAACAAGTACCATCGGAGACACCTGTAGAGCACCTTTATAATCACCCAGTTACGTTGTGACGTTTGGTAGCACACAAAGTGTTCCTCCGGTATTCGGGAATTGCATAATCTCATAGTCATAGGAACATGTATAAGTCATGAAGAAAGCAATAGCAACATACTAAACGATCAAGTGCTAAGATAACGGAATGGGTCAAGTCAATCACATCATTCTCTAATGATGTGATCCCGTTAATCAAATGACAACTCATGTCTATGGTTAGGAAACATAACCATCTTTGATTCAACGAGCTAGTCAAGTAGAGGCATACTAGTGACACTTTGTTTGTCTATGTATTCACACATGTACTAAGCTTCCGGTTAATACAATTCTAGCATGAATAATAAACATTTATCATGATATAAGGAAATATAAATAACAAATTTATTATTGCCTCTAGGGCATATTTCCTTCAGGGGGCGCCTAGCACACACAACATCAAATGTTAGCCGTGTGCGGTGCCCCCCACCACAGTTTACTGTTGGGGAACGTAGTAATTTAAAAAAAAATCGTACGCACACACATGATCATGGTGATGTATAGCAACGAGAGGGGAGAGTGTTGTCCACGTACCCTCGTAGACCGAAAGCGGAAGCGTTAGCACAACGCGGTTGATGTTGTCGTACGTCTTCATGTTCCGACCGATCCAAGTACCGAACGTACGGCACCTCCGAGTTCAGCACACGTTCAGCTCGATGACGTCCCGCGAACTCCGATCCAGCAGAGCTTCATGGGAGAGTTCCGTCAGCACGACGGCGTGGTGACGGTGACGATGATGCTACTGACGCAGGGCTTCGCCTAAGCACCGCTACGATATGATCGAGGTGGAATATGGTGGAGGGGGGCACCGCACGCGGCTAAGAGATCAAGAGATCAATTGTTGTCTCTAGAGGTGCCCCCTGCCCCCGTATATAAAGGACCAGGGGGAGGAGGCGGCCGGCCAGGGGAGGGCGCGCCAGGGAGGAGTCCTACTCCCACCGGGAGTAGGACTCCCTCTTTTCCTAGTTGGAGTAGGAGGGGGAAAGGAAGGGAAGGAGAGAGGGGGAAGGAAAGGGGGCGCCGCCCCCCCTCCTTGTCCAATTCGGACTAGAGGGGGAGGGGGCGCGCGGCCAGCCCTAGCCGCCCCTCCTCTTCTCCACTAAGGCCCATCTTGGCCCATTAAACTCCCCGGGGGGTTCCGGTAAACCCTCGGTACTCCGGTATATGTCCAAAACTCCCTGAAACCATGCCGGTGTCCGAACATAGTCGTCCAATATATCGATCTTTATGTCTCGACCATTTCGAGACTCCTCGTCATGTCCGTGATCGCATCCGGGACTCCGAACAACCTTCGATACATCAAAACACAAAAACTCATAATACAATCGTCACCGAAACTTTAAGCGTGCGGACCCTACGGGTTCGAGAACAATGTAGACATGACCGAGACACATCTCCGGTCAATAACCAATAGCGGAACCTAGATGCTCATATTGGCTCCCACATATTCTACGAAGATCTTTATCGGTCAAACCGCATAACAACATACGTGGTTCCCTTTGTCATCGGTATGTTACTTGCCCGAGATTCGATCGTCGGTATCTCAATACCTAGTTCAATCTCGTTACCGGCAAGTCTCTTTACTCGTTATGTAATGCATCATCCTGCAAATAACTCATTAGTCACATTGCTTGCAAGGCTTATAGTGATGTGCATTACCGAGAGGGCCCAGAGATACCTCTCCGACAATCGGAGTGACAAATCCTAATATCGAAATACGCCAACTCAACAAGTACCTTCGGAGACACCTGTAGAGCACCTTTATAATCACCTAGTTACGTTGTGACGTTTGGTAGCACACAAAGTGTTCCTCCGGTAAATGGGAGTTGTATAATCTCATAGTCATAGGAACATGTATAAGTCATGAAGAAAGCAATAGCAACATACTAAACGATCAAGTGCTAAGATAACGGAATGGGTCAAGTCAATCACATCATTCTCCTAATGATGTGATCCCGTTAATCAAATGACAACTCATGTCTATGGTTAGGAAACATAACCATCTTTGATCAACGAGCTAGTCAAGTAGAGGCATACTAGTGACACTCTGTTTGTCTATGTATTCACACATGTATTATGTTTCCGGTTAATACAATTCTAGCATGAATAATAAACATTTATCATGAAATAAGGAAATAAATAATAACTTTATTATTGCCTCTAGGGCATATTTCCTTCAGTCTCCCACTTGCACTAGAGTCAATAATCTAGTTCACATCGCCATGTGATTTAACATCAATAGTTCACATCTTTATGTGGTTAACACCCATAGTTCACATCGACATGTGACCAACACCCAAAGGGTTTACTAGAGTCAGTAATCTAGTTCACATCGCTATGTGATTAACACCCAAAGAGTACTAAGGTGTGATCATGTTTTGCTTGTGAGATAAATTTAGTCAACGGGTCTGTCGCATTTAGATCCTTAAGTATTTTGCAAATTTCTATGTCTACAATGCTCTGCACGGAGCTACTCTAGCTAATAGCTCCCACTTTCAATATGTATCCAGATTGAGACTTAGAATCATCTAGATCAGTGTCAAAACTTGCATCGACGTAACCCTTTACGACGAACCTTTTGTCATCTCCATAATCGAGAAACATATCCTTATTCCACTAAGGATAATTTTGACCACTGTCCAGTGATCTACTCCTAGATCACTATTGTACTCCCTTGCTAAATTCAGTGTAGGGTATACAATAGATCTGGTACACAGCATGGCATACTTTATAGAACCTATGGCTGAGGCATAGGGAATGACTTTCATTCTCTTTCTATCTTCTGCCGTGGTCAGGCTTTGAGTCTTTCTCAATTTCACACCTTGTAACACAGGCAAGAACTCTTTCTTTGACTGTTCCTTTTTGAACTACTTCAAAATCTTGTCAAGGTATGTACTCATTGAAAAAACTTATCAAGCGTCTTGATCTATCTCTATAGATCTTGATGCTCAATATGTAAGCAGCTTCACCGAGGTCTTTATTTGAAAAACTCCTTTCAAATACTCCTTTATGCTTTCCAGGAATATTCTACATTATTTCCGATCAACAATATGTCATTCACATATATTTATCAGAAATGCTGTAGTGCTCCCACTCACTTTCTTGTAAATACAGGCTTCACCGCAAGTCTGTATAAAACTATATGCTTTGATCAACTCATCAAAGCGTATATTCCAACTCCGAGATGCTTGCACCAGTCCATAGATGGATCGCTGGAGCTTGCACACTTTGTTAGCATCCTTTGGATCGATAAAACCTTCAGGTTGCATCATATACAACTCTTCTTCCAGAAATCCATTCAGGAATGCAGTCTTTACATCCATTTGCCAGATTTCATAAAATGTGGCAATTTGCTAATCATGATTCGGACAGAATTAAGCATCGCTACGAGTGAGAAGGTCTCATCGTAGTCAACTCCTTGAATTTTGTCAAAAACCTTTTTCGACAAGTCTAGCTTTGTAGATAGTAACACTACTATAAGCGTCCGTCTTTCTTTTGAAGATCCATTTATTTTCTATGGCTTGCCGATCATCGGGCAAGTCAACCAAAGTCCACACTTTGTTCTCATACATGGATCCCATCTCAGATTTCATGGCCTCAAGCCATTTCGCGGAATCTGGGCTCATCATCGCATCCTCATAGTTCGTAGGTTTGTCATGGTCAAGTAACATGACCTCCAGAATAGGATTACCGTACCACTCTGGTGCGGATCTTACTTTGGTTGACCTACGAGGTTCGGTAGCAACTTGATCTGAAGTTACATGATCATCATCATTAGCTTCCTCACTAATTGGTGTAGAAGTCACAGGAACAGATTTCTGTGATGAACTACTTTCCAATAAGGGAACAGGTACAGTTACCTCATCAAGTTCTACTTTCCTCCCACTCACTTCTTTCGAGAGAAAACTCCTTCTCTAGAAAGGATCCATTCTTAGCAACAAAGATCTTGCCTTCGGATCTGTGATAGAAGGTATACCCATAGTTTCTTTTTGGGTATCCTATGAAGATTTACTTCTCCGATTTGGGTTCGAGCTTATCATGTTGAAACTTTTTCACATAAGCATCGCAGTCCCAAACTTTAAGAAACGACTGCTTAGGTTTCTTGCGAAACCATAGTTCATACGGTGTCATCTCAATGGATTTAGATGGTGCCCTTTTTAACGTGAATGCAACTGTCTCTAATGCATAACCCCAAAACAATAGTGGTAGATCGGAAAGAGACATCATAGATCGCACCATATCTAATAAAGTACGGTTACAACGTTCGGACACACCATTACACTGTGGTGTTCCAGGTGGCGTGAGTTGCGAAACTATTCCGCATTGTTTCAAATGAAGACCAAACTCGTAACTCAAATATTCTCCTCCACGATCAGATCATAGAAACTTTATTTTCTTGTTACGATGATTTTCCACTTCACTCTGAAATTATATGAACTTTTCAAATGTTTCAGACTTATGTTTTCATCAAGTAGATATACCCATATCTGCTTAAATCATCTGTGAAAGTCAGAAAATAACGATACCCGCCGCGAGCCTCAACACTCATCGGATCGCATACATCAGTATGTATTATTTCCAAAAAGTCAGTTGCTCGCTCCATTGTTCTTGAGAACGGAGTCTTAGTCATCTTGCCCATAAGGCATGGTTTGCAAGCATCAAGTGATTCATAATCAAGTGATTCCAAAATCCCATCAGCATGGAGTTTCTTCATGCGCTTTACACCAATATGACCTAAACGGCAGTGACACAAATAAGTTGCACTATGATTATTAACTTTGCATCTTTTGGCTTCAATATTATAAATATGTGTATCACTACGATCGAGATCCAACAAACCATTTTCATTGGGTGTATGACCATAGAAGGTTTTATTCATGTAAACAGAACAACAATTATTCTCTAACTTAAATGAATAACCATATTGCAATAAACATGATCAAATCATATTCATGCTCAACGCAAACACCAAATAAACTTATTTAGGTTCAACACTAATCCCGAAAGTATAGGGAATGTGCGATGATGATCATATCAATCTTGGAACTACTTCCAACACACATCGTCACTTCACCCTTAACTAGTCTCTGTTCATTCTGCAACTCCCGTTTCGAGTTACTAATCTTAGCAACTGAACTAGTATCAAATACTGAGGGGTTGCTATAAACACTAGTAAAGTACACATCAATAACATGTATATCAAATATACTTTTGTTCACTTTGCCATCCTTCTTATCCGCCAAATACTTGGGGCAGTTCTACTTCCAGTGACCAGTCCCTTTGCAGTAGAAGCACTTTAGTCTCAGGCTTAGGTCCAGACTTGGGCTTCTTCACTTGAGCAGCAACTTGCTTGTCGTTCTTCTTGAAGTTCCCCTTCTTCCCTTTGCCCTTTCTTTGAAACTAGTGGTCTTGTCAACCATCAACAATTGATGCTTTTCTTGATTTCTACCTTCGTCGATTTCAGCATTACGAAGAGCTTGGGAATCGTTTCCGTTATCCCTTGCATATTATAGTTCATCACGAAGTTCTAGTAACTTGGTGATAGTGACTAGAGAACTCTGTCAATCACTATCTTATCTGGAAGATTAACTCCCACTTGATTCAAGTGATTGTAGTACTCAGACATTCTGAGCACATGCTCACTAGCTGAGCTATTCTCCTCCATCTTGTAGGCGAAGTACTTGTCAAAGGTCTCATACCTTTCGACATGGGCATGAGTCTGAAATACTAATTTCAACTCTTGGAACATCTCATATGCTCCGTGGCGTTTCAAAAACGTCTTTGAAGCCCCGATTCTAAGCCGTAAAGCATGGTGCACTAAACTATCAAGTAGTCATCATATCGAGCTTGCCAAACGTTCATAACGTCTGCATTTGCTCCTGCAATTGGTCCGTCACCTAGCGGTGCATCAAGGACATAATTCTTCTATGCAGCAATGAGGATAATCCTCAGATCACGGATCCAATCCGCATCATTGCTACTAACATCTTTCAACTTAGTTTTCTCTAGGAACATAATAAAACATAGGGAAGCAACAACGCGAGCTATTGATCTATAACATTATTTGCAAAATACTATCAGGACTAAGTTCATGATAAATTAAAGTTCAATTAATCATATTACTTAAGAACTCCCACTTAGATAGACATCCCTCTAATCATCTAAGTGATCACGTGATCCAAATCAACTAAACCATGTCCGATCATCACGTGAGATGGAGTAGTTTTCAATGGTGAACATCACTATGTTGATCATATCTACTATATGATTCACGCCCGACCTTTCTGTCTCCAGTGTTTCGAGGCCATATCTGCATATGCTAGGCTCGTCAAGTTTAACCCGAGTATTCTGCGTGTGCAAAACTGGCTTGCACCCGTTGTAGATGAACGTAGAGCTTATCACACCCGATCATCACATGGTGTCTCGGCACGACGAACTTTGGCAACGGTGCATACTCAGGGAGAACACTTTTATCTTGAAATTTAGTGAGAGATCATCTTATAATGCTACCGTCAATCAAAGCAGAATAAGATGCATAAAGGATAAACATCACATGCAATCAATATAAGTGATATGATATGGCCATCATCATCTTGTGCCTGTGATCTCCATCTCCGAAGCATCGTCATTATCACCATCGTCACCGGCGCGACACCTTGATCTCCATCGTAGCATCGTTGTCGTCTCGCAAACTATTGCTTCTACGACTATCGCTACCGCTTAGTGATAAAGTAAAGCATTATAGGGCGATTGCATTGCATACAATAAAGCGACAACCATATGGCTCCTGCCAGTTGCCGATAACTCGGTTACAGAACATGATCATCTCATACAATAAAATATAGCATCATGTCTTGACCATATCACATCACAACATGCCCTGCAAAAACAAGTTAGACGTCCTCTACTTTGTTGTTGCAAGTTTTACGTGGCTGCTACGGGCTGAGCAAGAACCGTTCTTACCTACGCATCAAAACCACAATGATAGTTCGTCAAGTTGGTGTTGTTTTAATCTTCTCAAGGACCGAGCATAGCCACACTCGGTTCAACTAAAGTTGGAGAAACCGACACCCGCCAGCCACCTGTGTGCAAAGCACGTTGGTAGAACCAGTATCGCGTAAGCATACGCATAATGTCGGTCCGGGCCGCTTCATCCAACAATACCGCTGAACCAAAGTATGACATGCTGGTAAGCAGTATGACTTGTATCGCCCACAACTCACTTGTGTTCTACTCGTGCATATAACATCTACGCATAAACCTGGCTTGGATGCCACTGTTGGGGAACATAGTAATTTCAAAAAAATTCCTACGCACACACAGGATCATGGTGATACATAGCAACGAGAGGGGAGAGTGTTGTCCACGTACCCTCGTAGACCGAAAGCGGAAGCGTTAGCACAACGCGGTTGATGTAGTCGTACGTCTTCATGATCCGACCGATCCAAGTACCGAACCTACGGCACCTCCGAGTTCAGCACACGTTCAGCTCGATGACGTCCCGCGAACTCCGATCCAGCAGAGCTTCACGGGAGAGTTCCGTCAGCACGACGGCGTGGTGACGGTGATGATGATGCTACCGACGCAGGGCTTCGCCTAAGCACCGCTAAGATATGATCGAGGTGGAATATGGTGGAGGGGGCACCGCACACGGCTAAGAGATCAAGAGATCGATTGTTGTCTCTAGAGGTGCCCCCTGCCCCCGTATATAAAGGACCAGGGGGAGGAGGCGGCCGGCCAGGGGAGGGCGCGCCAGGGAGGAGTCCTACTCCCACCGGGAGTAGGACTCCCTCTTTTCCTAGTTGGAGTAGGAGGGGGAAAGGAAGGGAAGGAGAGAGGGGGGAAGGAAAGGGGCACCGCCCCCCTCCTTGTCCAATTCGAACTAGAGGGGGAGGGGGCACGCGGCCAGCCCTAGCTGCCCCTCCTCTTCTCCACTAAGGCCCATCTTGGCCCATTAAACTCCCCGGGGGGTTCCGGTAACCCCCCGGTACTCCGGTATATGTCCGAAACTCCCCGAAACCATTCCGGTGTCCGAACATAGTCGTCCAATATATCGATCTTTACATCTCAACCATTTCGAGACTCCTCGTCATGTCCGTGATCACATCCGGGACTCTGAACAACCTTCGGTACATCAAAACACAAAAATTCATAATACAATCGTCACCGAAACTTTAAGCGTGCGGACCCTACGGATTCGAGAACAATGTAGACATGACCGAGACACGTCTCCGGTCAATAACCAATAGCGGAACTTGGATGCTCATATTGGCTCCCACATATTCTACGAAGATCTTTATCGGTCAAACTGCATAACAACATACGTTGTTCCCTTTGTCATCGGTATGTTACTTGCCCGAGATTCGATCGTCGGTATCTCAATACCTAGTTCAATCTCGTTACCGGCAAGTCTCTTTACTCGTTATGTAATGCATCATCCTGCAACTAACTCATTAGTCACATTGCTTGCAAGGCTTATAGTGATGTGCATTACCGAGAGGGCCCAGAGATACCTCTCCGACAATCGGAGTGACAAATCCTAATATCAAAATATGCCAACTCAACAAGTACCTTCGGAGACACCTGTAGAGCACCTTTATAATCACCCAGTTACGTTGTGACATTTGGTAGCACACAAAGTGTTCCTCCGGTAAACGGGAGTTGTATAATCTCATAGTCATAGGAACATGTATAAGTCATGAAGAAAGCAATAGCAACATACTAAACGATCAAGTGCTAAGCTAACGGAATGGGTCAAGTCAATCACATCATTCTCCTACATTCTCCTAATGATGTGATCTCGTTAATCAAATGACAACTCATGTCTATTGTTAGAGGCATACTAGTGACACTCTGTTTGTTTATGTATTCACACATGTATTATGTTTCCGGTTAATACAATTCTAGCATGAATAATAAACATTTATCATGAAATAAGGAAATAAATAATAACTTTATTATTGCCTCGAGGGCATATTTCCTTCATTTACACCCCCGGTCATATTCTCGCGGTGCTTAGACGAAGCCCGGCGCGGATAACTTCATCATCACCGTCACCACGCCGTCGTATTCATGGAACTCATCAACTTCCTCGACACCTTGCTGGATCCAGAAGGCGAGGGACGTCATCACGCTGAACGTGTGCAGAACTCGGAGGTGCCGTACGTTCGGTGCTTGATCGGTCGGAGCTAGAAGAAGTTCGACTACATCAACCGCGTTGTCAAACGCTTCGCTTTCGGTCTACGAGGGTACGTAGACACACTCTCCCACTCTCGTTGTTATGCATCTCCTAGATAGATCTTGCTTGAGCGTAGGAATTTTTTTGAAATTGCATGCTACGTTTCCCAATAGAGGGTGCGCGTGGCGCTGGCAGCGGCTACTCTGAGGCGCTCACCTCGCCAGATTCCTCCCCCAACACCGCAGTCACGCCGCTCCGCCCGACTATCTGGGAAGGAGATTTGAATTCTCCCCTGTCTAGCAACCGCTTTTGGGTGCTGATGGGGGGGATTCAGAATCAGAATCTGAAGAAGTGTCTACTGAAGGTATGTACAACGTCCTGAAATCCTCTGCTTATTTGCAATCTGATGCACTAGATAATAGTAGGAGATTGTTAGGCAGAGAGGCTAAGAGAATTTGTCGTATTGAGCGGATTAATCATAGAAGAAGGGAAAATATAAACAGAAATGTGCAGAGCATGTTGCTTGATGTAGATGGTAGAGAAAAGATAGGTAGAAAAGCAAAAGATATGGTGATAGGAAAATATAAGAATGTCTATCCTGACATGGATTCCCCAAATTGGGGGAAATACCATAACAGGGAAATAGAAATGGCCTTGATAAAAATGAGACCCCTAATTCCCAGATTTGAGGATTTATACATAATCCCTAACTAGTTAGAGGGAGTAGAAGGGGATGATAACTTTGAAATACAGTGTGGGGGATTGGGAAAAACAATGGAAGTGATAATATTGATAAAAAAAAGTCTATTGGAAGACAAATGATATCCCTGGTAATTTCTTTTTGGAAAGCTTTGCAGAAAATATGATGGAGTTGGGTGATGAGGTGGAAAATGAGCAAATGGAAAAAGATGGGGGGAAAAGTGGGTAGGTGGGCCTGAGAAAGACCTAGTTGGGCTGAAAAGGGCCTCCACTACGGTGGTTGGGGGAGCTGGGGCAAAGTAAGTATAAAACCGGATCCCATCCCTGCCCTAAGGTATCTAGACTCCTTCTTCCTCCACTTCTGTGAGAGAGAGGAGGCGGCGGAAACCCAAAGTGGTGGTGAAGAGGAGATGGCTGGAAGATCAGGGGCTTGGCAACCTGGATCAGGGAGAGGAGGATTTGGGGGCAGAGGTAATTTCCCTTTTGGCACAAACAATTCCCCACCTGGCAGAAATTTTGGGAGATTCGAAGATCGAAATCATAGTTATGGAGACAGGAGAGAAGGGTGGAAGCTTCAGACATGGGGAATGGATTGGGACGTGGCAGTGGAGGAGATAGATCCCAGAATAACTTGGGGCGGATATGAGGAGATGAGAGCTGCTGGATCTGGAAGTTTTGGTGGACCAAAAGGGAGGTTTGACTTTCAGCCAAGAGGAGAGGGGAGATCTGATGTGAATGTTTCAGGACAGAGGGGAGGTGAGACAGATCACAGTTCAAGAGAAGGGATCTGAGGGAAACAAGATGAGGGAAGAGATGGCCCTACAACACCTCCTCAGAGCTTTCCTCAGATCATGCCAGTGGGTCTTGGGATGAGACAGTTGGGGTTTATACCCCCAGAACAAATGGCACAACACTACCAATACTTGCTGGCTAATGTGCCAAAAGGAGGAATGTTGACAGTCCCTAATGGAGAAAAATAAGCCAGTGATAAAGGGAGTGGAAACAAGAATGAAGGTGGACATGGGAAGGATATCATATGTGGCAAACGCAAAGAGAGTGGACACATAAGTAAGGACTGCAGAGATAATGTTTTCTGTGTGGTTTGTCTGAGAGGTTCTCATAGGACAGAAGATTTTACTATCCTCAGACAACCAAAACCTATAGCCAAGTATCTAGGATATGGAGCTAAGGGGTTGGGATGCCTGCTAGTTCAAAATACAAAGGAGATTTCTGTTGTGGAACATGCTAATCCAATGGCTATACTCACAGTGCATTCTGGATAGCTAAATGAGACCACTCTGGTGAAGGGACTGGCAAAAATGTTTAATTGGGATGGACATGGAGGGCTAAATTTCAAAGTCCTAAAACCTTCTTGGTTAGATTTCCTAATAAAGCTAAACTGGTGGAACTGAAAAACTTTGAAAAATTCACAATCCTTGGTGCAAAAGCAGTGATTGAGTGGATTTTTGGAGCCCTGGTGATAAGGCCAAAGGCAAATTACATTCCATATGGATCCAGATGCATGGGGTGCCACACTCTTTGAGACATTTTCTAGAAGTATGTGAGATTGGATCAGCTTTAGGGCCTGTGGTGGAGGTGGATGTTGAACACATTGACAACAGAGAGAAGATCAGACTGAAGGCGGGGGTCAGAGATCTTCACAAGATTCCATCAGGGACTGAGATCACCACAAAAGAGCTGCTGCTATATGACATTGAATTTTCATTGGAGTCAGTGGTTGAATAGGGATGGTACAAAGTTGAGGAGGGAAAAAAGGAAGGTCTTTGAATACATTAATCTGGATGAAGTAGCTGAACAAAAAGAGACTAAAAAGAAAATGAAAGGGAACCAAGAAGACCAAAAGAAACCAAGTGTGCCTTGGGGGGATGTCTCTGACACAGTATGAGAGAGTGGTGACCAATAATTCTCAAAAGAAAGACAATGGCGAAGAATGCAGTCACAACAAAGGGAATGGTGAGGGGGAGATGTCAAAGGGGGAGAAGAAATTATTAGCCATACTGGAGCTGCTGGAGGAGATGGCAGCCAGACAGGCTGCACAACTGGCTGCTGAAGAAAGGAAAAGACAGGAGGCTGAAAAGATGAAAACTGCTTTGGAAAGAGAGATTAAAAGACAACATGAATTGTTACAACAGAGGGTGAATAAGTTTGAGGTTGTAGGGGACTCACAACCAGTGAATGAAGATGGGGAAAAGAAAAAGGTGGAAAATACTGCTGAGGAAGTGACTTTGGAAAATATGGATACTTTGGAAGATATTGACAAACAATTGAAAGGTTTGGGAGGTGAGGAAGTGGGATATGGATACTTGGAACATGTGGATTATACTGCCAGCCAGGACTAAGACTTCTTTGAGCATATGGTCAAGAAAGCTAAGAGGGGAGAACCGGATACCAAGAGCCTAGATATGTATAGAAGAAGTGGCAGAAATAAAGGGAAAAAAGACTGTAACATTGAAGAGCTGGCAATGAAGAGGGCTGCTGATAAAGATAACTATGGTAAGGAAAACATACCTAATATTCTCCATGCTTCTAAGAAAACTCTAAATGAGGTGGCTGAAAAAGTAGGGGTGAAATTAGGAGATGACATTGATAAGATTGAACATAATATCAATGTGGTTAAGATGGTTGAAAAAGCCAAAATAGATCTCTGGCTAGTCAACAATAATAAGGAAGGTAAGGAGACTAATACAAAAAATGTTGATGAAACTAAAGATACCCTGGTGAGTGATACATGGGAGCATGATATTGAGGAATTGATAGGGGGAGACATAGATAGTGGTTAGGAGGAAGATATGGGAGGATGGGAGGAGTTCAGACATATGTTCTCGAATGGAAAAACTAAAAATAATGATAGATCTTCCAGGAATTATGGGAAGAAATCTATTGTTAGAGTCAAGAACAAAGAGGGGTCTGGCAAAAAAGTAGGAAGAAATGAGAGGAGTCTTTTGGAACATGAGAGGGTTTGGGGGATATTAAAAAAAGATTCATGAGGGAAATGGTGATGGATATGTAGGTAGATTTTATGGGTCTACAAGACACCATGAGAGATCATTTTTCTAACAATGATTTACATGGAATTTGTGGGGGGAGAGATTTTCACTGGCACCATGTCCCCTCTAGAGGGAAATCTAGGGGATTACTGCTTGGTGTAAACTATACTACTTTAGATGTCATTACTTAGGAGGATGGAGAATACCATATTAAAATGACCGTTCAAGATGTGAAAAGCAAGTTCATATGGGACCTAGTGGTGGTGTATGGGGATCCTTAGCCATCTGGCAAAGCAAGATTCCTTGCTAAGTTATGTAGAATCTTTCAAAACTGTGTGAACCCATCCTGATAGGAGGGGATTTCAACATAATTAGGAAAGATTCTGAAAAAAATAAACCTGGTACTCGAGGACATTGGAGTTTCCTTTTTAATGTGATCATAGAACAAGCTGGGGTTAGAGAGCTTAACATGCATGGTAGACAATATACTTGGGGGAATAATTTACCCCAACCTACCTTTGAGAAATTAGATAGAATTTTCTGTGATGTGGAATGGGAAGAGAATTATCCTTTAACAGATGTCTCTGCTCTTTGCAGAGAAAAATATGATCATGTACCCTTGTTCCTGGACACTGGAGATGTGATAAAAAATGATCCTTTGTTTAGATTTGAAAACTCCTGGTTCCTTAGGGAAGGGTTAGATGAAATAGTTACTAAAACTTGGAAAGCTAATGGATCCAAAAAATCTAGTCTAGACAACTAGCAAGATAAACTGAGAATTTTAAGACCAGTTTTAAAAGGGTGGAATAGGAATATGAATGCATGGCATAGAGAGCTCAAAAAAGATATGTTGATTAAATTGGATAATATTGATAAAAAAGGTGAGATGTATGGATTGAATATAGATGATAGGAGAGAACAAATGGAGCTCAGAGCTCAGCTAGATAGCTTGTTGGGGGAAAGAAGAAGCCAAATGGAAACAGAGAGCAAAGGTGGATGAACTGATTGGGGGAGATAATAATACTAAATATTTTCATTACAAATTTCTATAAAAATTTATTTGGAGTAGCCGATGCTTCTAGTATTTCCTTATGCATTGATAATCCTCACAAGATACTCCCAACTCAAAAAGAGATGCTGACTGGGGAGTTTTCTTTGGAGGAAATTAAGAGAGCTGTTTTTCAGATGGCACATATTGAATCTCCCGGTCCAGATGGATTTACTGCTGAATTCTATCAACATTTTTGGGAACTGATTAAGGTAGATCTCAAACAAATGTTTGATGATCTATATAATGGGGGCCTGAATATTAAAAGATTGAACTATGGAATCATTACCTTGGTGCCAAAACCTAAAGAAGCTAATCAGATACAAAAATTTAGACCCATATGTATGTTGAATGTTAGTTTTAAACTTTTTACAAAGGTCTTGATGAATAGACTTAATCTAGTGGTTGATTCTATTATCCCCCCTGTACAAACTGCCTTTATTAAAGGGAGATACATAATGGAGGGGATCCTGGTGCTACATGAAGCACTTAATAGTGTTCATGTTAAAAACACAGAGTGCTCTATTGTTGGAAGTAGATTTTGAAAAAGCCTCTGATAAAATCAAATGCCTTTTGTTCTCCAAATACTAAAAGGAAAATATTTCCCTGATAAATGGATAGATTGGGTTATGAGTACTATTACAGGGGGGAAAGATTGTATTAAAGTTAACAAAAACTATGGCCCTTACTTCCCTACCTATAAAGGGTTGAGACATGGAGATTCTTTGTCCCCTTTAATGTTTAATCTAGCAGCAGATGCCTTGGCTATTCTAATGGATAATGCTAGGAAAGCTGGCATAATTAAAGGGTTGCTGGCTGACACCTTGGAAGGGGGGCTTAATATGTTGCAATGTGCAGATGCTACCATTTTCTTATTGCAAGATGATTATGAAAGTGCTTGCAATTTGAAATATATACTATGCCTGTTTGAACAAATGTCTGGCTTAAAGATCAATTTCCATAAGAGTGAGATCTTCTTATTTGGCGCAGCTGCTGACAAAAAATAGGAATACTCTAGGATATTTACATGCCCTGTGGGAGAACTTCCTATGAAATACTTAGGGCTTCCTGTTGATAAAAAAGAATCAAAAACAAGAACTGGAAGCCATCTGAAAACAAAATGGAAGGGAAATGTGGAACCTGGCAAGGGAGGCTGTTAGCTACTACTGGGAGATTGACTCTGATACAATTTTCTCTAACTGGAATTCCATACTTCATGATGTCCTTTTATGGCCTGCCTGTGGGTGTGGAAAAAAGAATGACTTTCTTTAGGGCTAGGTTGTTATGGCAAGAAAACAATGATAAGAAAAAATATCATCTAGTGAGGTGGGAAGAGGTGTGCAAACCAAAAGATATGGGAGTTTTTGGCATACAAAATCTAGCTTTTACGAATAAAGCCTTGTTCTACAGCTGGTGGTGGAAAATTTATAACACAGATGGGATTTGGCAACGAATCCCGAGGCATAAATATATAAAAAGAACTGTGTCACTAATGCTAAGAGTAGAAGTGGAGACTCGCAGTTCTGGGGGGAGTTTTTGAAACACACAAAAAAACTTCTCTTTGTGTAAATTTGAGATAAGAAATGGTGAGAACACCAGATTTTCGGAGGACTGGTGAATTGGCCCCAAAACCCTGAAAGATAGTTATCCCCGCCTTTATAACATTTGTTTTGACAAGGAAAAGCCGGTGTCAGATATTCTGAACAAAGGGCTTGACAAAATACGCTTTAGCAGAACTCTGTGGGGGGGGATCTTTTGAACTGTGGGAATACATCAGGGGGGTGTGCGAGAGTGTGACTTTAGATAAATGTCAGGACAAGATCAGATGGACACAGGCGGGGGACGGTAAATATACTGTCAAAACCAGCTACAGAGATCTGGTCCAAAATGGGCTACAATATCCCTACAAATTCCTTTGGAAAAACAAAGATGCCCCCCAGGGTTAAAGTCTTTTTATGGTTGTTGCTGAGGAAAAGCATTCTCACCAAACAAAACTTGAAAAAAAGTGTAAGTGCATCTAGTGCCACCCCTAGTTGGTTTTGGAGTATTGATGACAAACTTGGTTGAGGGACTAATGTGTTTGGGAGAATTGCAGGATAACACAAGTAGTAGTCCCTCATTGATTCGGTTTACCTACCAGAGATGACCCCTAAAAATGTGTGAAGACATTGAAGACAATGGTGGTCTGTGAAGATATTCACAACAAAGATTATGACTCGAGAAGACATTCACGTGAAGACTATGGAGTGCGAAGACATAGTAGTTTCGTAGTTTCCTTTTCTTCTTTGTTGAGTCAGAGGAACCACCGCACTGTTAAGTGGGATCCAAGTGAACAAAGTCAGAGTGACTAAAGTGATGCTCAACCAAATCCTATGTCTTCGAGCAAAGACAATGAGAGAAAATCTTATCCAGAGTTGGATGAGTCAGCTTTACTTGTAGCCCAAGTCAAGCTATCGCGTGTGTTTGAAATCTGACCGTTGGACACGTGTCAGTTCCTTAGTGACCCAGTGTCATTTTGGACAAATCAGGTCGGGTTGCCTCCTGGCTATAAATAGCCCACCCCCTACACCATAAATTGGTGGCTGCTCAGAGTTAGTGCACGGCTTTTGTCGTTTGAGAGCAACCCACCTCTGAAGCATTTGAGAGAGAGATCCTTGCGAGGACAAAGCCCAAAACACCCAGAGCCAAAGAGTGTTAGGCATCACTGAAGTCTTTCTGTCCGCGTGATCTTAAGACTTGTTACACTTGAGGACTGTGAATCCTCCAGCTGGTTAGGCGTCGCATTCTGAGCATCCAAGAGTCATTGTGGATCGCCGGTGAACGAAGTCTGTGAAGGTTTGGAAGTCTACCTTGAAGACTTACCAGAGTGATTGGGCGAGGACTAAGTGTCCTTATCTCAAGGGGAATAAGGTGAAGACGCGGTCTTCTGAGTTAAATCTCAGCCTCCCTTACCAGACGTACAGTTGTCACAGCAACTGGAACTGGTCCAACAAATCCCTGTCCTCACCAAGCAACTGGTTCTATCTCTTACCTCTCTTTACTTACAGTTTGTCTTCGTGAAGTCTTTGCCTGCTTGCTTGATCTGATTGACTTCACTGTGTGACAACTATTGTTGTTTGGCTTCATACTATCTTCCATACTGATCTATACTACCTAGCTGCTAATAGTCTTTGTGCTTTCACTTCATTGCTTACTTGACCATGGCTTGTCTAGTGTAGTCTACTTTCCGCTGCATATCAATAGGCTCATATCTACTATTTGTCTTCAAAGCCCCCGTGTTTTGAATACTTTCATAAAAATCGCCTATTCACCCCCCTTTAGTCGATAACTAGCACTTTCAATTGGTATCAGAGCAAGGTGCTCCCTTGTTCTGTGTGATTCCGTTTAACCACCTGGAGTTTTAGCTATCTCGACTGCAGGGATAATCAAAGTCTCTGCTGCGTGCCCTGTCTTTGATGGCACTGATTACCCCTACTGGAAGAATAAGATGCATATGCATCTTGAAGCCAATGATGTCGACCTCTGGTATGTCGTCAAGAACGGCGTTCCCAAGGCCGGTGAAGGTGTCACCCTGCTGATGTCAAGAGGTTCATTCAACTGGATTCTACTGCCAAGAACATCATCTGTGGTCATCTGACCAAAGGACGGTATGGTCGCGTGAGTGCTCTGGAAACTGCAAAGCTAGTCTGGGTCTGGCTCTCCAAGGTCAATGAAGACGTCTCAACCCAAAGAGACTCAAGGATCAGTGTTCTTCGCAACCTCTTCAACCGCTTCAAGCGAAATGACAATGAGAATGTCCAGCTCATATTTGACCACCTCACTGATATCACAAAGGAGCTTCATGCACTCGGCGCCACTGAGATCACCAAGCATGAAATCGTCAAGACACTCTTGAGATCGCTCGACAACTCATTTGACACCCTGGCCCTGATGATTCAAGAACGCCCTGACTTCAAGACTCACGATCCGTCTGACATACTTGAGAGGCTCAACACACATGAGTTCCAGTTATCTCAGAAAAGAGATATCTATGGTCCCAACTGGCCGAACTCGCGCTTTGAAGGCAAAGGCTGTTTCCTCATCTGAAGAAGAATCTGACTGCAGTTCTGGGGATCTTGAAGACACTGGAAAAGAGTTTGCTATGCTTGTGAAGAAGTTCTAGAAATTTACTAAGAAGAAAGGCTTCAGAAAGTCTTCAAGATCCAGCTCGAGAAATGATGAAGCTTCTACTCATGACCACAAGAAGAGAACATGCCACAAGTGCAAGAAACCTGGTCACTACATCTCTGAGTGTCCACAGTGGGACAATGAGAACAAGAAGAAGAAGAAGAAGAAGAAGAAGAAGAAGAAGAGCAAGGAATATGATTCTGATGACAAGAAGAAGAAGAAATCCTCAAAGTCTTCTTCCAAGTCTTCGTCGAAGTCTTCATCACACAAGAAGAGCTCATCAAGCAAGGCACGTGCATTTGTTGGCAAGGAGATGGATCAGAGGAGGAGGCTGCTTCTGAGGAGGCGGAGGTGGAGTCTGAGGAGGAGTCCGATTCAGGCGTGGCAAGCCTGGCTCTAGCTTCAGCATATGTCGCCAAGTCCATCTTCAACACTGAAGACAATGGCCTCGTCACCAACACTGATGCTAAGGATAAGGATGACTCTGCTCCCACCTACTGCTTCATGGCACGCGGTGCCAAGGTAAACTCACGCGATGCCTACTTTCAAACATCAAGTGAAGATGACTCTGATTGTGAATCCAAACCTAGCTACAAAACACTTGCTAAAATTGCAACTGAACAACAGAAAGCTATGGAACATATTCAAAGATTGCTAGACAAAAGCGATGACCTGTTGGACGCGGAAATGACCCGATCTCAGTCCTCAATTGAAGACATCAAAAATCTTCATGTTAAGTACAAGGAACTTGAAAGTCGTCATGAAACGCTCTCAACAACTCATGAAAAGCTTTCCTATGATTATCTTCAAAGGAAGCAAGAAATTGAGAAATTGAGAGCGGCTCATGAAGATCTTCAAAGGAGGACGAGTCACTTCACGCTCAACAGATCAGTCCCGCTTAGGAAGGATTTGAACCACCATGTCTAAAATGCCTTGAGCGTGATAACGCTACCTTTGTTGCTGAATGTTCTACTGCTGCTACTGTTGCAATATCTTCAACTGCTGATGTGGTAACTAACCCCTCTACTGAGGATACTGATGTCTACTACACAACCTTCTTCTTGTAGACGTTGTTGGGCCTCCAAGTGCAGAGGTTTGTAGGACAGTAGCAAATTTCCCTCAAGTGGATGACCTAAGGTTTATCAATCCGTGGGAGGCGTAGGTTGAAGATTGTCTCTCTCAAACAACCCTGCAACCAAATAACAAAGAGTCTCTTGTGTCCCCAACACACCCAATACAATGGTAAATTGTATAGGTGCACTAGTTCGGCGAAGAGATGGTGATACAAGTGCAATATGGATGGTAGATATAGGTTTTTGTAATTTGAAAATATAAAAACAGCAAGGTAACTAATGATAAAAGTGAGCACAAACGATATTGCAATGCGTTGAAACAAGGCCTAGGGTTCATACTTTCACTAGTGCAAGTTCTCTCAACAATAATAACATAATTGGATCATATAACTATCCCTCAACAAGCAACAAAGAGTCACTCCAAAGTCACTAATAGCGAAGAACAAACGAAGAGATTATGGTAGGGTACGAAACCACCTCAAAGTTATTCTTTCCAATCAATCCGTTGGGCTATTCCTATAAGTGTCACAAACAGCCCTAGAGTTCGTACTAGAATAACACCTTAAGACACAAATCAACCAAAACCCTAATGTCACCTAGATACTCCAATGTCACCTCAAGTATCCGTGGGTATGATTACACGATATACATCACACAATCTCAGATTCATCTATTCAACCAACACATAGAACCTCAAAGAGTGCCCCAAAGTTTCTACCGGAGAATCAAGACGAAAACGTGTGCAACCCCTATGCATAGGTTCATGGGCGGAACCCGCAAGTTGATCACCAAAACATACATCAAGGGAATCACGTGATATCCCATTGTCACCACAGATACGCACGGCAAGACATACATCAAGTGTTCTCAAATCATTAAAGACTGAATCCGATAAGATTACTTCAAAGGGAAAACTCAATCCATTACAAGAGAGTAGAGGGGGGAGAAGCAACATAAGATCCAACTATAATAGCAAAGCTCGCAATACATCAAGATCGTATCACCTCAAGAACACGAGAGAGAGAGAGAGAGATCAAACACAAAGCTACTGGTACATACCCTCAGCCCCGAGGGTGAACTACTCCCTCCTTGTCATGGAGAGCGCCGGGATGATGAAGATGGCCACCGATGAGGGATCCCCCCTCCGGCAGGGTGCCAGAACAGGGTCCCGATTGGTTTTTGGTGGCTACAGAGGCTTGCGGCAGCGGAACTCCCGATCTATTCTGTTCCCCGATCATTTTAGGGTATATGGATATATATAGGCGGAAGAAATACGTCAGGGGAGCCACGAGGGGCCCATGAGGGTGGAGGGCGCGCCCAGGGGGGTGGGCGCGCCCCCTGCCTCGTGCCTTCCTCGTTGCTTCCTTGACTTGGACTCCAAGTCCCCCGGGTTGCTTTCCTTCCAAAAATAACTTCTCCAGAAGGTTTCATTCCGTTTTGACTCCGTTTGATATTCCTTTTCTTTGAAACAATGAAACAAGGGAAAAAACAGGAACTGGCACTGGGCTCTGGGTCAATAGGTTAGTCCCAAAAATAATATAAAAGTGCATAGTAAAGCCCATAAAACATCCAAGATGGATAATATAATAGCATGAATACTTCATAAATTATAGATACGTTGGAGACGTATCAGCATCCCCAAGGTTAGTTCCTGCTCGTCCTCGAGTAGGTAAATGATAAAAGAAAGAATTTATGAAGTGGAATGCTACTTGGCATAATTTCAATGTAATTCTTCTTAATTGTGGTATGAATATTCAGATCCAAAAGATTCAAGATAAAAGTTCATATTGACATAAAAATAATAATACTTCAAGCATACTAACTAAGCAATTATGTCCTCTCAAAATAACATGGCCAAAGAAAGTTCATCCCTACAAAATCATATAGTTTAGTCATGCTCCATTTTCGTCACACAAGAATGCTCTCATCATGCACAACCCCGATGACAAGCCAAGAAATTGTTTCATACTTTAGTAATCTCAAACTTATAAACCTTCACGCAATACATGAGCGCGAGCCATGGACATAGCACTATGGGTGGAATAGAATATGATGATGGGGGTTATGTGGAGAAGACAAAAAAGGAGAAAGTCTCACATCAACGAGGCTAATCAATGAGCTATGGAGATGCCCATCGATTGATGTTAATGCAAGGAGTAGGGATTGCCATGCAACGGATGCACTAGAGCTATAAATGTATGAAAGCTCAACAAAAGAAACTAAGTGGGTGTGCATCCAACTTGCTTGCTCGCGAAGACCTAGGGCACTTGAGGAGGCCCATTGTTGGAATATACAAGCCAAGTTCTATAATGAAAAATTCCCACTAGTATATGAAAGTGACAAAACAAGAGACTCTCTATCATGAAGATTATGGTGCTACTTTGAAGCACAAGTGTGGTAAAAGGATAGTAACATTGTCCCTTCTCTCTTTTTCTCTCATTTTTTTGGGCCTTCTCTTTTTTTTATGGCCTTTCTCTTTTTTTTATTCCTCACTTGGGACAATGCTCTAGAAAATGATGATCATCACACTTCTATTTATTTACAACTCAATGATTACAACTCGATACTAGAACAAAGTATGACTCTATATGAATGCCTCCGGCGGTGTACCGGGATATGCAATGAACCAAGAGTGACATGTATGAAAGAATTATGAATGGTGGCTTTGCCACAAATACTATGTCAACTACATGATCATGCAAAGCAATATGACAATGATGAACGTGTCATGATAAACGGAACGGTGGAAAGTTGCATGGCAATATATCTCGGAATGGCTATGGAAATGCCATAATAGGTAGGTATGGTGGCTGTTTTGAGGAAGATATAAGGAGGTTTATGTGTGAAAGAGCGTAACATATCACGGGGTTTGGATGCACCGGCGAAGTTTGCACCAACTCTCAATGTGAGAAAGGGCAATGCACGGTACCGAAGAGGCTAGCAATGGTGGAAAGGTAAGAGTGCGTATAATCCATGGACTCATCATTAGTCATAAAGAACTCACATACTTATTGCAAAAATCTACAAGTCATCAAAAACCAAGCACTACGCGCATGCTCCTAGGGGGATAGATTGGTAGGAAAAGACCATCGATCGTCCCCGACCGCCACTCATAAGGAGGACAATCAAAGAACACCTTATGTTTCAAATTTGTTACATAACGTTTACCATACGTGCATGCTACGGGACTTGCAAACTTCAACACAAGTATTTCTCAAATTCACAACTACTCAACTAGCACGACTTTAATATCATTACCTCCATGTCTCAAAACAATCATCAAGCATCAAACTTCTCTTAGTATTCAAAGCACTCATAAGAAAGTTTTTACTAATCTTGAATACCTAGCATATTAGGATTAAGCACATTACCATGCTGTTTAAGACTCTCAAAATAATATAAGTGAAGCATGAGAGAATAATAGTTTCTATAAAAAAACCACCACCGTGCTCTAAAAATTATAAGTTAAGCACTAGAGCAAAAACTATATAGCTCAAAAGATATAAGTGAAGATCAATGAGTAGTCGGAAAATTATGAAAATATGTGAAGACTCTCCCATTTAATAATTTCAGATCTTGGTATTTTATTCAAACAGCAAGCAAAGCTAAAGAAAATAAAATGATGCTCCAAGCAAAACACATATCATGTGGTGAATAAAAATATAGCTCCAAGTAAAGTTACCGATGAACGAAGACGAAAGAGGGGATGCCTTCTGGGGCATCCCCAAGCTTAGGCTCTTGGTTGTCCTTGAATATTACCTTGGGGTGCCTTGGGTATCCCCAAGCTTAGGCTCTTGCCACTCCTTATTCCGTAGTCCATCGAATCTTTACCCAAAACTTGAAAACTTCACAACACAAAACTTAACAGAAAACTCGTAAGCTCCGTTAGCGAAAGAAAACAAAACACCACTTCAAGGTACTGTAATGAACTCATTATTTATATATATTAGTGTTAAACCTACTGTATTCCAACTTCTCTATGGTTTTTAAACTATTTTACTAGCCATAGATTCATCAAAATAAGCAAACAACACACGAAAAACAGAATCTGTCAAAAAACAGAACAGTCTATGGTAATCTGTAACTAACGCAAACTTCTGGAACTTAAAAAATTCTAAAATAAATTGGTGGACCTGAGGAATTTGTCTAGTAATCATCTGCAAAAAGAATCAACTAAACAGCACTCTCCAGTAAAAAGTTTTAGCTAATCTCGTGAGCGCTAAAGTTTCTGTTTTTTACAGCATGATCATAAAGACTTCACCCAAGTCTTCCCAAAGGTTCTACTTGGCCCAAACACTAATTAAAACATAAAACCACATCTAAACAGAGGATAGATGGATTATTTATTACTAAACAGAACCAAAAAGCAATAAACTAAAATAAAATTGGGTTGCCTCCCAACAAGCGCTATCGTTTAATGCCCCTAGCTAGGCATGATGATTTCAATGATGCTCACATAAAAGATAGGAATTGAAACATAAAGAGAGCATCATGAAGAATATGACTAGCACATTTAAGTCTAACCCAGTTCCTATGCATAGGGATTTTGTGAGCAAACAACTTATGGGAACAATAATCAACTAGCATAGGAAGGCAAAACAAGCATAACTTCAAAACTTTAAGCACATCGAGAGGAAACTTGATATTATTGCAATTCCTACAAGCATATGTTCCTCCCTCATAATATTTTTCAGTAGCATCATGAATGAATTCAACAATATAACCAGCACCTAAAGCATTCTTTTCATGATCTACAAGCATAGAAAATTTACTACTTTCCACATAAGCAAAATTCTTCTCATTCGGAATAGTGGGAGTATCATAAGAGACTTGAATACTATAAATTGTTTCCACATTAAAAGAGTAATGTTCAGAAAAGGGTAATCATAATCATGACAAGTTTTATAAATATAATCATCACGACTTTTTATAACATAAGTTTCATCACAATAATCATCATAAGTAGCAACTTTGTTCTCATCATAATCAATTGGAACCTCTTCCGGAATAGTGGATACATCACTAAATAAAGTCATGACCTCTCCAAATCCACTTTCATCAATATAATCATCATAAGTAGGAGGCATGCTATCATCATAACAACTTTGCATATCAAAACTTGGGAGACTAAAAATATCATCCTCATTAAACGTAGCATCCCCAAGCTTGGGACAAACATTAATTGTAGCAAATATATTCTCAAAAACATCATCTTCATTAAACATAGCATCCCCAAGCTTGGGCCTTTTCATATCATAAGCATAATCACTCTCATCATTAATAGTATGGATAGCACCAATAGTATAGCAATTATCATATTCTTCCAAGCAAGTGCCAAAAAGATTTTCAAGATCATAAGAAGTATTATTATCTTCCCAATCATAATCATCACAACAAGCAATGGGCATAACGAGATCATCATCAAGTGCAACATCTTCCACAATTATTTTTGATTCATTTTCATGAGTCACAACAATAATAGGAGCAACATTATTTGGGAGAGATATCTTTTTACCTCTCTTCCTTTTTCTTTTCTTATTCTTCACCACATCATGTGTGGGTTCAATCCTCTTTTTGGAGCTCCTTATTAATGAGATTGGTTGAATAGAAGGCTCCTCCTCGTTACCTGATTCATCATAAGAAATAATAGGAGGATATTGGGAAGTCTCTTCCCTTTCATTAGTATTCTCTTCATCCTCTATTTGTTTTGTTTTCTTTATGTACTTGGCAATATAAGGATTTTCAATGAAATTCACCGCACAATACATATAAATTTCTTCTAGATCAAATCCAAGAAGTTTATAACGGGCAAATTCTGGAAGATAAATAGTCATACGTTTCATTTCTTCGTAGCCCATAAGCAAACTAAGTTCATTATAATGTGCAAGGGAAATCAAGTCATCACAATTTTTGGACACGATTATATCATGAAACAATTTGCATCGGATAGTTAAATGACCCTGTTCATTGCAAAGTTCACAAGTATGGCCAAGAAAATTTAAATTTTCAGCACAAACATCTAGCCTTTCTTGCAACAATTTAGTTTCTAAATGCTTATGCCTCTTGCAATATCTATCTTCTCTATTTGATGTGTACTTGCAAACCCAATGCACTCCACAAAAATTGACATGCTTATAGGAAACATTTTCATAATGACTAGTGCAATCATCATTAGTACTATGGATATTCAAAGAGTTCATACTAACAAAATTGCAATCATGCTCATCATTCAAAGATTTAGTGCCAAATTTTTTAATGCATTCTTCTTCTAACACTTTGGCACAATTTTCCTTTCCATCATACTCACGAAAGATATTAAGAAGATGGAGCGTATGAGACAAACTTAATTCCATTTTTTTGTTTTCTTTTATAGACTAAACTAGTGCTAAAACAAGAAACAAAAAGATTAGATTGCAAGATCTAAAGATATACCTTCAAGCACTCACCTCCCCGGCAACGGCGCCAGAAAAGAGCTTAGTTGACGGGGTGTGAGTGCCCAACGGTGCCAGAAAAGAGCTTGATGTCTAATACACAACCTTCTTCTTGTAGACGTTGTTGGGCCTCCAAGTGCAGAGGTTTGTAGGACAGTAGCAAATTTCCCTCAAGTGGATGACCTAAGGTTTATCAATCCGTGGGAGGCGTAGGTTGAAGATGGTCTCTCTCAAACAACCCTGCAACCAAATAACAAAGAGTCTCTTGTGTCCCCAACACACCCAATACAATGGTAAATTGTATAGGTGCACTAGTTCGGCGAAGAGATGGTGATACAAGTGCAATATGGATGGTAGATATAGGTTTTTGTAATCTGAAAATATAAAAACAGCAAGGTAACTAATGATAAAAGTGAGCACAAACGATATTGCAATGCGTTGAAACAAGGCCTAGGGTTCATACTTTCACTAGTGCAAGTTCTCTCAACAATAATAACATAATTGGATCATATAACTATCCCTCAACATGCAACAAAGAGTCACTCCAAAGTCACTAATAGCGGAGAACAAACGAAGAGATTATGGTAGGGTACGAAACCACCTCAAAGTTATTCTTTCCAATCAATCTGTTGGGCTATTCCTATAAGTGTCACAAACAGCCCTAGAGTTCGTACTAGAATAACACCTTAAGACACAAATCAACCAAAACCCTAATGTCACCTAGATACTCCAATGTCACCTCAAGTATCCGTGGGTATGATTATACGATATGCATCACACAATCTCAGATTCATCTATTCAACCAACACATAGAACCTCAAAGAGTGCCCCAAAGTTTCTACCGGAGAATCAAGACGAAAACGTGTGCCAACCCCTATGCATAGGTTCATGGGCGGAACCCGCAAGTTGATCACCAAAACATACATCAAGTGAATCACGTGATATCCCATTGTCACCACAGATACGCACGGCAAGAAATACATCAAGTGTTCTCAAATCATTAAAGACTCAATCCGATAAGATTACTTCAAAGGGAAAACTCAATCCATTACAAGAGAGTAGAGGGGGGAGAAGCAACATAAGATCCAACTATAATAGCAAAGCTCGCAATACATCAAGATCGTATCACCTCAAGAACACGAGAGAGAGAGAGAGAGAGAGAGAGAGATCAAACACATAGCTACTGGTACATACCCTCAGCCCCGAGGGTGAACTACTCCCTCCTCGTCATGGAGAGCGCCGGGATGATGAAGATGGCCACCGGTGAGGGATCCCCCCTCTGGCAGGGTGCGGGAACAGGGTCCTGATTGGTTTTTGGTGGCTACAGAGGCTTGCGGCGGCGGAACTCCCGATCTATTATGTTCCCCGATCGTTTTAGGGTATATGGATATATATAGGCGGAAGAAATACGTCAGGGGATCCACGAGGGGCCCACGAGGGTGGAGGGCGCGCCCCCCTGCCTCGTGCCTTCCTCGTTGCTTCCTTGACGTGGACTCCAAGTCCCCCGCGTTGCTTTCCTTCCAAAAATAACTTCTCCAGAAGGTTTCATTCTGTTTCGACTCCGTTTGATATTCCTTTTCTTCGAAACACTGAAACAAGGGGAAAAACAGGAACTGGCACTGGGCTCTGGGTCAATAGATTAGTCCCAAAAATAATATAAAAGTGCATAGTAAAGCCCATAAAACATCCAAGATGGATAATATAATAGCATGAATACTTCATAAATTATAGATACGTTGGAGACGTATCAGATACCACTACTATTGCTGATGAGAATGCCAGGTTGAAGACATTGCTTGAGACAGGAATGTACAAAAGTCTCAAAGGGCATCAGACACTATGTGATGTCCTCAAGAAACAGATTCTGAACCGAAACCCTAGGAAAGAGGGTGTTGGGTTTGAGAGGAAAATGAATGTTGATGGTTCTTACTGGAAGCCTGAGCAGTACCCCAAAACCACATGGGCTGCTGCAAAGGGACCTTCAGTGGATCCGTCTACTCTATCTGGCTTCACTTGTGCTAACCCGATTATCATTGATGAATCCTTTGATGCAAACTATAAACTTTTTAAGAATCAGAATGGTGAAGTGTTTGCCAGGTATATTGGAACTAACTGCAGGAATGGGCCACCTATGAAGAAGATCTGGGTGCCCAAAAGTTGTCTTGAGAATCTTCGTGTGAATGTCATCATGACACCACCTGGGAAGAAGAAAAACCCCAGACCAAAGGCTTCATATGGTCCAAAGGCTTCATACAGACAGGGGACTCAATAGAGTCACCCTAACGCCAATGTTTTGCAGGGAAATCATACTCAGACCTATGAATATGAGTGTGTTTCCTCAAACCGCTATGTTCATAAAACTAAGAACTTTTCTGCTTATTCATATGAGTATTATTCACCTCTTGCAAGGCTATTTGCTAGGGCTCCAAAGCCTAAGTTCTTTGATGCTGAACTTAGACTCATTGCTTCTAAGCCACCCCTGAAGATGTGGGTGGCTAAGAAAAATTAACTCTCTTTTGTAGGGAAAGGTCTCCAGCCGGAAATCAAAGGCGTCTGATGCTATCACTGGGGACCTAAAACATCTTGTGGGACGCAAGATAAAATGCCCAAATGGTCTTACTATGTATTTCGTTCCTGAGTTCCTTGATGATCACCCTGTTTATCCTAACCAAGATCTGAACTTTCATAATCCACTCGTTCGTCTAATGTTTATGCTTCACAATACCCTTGGTGAAGCCTATCCCCCTAACTGCACTATAGGGTATGACACCAAAGGCTTTAGAATGGATTATGGACAGTGGATGCACTAACCATATGACTGGTGATCAAAGTCTTCTAATGGATTCAACACTATGTCCATCTGACAAGAGTCACATCACATTTGCTGACACTGGTAAAAGCAAGGTATTGGGTCTAGGTAGAGTTGCAATCTCAAGGGATCAACACATGGACAAAGTGATGCTTATTGAATCCCTTGGTTTCAACTTAATGTCTGTCTCAATGCTTTGTGACTTAAACATGATTGTGATATTTGGAAAATATCGTTGCCTTGTGCTAATGGAATCTGACAAATCTCTAGTCTTTGAAGGGTATCGAAAAGATGATCTGTATATGGTAGATTTCTCAGCAGGACCACAGTTGGTCGTATGTCTTCAAGCAAAAGCTTTAGAGTGCTGGCTCTGGCATCGAAGGCTAGGCCATGCTGGCATGAGGAATTTGTACACACTCGCGAAGAACAAACACATCGTAGGCATCGAGGGCATCAAGTTCAAGAAGGATCATCTGTGTGGTGCCTGCGAAGCTGGAAAGATGACTAGGGCCAAGCATCCCTCGAAGACAATCATGACGACATCTCAACCCTTCGAGCTGCTTCACATGGACTTATTTGACCCTACCCACTACTCTACTCTTACTACCACTGCTTGCCTCTATGGCTTCGTCATTGTTGATGATTATTCAAGATACACATGGGTGCATATAATCCTCTACAAGAATGAAGTGCAGGATGTCTTCAGACGATTCACCAATCGTGCCATGACAAACTATGGCATCAAGATCAAGCACATGAGAAGTGACAACGGCACAGAATTCAAGAATACCGGCCTCGACACTTATCTTGATACATTGGGCATTACTCATGAGTTTTCTGCTCCATACACACCTCAGCAGAATGGCATCATGGAGCGCAAGAACAGAACACTCATTGTGATGGCTCGGACGATGCTTGATGAGTACAAGACTCCAAGGAAGTTCTGGCCTGAACCTATTGATACTGCATGCCACGCCATCAACCGTGTTTATCTTCACAAGCTTCTAAAGAAGACATCATATGAGCTCCTAACTGAGAGCACCTGCCAAATGTGCTAGATGAAGTCCCACCAAGTGAATCGATCAAGCTTATGGGTACTGGAGAAATCATACCTTCAGAGGCACAGGCTGAAGAAGAAATCATCATTGCACCAAGTCAACCTGAAGACAATGCTCAGCCTGAAGCCAATGTTGAAAATGAGGACAATGATCAGCAAGGGCAAAATCTTCGTCCAGTTCATCCTCGTGTTGCAAATGAAGTACAGATTGAGAAGATAATTGATTGCATCAATGCACCTAGTCCACTCACTCGTTCAAGAGCAACACAGCTAGCAAATTTCTGTGGGCACTTTGCATTTGTCTCTATATCTGAACCCAAGAAAGTTGTTGAAGCCTTCATGGAACCTGAATGGATTCAAGCTATGCAAGAAGAGCTTCAACAGTTCGAGCTGAACAATGTGTGGGAATTGGTCAAGCATCCTAATCCTCGCAAGCACAATATCATAGGTACCAAATGGATCTATCGCAACAAACAAGATGAGCATGGTCAAGTCGTCAGAAACAAGGCTTGTCTCGTTGCCCAAGGTTACACTCAAGTTGAAGGGATTGACTTCGATGAAACATTTGCTCCTGTGGCTAGGCTTGAAGCCATTCGCATACTGCTAGCCTATGCCAACCATCACAACATCCTCCTATACCAAATGGATGTGAAGAGTGGATTTCTCAATGGGAAGATTGAAGAAGAAGTATATGTTACACAACCACCTGGCTTTGAAGACCCAAAACATCCTGACATGGTATACAAGCTCAACAAGGCACTGTATGACCTCAAATAAGCTCCTCGCGCTTGGTATGACACACTCAAAAACTTCCTGAAGAGCAAAGGCTTCAAACCTGGTTCTCTAGATCCTACACTCTTCACGAAGACATATGATGGAGAACTGTTTGTGTGCCAAATCTATGTGGATGACATTATCTTCGGTTGCACTGACAAAAGATACAGTGATGAGTTTGGACACATGATGCAAGAGCAATATCAGATGTCCATGATGGGTGAGCTGAAGTTCTTCCTCGGTCTTCAAATCCGTCAGCAGAGCAACGGCATCTTCATATCTCAAGAGAAATACCTCAAATATTGCAAGAAGAAGTTTGGAATGCAAGACTGCAAAGGTTACACGACGCCAATGCCAACCAAAAGTCATCTGGGCCCCGACGACAATGGTAAAGAGTTCGATCAAAAGGTATACCGCTCCATGATTGGTTCTTTACTCTATTTATGTGCATCTAGGCCAGATATCATGCTTAGCCTTTGCATGTGTGCCCGATTCCAATCGGCACCAAAGGAATCGCATCACTTAGCAGTGAAGCGAATTCTTCGATATTTGGCTTACACCCCAACACTAGGAGTATGGTATCCAAAGGGCTCAGAGTTTGATCTAGTTGGATTCTCTGATGCTGATTATGCTGGTGACAAGGTTGATCGCAAGTCCACATCAGCCACATGTCACTTTCTTGGACGATCTCTTGTTTGTTGGTCTTCAAAGAAGCAGAACTGTGTGTCTCTCTCCATTGCTGAATCTGAATACATTGCTGCTGGATCTTGCTGTGCTCAGCTACTATGGATGAAGCAAACTCTCAAGGACTATGTCATCCTCCTGAAGCAAGTGCCACTCTACTGCGACAATGAAAGCGCCATCAAGATTTCCAACAACCCAGTTCAACACTCGAAGACAAAGCACATTGAAATCCATCATCACTTTCTCAGAGATCATGTCATGAAGGAAGATATTGATGTCATTCACGTCAACACTGAAGAGCAATTGGCAGATATCTTCACAAAGTCCTTGGATGAGAAAAGGTTTTGCAAGTTGCGGTGTGAGTTAAATATCTTAGAATCCTCAAATGTCCTGTAATTGGACACCCATCCTAATGCTTATGCATGTTGATGACTTAGATGTGCAACACACGAAGTAACGTATATCTTCAATCAATGAAGACATACACTCTAAGTGTGAATACATTAATGCGGAATTTGACTTCGGAGCGCCACGATAATTGTGCGTCGTGTCTGGGTCTAATACTTCATATACGGTGGGTAACGCCACCACCAAATTCTTTTGAAGTGTTTCATTTGGCGTTACTATTGCATAATCTTTGATTTTGGTTTGTCTTCAACATTGATTTATCTTCGTGTTTATCTTCACAATGTTGATTTGGTCTTATGCTGATATATACATATATTCGTGTTATGTCCTCTACATCATTCACTTATAGCTATGACTTCATGTTTTCTTGATCTAAGTGAATATGATCGGACGCTAACCCCTTCTATGCTTCTACCTCAGATTCTATCTATCCCAATCATATGCATTCTATTGAAACCGTCGATTGTCTTCTCTGAGTCCTTGTCAGCAGAAGACAAAGTGACAAAAGTTGAATCTGTTTTATTGCCATATCCTGATTGCCTGAATGCCGGAGAAGCCGGAACGACCACCCGACAATCCAGGCGTGTGTGGGAACATGGAACAACTTTCAATGTGTTGCATGCATGCCACGTGTCCTTCAGATGTGAACCGCCAGGGGCACCTGCGTAATTATGATGTGTTGTCCCTTTCCTTATAAATACACAACTCACCGCGGTCACAATCTCTTCTTCCACCTCGCCACCACGCACAAACCATAGCACCTCTGCTAGCTCTCGACGACGCCGGAGACGAAGCGCTTAGCTGCCGCAACTTCTTCGACGCCGTCCTCACGCCGGCCGCGGACCTCGTCCTCTCCGCCGCCGCCGTAGGTGTCTTCCGTCGCCAAGTTAGGGCACGGGAGATTGAACTGCTCGGCCTCTCTCTTCGCCTCGTCTAGCAGTTCATCGTGCAGTAATTAAAACTTACTTTTTATTGCCTTTTTGATCCGTCAAATCCATCCACTTCTACCAAAAGTGGTTTCTTGTCTTCCAAATCTGAATCCGTCCTTGTCTGCATCTCATAAGATTCTAAGGGTATTCACTTATGCTCCATAACTAGTTAGATTCCTCACTTGTAATTATTCATGGATTCGTACAAATCTGGAACCAACTCTCTCCAAATAAGTGAATGTCTTCGCACTATGAGGTCAATGTCTTCAAACTGATTTATCTTCAAAATCTTCTGAGAATGCATATGACCTCTTCCCCTTCCCTCGCACCTCTAATGTTGTCACAGGTACATGTCCGTGGGAGAATCCCTTGGTTCTCATTGTCTGCATTCATTTGCAGAGTTCTTACAGCAGCACATTAACTCTCCTGAAGCCAGTTCCTGTCTAACCAGCAAGAGGAAGCCATTCACTGTGTTTAAGCCATTCACTTTGAATATAATGGCAACAGAAAAATCAGCAAGGAAAGGCGACAGGTGATAACCCACAAGTATAGGGGATCGCAACAGTTTTCGAGGGTAGAGTATTCAACCCAAATTTAATGATTCAACACAAGGGGAGCCAAAGAATATTCTCAAGTATTAGCAGTTGAGTTGTCAATTCAACCACACCTGGATAACTTAGTATCTGCAGCAAAGTGTTTAGTAGCAAAGTAGTATGGAAGTAACGGTAACGGTAGCAAAAGTAATAGTAGTAGCTTTGTAGTAATTGTAACAAAGGCAACGGAAAAGTAACTAAGCAAAGAGCAATATGTGGAAAGCTCATAGGCATTGGATCGGTGATGGAGAATTATGTCGGATGCGATTATTCATGTAACAGTTATAACATAGGGTGACACAGAACTAGCACCAATTCATCAATGTAATGTAGGCATGTATTCCGAATATAGTCATACGTGCTTATGGAAAAGAACTTGCATGACATCTATTGTCCTACCCTCCCGTGGCAGCGGGGTCCTAAAGGAAACTAAGGGATATTAAGGCCTCCTTTTAATAGAGTACCGGACCAAAGCATTAACACATAGTGAATACATGAACTCCTCAAACTATGGTCATCACCGGGAGTGGTCCCGATTATTGTCACTTCGGGGTTGCCGGATCATAACACATAGTAGGTGACTAATGACTTGCAAGATAGGATCAAGAACTCACATATATTCATGAAAACATAATAGATTCAGATCTGAAATCATGGCACTCGGGCCCTAGTGACAAGCATTAAGCATAGCAACATCAATCTCAGAACATAATGGATAATAGGGATCAAACCCTAACAAAACTAACTCGATTACATGATAAATCTCATCCAACCCATCACCGTCCAGCAAGCCTACTATTGAATTACTCACGCGCGGCGGTGAGCATCATGAAATTGGTGGAGGATGGTTGATGATGACGATGGCGACGGATTCCCATCTCCGGAGCCCCGAACGAACTCCAAATCAGCCCTCCCGAGAGAGATTAGGGCTTGGCGGCGGCTCCGTAATGTAAAACGCGATGAATCCTTCTCTCTGATTTTTTCTCCCCGAACGTGAATATATAGAGTTGGAGTTAAGGTCGGTGGAGCTCCAGGGGGCCCACGAGGCGGGGGCGCGCCCCCCACCCTCGTGGACAGGGTGTGGGCCCCCTGGCCTTGATTCTTTCGCCAGTATTTTTTATTATTTCCAAAATAATTCTCCGTTGATTTTCAGGTCATTCCGAGAACTTTTATTTCTGCACAAAAATAACACCATGGCAATTCTGTTGAAAACAGCGTCAGTCCGGGTTAGTTCCATTCAAATCATGCAAGTTAGAGTCCAAAACAAGGGCAAAAGTGTTTGGAAAAGTAGATACGCTGGAGACGTATCAACTCCCCCAAGCTTAAACCTTTGCTTGTCCTCAAGCAATTCAGTTGATAAACTGAAAGTGATAAAGAAAAACTTTTACAAACTCTGTTTGCTCTTGTTGTTGTAAATATGTAAAGCCAGCATTCAAGTTTTCAGCAAAGATTATGACTAACCATATTCACAATAACACTTAGGTCTCATGTTTACTCATGTCAATGGCATAATCAACTAGCGAGCAATAATAATAAATCTCGGATGACAACACTTTCTCAAAACAATCATGATATGCTATAACAAGATGGTATCTCGCTAGCCCTTTCTGAGACCGCAAAACATAAATGCAGAGCACCTTTAAAGATCAAGGACTGACTAAACATTGTAATTCATGGTAAAAGAGATCCAGTCATAGTCATACTCAAATATAAATTAATATTAATGGATGCAAATGACAGCGGTCCTCTCTAGCTGGTGCTTTTTAATAACAGGGTGATGACTCAACATAAAAGTAAATAGATAGACCCTTCGCAGAGGGAAGCAGGGATTTGTAGAGGTGCCAGAGCTCAATTTTGAAATAGAGATGAATAATATTTTGAGCGGCATACTTTCAACATAACAACCGAGAGATGGCGATATCTTCCATGCTACACACATTATAGGCGGTTCCCAAACAGAATAGTAAAGTTTATACTCCCCCTCCAACAAGCATCAATCCATGGCTTGCTCGAAACAACGAGTGCCTCCAACTAACAAGAGTCTTGGGGGAGTTTTGTTTGCAATTATTTTGATTTGATTTGCATAAAGCATGGGACTGGGCATCCCGGTGACCAGCCATTTTCTCGTGAGTGAGGAGCGGAGTACACTCCTCTTGAGAATAACCCGCCTAGCATGGAAGATACAGACAGCCCTAGTTGATACATGAGCTATTCGAGCATACAAAACAGAATTTTATTTGAAGGTTTAGAGTTTGGCACATACAAATTTACTTAGAACGGCAGGTAGATACCGCATATATAGGAAGGTATAGTGGACTCATATGGAATAACTTTGGGGTTTAAGGGATTGGATGCACAAGCAGTATTCCCACTTAGTACAAGTGAAGGCTAGAAAAAGACTGCGGAGCGACCAACTAGAGAGCGACAACAGTCATGAACATGCATTAAAATTAATAAACATTGAGTGCAAGCATGAGTAGGATATAATCCACCATGAACATAAATATCGTGAAGGCTATGTTGATTTTGTTTCAACTACATGTGTGAACATGTGCCAAGTCCAGTCACTTGAATCATTCAAAGGAGGATACCACCCTACTATACCACATCACAACCATTTTAGTAGCATGTTGGCACGCAAGGTAAACCATCATAAACTCCTAGCTAATTAAGCATGGCATAAGCAACTATAATCTCTAATTGTCATTGCAAACATGTTTATTCATAATAGGCTGAATCAGGAACAATGAACTAATCATATTT
This sequence comes from Aegilops tauschii subsp. strangulata, assembly GCF_002575655.3. NCBI lineage: Eukaryota > Viridiplantae > Streptophyta > Magnoliopsida > Poales > Poaceae > Aegilops > Aegilops tauschii. The sequence goes on along the minus strand of NC_053041.3, from coordinate 87,760,176 downwards.
ACAAAAACAAGAGAGGTCGACTTCATACCAGCTTCTCTCATCTCAATCAGTCCATCGTATATCGTCATTATTGCCTTTCACTTGCACGACCGAACGATGTGAATAATAGTAATAGTGCACGTGCATTGGACTAAGCTGGAATCTGCAAGCATTCAATAAATAGGAGAAGACAAGGCAATATGGGCTCTTGGTTAAATCAACAATAATGCATATAAGAGCCATTCCAACATTTTCATCATGGTCTTCTCCTATCGACCCCCAAAGAAAAGAAAAGAAATAAAACTATTTACACGGGAAAGTTCCCAACAAGCAAAAGAAGAACAGGAAATCTTTTTTTGGGTTTTCTTTTTAATTATTACTACATCATGAAAAGTAAACTAGCTAAAAGCTACAACTAATTTTTTTTGTTTTTCTTAAAGTTTATCAAACACACAAGAAGAAAGCATAAAAAAGGAAAATAAACTAGCATGGATAGTACAATGAAAAAGTATGAGCGCCGACAACTAGCATGAATGTGTGAATATGAATGTAATGTCGGTGAGAAACACGTACTCCCCCAAGCTTAGGCTTTTGGCCTAAGTTGGTCTATTGCCACGGCTGGCCTGGCGGATATCCAAAGTTGTAGTTGGGGTCGTACTGTGATGCAGCAGCTATTACTTCGTGGGCTGCAGCATGGAGGCGAGCTGTCTCAGTCCTCCTCTCGTACTCGTTCGCCTCCTCCCGGGTTATAACATGTCTCCCTTTTGCCTGGAAGTCAAATAAAGTAGGAGCAGGGAGAGCGACGTGATAGGTGCGTCGTCTGTCAAAGATTAGTCGGTACTGGAGGAACTGATTGTTCCTCTCAACAAATTGAGACGAACCATAGCCTCATAATCTAAATAAACAGGAGGCAACTCAATATCATACTCACGTATGGGTACACCAAGAAAAGTAGCTAAACGAGTTGCATAAATTCCACCAAAGAAATCTCCATTAATTCTATTATTATGCAACCTACGTGCAACAATGGCTCCCAAATTATAATGTTTATCTCCTAATACAGCACTCCTGAGAACACTGAGGTTAGGGACACACATGTGACATGCTTCATCCTTACCATTTATGCACCTACCTATGAAGAGAGCAAAATAATGTATAGCAGGAAAATGAATGCTCCCTATGGTAGCTTGTGTTATATCTCTAGACTCCCCCACAGTTATACTAGCAAGAAAATCTCTAAACTCAGATTTGCGAGGCTCACTAGTGCTACCCCATTGTGGAAGTTTGCAAGCAGTATTAAAATCCTCTAAGTCCATAGTATATGAATTTTCATAAAGATCAAACAGGACAGTTTGATAATTGCGTGATGATGAAAACTCAAACCTTCTCACAAAGGAATCAGTGAGATAGTGGTACTGGCGGCACTTATCTGCTTCGAAGCTCTCAAGATCAGCATTACGCACATATGCGTTAAATTCTTCCTTGATTCCTGCTCGATCCATAAAGTCCTCTGACGGCCATTCACAAGCCCGCACCTGAGCTTCCCTTGGCGGTTCATCATCGGTATCGCGTATTGCGAGCCTGGGTCCTTGCTTCCTTGAAGGACCACCTTGGTACATTTTCCTAAACATATTTCTTCCTCTGAAAAATTTCTGAAAATTTTAGTAACTTCAAATAAAATGAACCAAACTCAGCAAAATTGATAGCAACTACTCCCACAAATGCCTAGAGACTATATCATGCATTAGAACTACTTGGCACCATATAAATTTGACATGCAAGCTCAAGAACAGGGTCACCTAAGCAGCAAAAATTTGCAATGAATAAAGCACTAGAACAACTAATTGGACCATTGGAGGAGTCACATACCAAGGAACAATCCCCCAAAGCAGTTTTGTAAGTGGAGCTTTGAGCAAGGAGAACGAAATCGCAGCAAAATGAGCTAGAACTCATGCTTGAGGTTGTTGGTGATTTTTTTGGGAGGACGAAGGAGTGTGTGGTGGCTGGAATAAGTGGAGGGGAGCCACCATGGGCCCACGAGGCAGGGGCGCACCCTGGACCCTCGTGGCCAGGTGCTTGCTCCCCCTGATGTGTTCTCAGTGCCAGATATTCTCAAATATTCTAGAAATAAATCATATTTCAATTTCGGGGCATTTGGAGAACTTTTATTTTCGGGGTATTTTTTATTGCATGGAAAAAATCAGAAAACTGACAGAAAAATACTATGTTTACTTTATTTATTCTAAATAACAGAAAGTAAAAGGAGGGTACAGAAGGTTGTGCCTTCTAACTTCATCCATCTCATGCTCATCAAAAGGAATCCACTAACAAGGTTGATCAGGTCTTGTTAACAAACTCATTTCGAATAACATGAAACCGGAGAAATTTCGAATAACACTATGTTACCTCAATGGGGATATGCACGTCCCCAACAATAAGAATATCATATCTCTTTTTGACAGTAGGAAGAGGAAATGCAAAACCTCCAATAATAATTGATGTAATTTTTCCAATAGAATTGATACTGTGGACTTGAGGTTGTTTCCTCGGAAAGTGTACCGTATGCTCATTTCCATTGACATGAAAAGTGGCATTGCCTTTGTTGCAATCAATAACAGCCCCTGCAGTATTCAAAAAGGGTCTACCAAGGATAATCGACATATTATCGTCCTCGGGAATATCAAGAATAACAAAGTCCGTTAAAATAGTAACATTTGCAACCACAACAGGCACATCCTCACAAATGCCGACAGGTATAGCAGTTGATTTATCGGCCATTTGCAAAGATATTTCAGTAGGTGTCAACTTATTCAAATCAAGTCTACGATATAAAGAGAGAGGCATAACACTAACACACCGGCCCCAAGATCACATAAAGCAGTTCTAACATAGTTTCTTTTAATGGAGCATGGTATAGTGGGTACTCCTGGATCTCCTAACTTCTTTGGTATTCCACCCTTAAAAGTATAATTAGCAAGCATGGTGGAAATTTCAGCTTCCGGTATCTTTCTCTTATTTGTAACAATTTCTTTCATATACTTGGCATAAGGATTCATTTTAAGCATATCAGTCAAACGCATACGCAAAAAGATAGGTCTAATCATTTCAGCAAAGCGCTCAAAATCCTCATCATCCTTTTTCTTGGATGGTTTAGGAGGAAAAGGCATGAGTTTCTGAACCCATGGTTCTCTTTCCTTACCATGCTTCCTAGCAACAAAGTCTCTCTTATCATAACGTTGATTCTTTGATTGTGGGTTATCAAGATCAACAGCAGGTTCAATTTCTACATCATTGTTATCATTAGGTTGAGCATCAACATGAACATCATCATTAACATTATCACTAGGTTCATGTTCATCACCAGATTGTGTTTCAGCATCAGAAATAGAAATATCATTGGGATTCTCAGGTGTGTCAACAACAGGTTCAGTAGAAGCATGCAAAGTCCTATTATTTTTCCTTTTCTTCTTTTTAGAAGGACTAGGTGTATCAATATTATTTCTCTGTGAATCTTGCTCAATTCTCTTAGGGTGGCCCTCGGGATACAAAGGTTCCTGAGTCATTTTACCCCCTCTAGTCATAACTCTAACAGCATTATCATTTTTCTTACTATTCAATTCATTGAGCAGATTGTTCTGAGCTTTAAGTACTTGCTCTACTTGAGTGGTAACCATAGAAGCATGTTTACTAATGAGTTTAAGTTCACCTTTAACTCTAGACATATAATCACCCAAGTGTTCGATCATATAAGCATTGTGTTTTAGTTGTCTACCAAAATAAGCATTGAAACCTTCTTGCTTAACCATAAAATTATCGAACTCATCCAAACATTGGCTAGCAAACTTAGTAGGCGGGATTTCAGCTTTATCATATCTATAGAGAGAATTTACCATTACTACATGTGTCGGGTTATCAAGACCATGTCTTTCTTTGATAGGTGATGAATTAAGACCATGTATTTCTTCAACACGGGGTAAATTCTTAACATCTTCAGCTTTTATACCTTTTTCTTTCAAAGATTTCTTTGCCTCTTGCATATCTTCAGGACTGAGAAATAGAATACCCCTTTTCTTCGGAGTTGGCTTGGGAGTTGGTTCAGGAAGTGTCCAATTATTTTCATTTGTCAACATATTATTCAATAGAATTTCAGCTTGATCAACAGTTTTTTCCCTGAAAACAGAACCAGCACAACTATCCAGGTGGTCTCTGGAAGCATCGGTTAGTCCATTATAAAAGATATCAAGTATTTTATTTTTCTTGAGAGGATGATCAGGCAAAGCGTTAAGTAATTGGAGAAGCCTCCCCCAAGCTTGCGGGAGACTCTCTTCTTCAATTTGCACAAAATTATATATTTCCCTTAAGGCAGCTTGTTTCTTATGAGCGGGAAAATATTTAGCGGAGAAGTAATCAATCATATCCTGGGACTACGCACACAACCGGGATCAAGAGAATTAAACCATATCTTAGCATCACCCTTTAATGAGAACGGAAATATTTTAAGGATATAATAGTAGCGAGTTTTCTCATCATTAGTGCATAGGGTAGCTATATCATTTAATTTAGTAAGATGTGCCACAACAGTTTCAGATTCATAGCCATAGAAAGGATCAGATTCAACCAAAGTAATTATCTCAGGATCAACAGAGAAATCATAATCTTTATCTGTAACAAAGATAGGTGAAGTAGCATAAGCAGGGTCATATTTCATTCTAGCATTCAGAGATTTTTCTTTCAGCTTAGCTAATAATTTCTTAAGATCACTCCTATCATTGCAAGCAAGAAAGTCTCTAGCAGTTTCTTCATCCATAACATAACCCTCTGGCACAACAGGCAATTCATATCTAGGGGGAGAATCTTCATCATCACTTTCATCAATATTATCAGTTTCAGTAATTTCATTCTCTCTAGCACTAGCAAGTTGTTCATCAAGAAATTCACCAAGTGGCACAGTAGTATCAAGCATAGAAGTAGTTTCATCATAAGTATCATGCATAGCAGAAGTAGAATCATCAATAACATGCGACATATCAGAATTAATAGCAGAAGCAGGTTTAGGTGTCGCAAGCTTACTCAAAACAGAAGGTGAATCAAGTGCAGAGCTAGATGGCAGTTCCTTACCTCCCCTCATAGTTGAGGGATAAATTTTGGTTTTCTCATCTTTCAAGTTCTTCATAGTGACCAGCAGATATAAATCCCAAGTGACTCAAAGAATAGAGCTATGCTCCCCAGCAACGGCGCCAGAAAATAGTCTTGATAACCAATAAGTATAGGGGATCGCAATAGTTTTCAAGGGTAGAGTATTCAACCCAAATTTATTGATTCGACACAAGGGGAGCCAAAGAATATTCTCAAGTATTAGCAGTTGAGTTGTCAATTCAACCACACCTGGATAACTTAGTATCTGCAGCAAAGTGTTTAGTAGAAAAGTAGTATGGAAGTAACGGTAACGGTAGCAAAAGTAACAGTAGTAGCTTTGTAGTAATTGTAACAATGGCAATGGAAAAGTAACTAAGCAAATAGCAATATGTGGAAAGCTCGTAGGCATTGGATCGGTGATGGAGAATTATGTCGGATGCGATTATTCATGTAACAGTTATAACATAGGGTGACACAGAACTAGCACCAATTCATCAATGTAATGTAGGCATGTATTCCGAATATAGTCATACGTGCTTATGAAAAAGAACTTGCATGACATCTTCTGTCCTACCCTCCCGTGGCAGTGGGGTCCTAATGGAAACTAAGGGATATTAAGGCCTCCTTTTAATAGAGTACCGGACCAAAGCATTAACACATAGTGAATACATGAACTCCTCAAACTATGGTCATCACCGGGAGTGGTCCCGATTATTGTCACTTCGGGGTTGCCGGATCATAACACATAGTAGGTGACTAATGACTTGCAAGATAGGATCAAGAACTCACATATATTTGTAACACCCCGCATGTAACCTGCCATATTTGTAACTCCGACTCTTGCCATTTCCGGCTATGTGTTATGTTTTTCCCTCCGTTGTCGGGTTTTTTCTTTCGTTTTGCATTTTGTCATGTCATGCATTTTCTTATCATGTCATCATGTGCATTGCATTTGCATACGTGTTCGTCTCATGCATCCGAGCATTTTCCCCGTTGTCCGTTTTGCAATCCGGCGCTCCTATCTCCTCCGGTGCACCCCTCTTGTTTTCTTTCGTGTGCGTGTGTCAAACTTTCTCGGAATGGACCGAGGCTTGTCAAGTGGTCTTAGTATACCACCCGGAGACTACCGGTCAAGTTTCGTTCCATTCGGAGGTCGTTTGGTACTCCAACGGTTAACCGGGCATCCGCAAAGTCCATTTGAGTGTCCAGCAAAAAACCCCTCCAAAACCAGCCCAAAACCCACCAAACTCTCTTCCATGCTCTAGGTCGTTCGATCACGATCGTGTGGGCGAAAACCGCACCTCATTTGGAGCCTCCTAGCTCCCTCTACCTATAAATATGTGGGCATCCCGAATTACAACTGCAGACGAACCCTAACCCTCTCCCTCCGCGCCGCGCCCCGGCCAATCCCGTGGCGACACGTCGCCGCCGTCCTCGTCCCCGCCGCCGGCCCGCAGGGCCCATCGCCGGCCCGCCGGCTCGTACCCCGCCGCCCGCGCGGCCGCCGCCGCCGCGCGTCCACCCCGCCGCCTCGCGCTCGCCGCCGGTCGCGCCGCCGCCGCTCGCCCTCGGGTGCGCCGCCGCCCTCGGGTGCTCCGCCGCCGGCCGGCCGCCGCCGCGCCGCGGTCCCCGCCGCCGACGCGCCGCCCCGCCGTCCTCTCCTCCTCCGGTGACCGGCGCCGCCGCCTCGCCCTTCTCCTCCTCTGGCAGCCCGAGCCGGCGAGCTCCTGTGGCCGACGAGCCTTCGATCCGATCTGGATCTCGGTACTGTGCCCGTTGACTTCCCTCGAACCTCTTTTTTTCTCCAAGTCTGGAAAATCTTCAGCATGTGCTCCTGTTCGAGATGCGATAACTCTGTACATGTAGCTCCGATTCGCGCGTGTAATATGTCAAATTGTTCGCCTCGTGATGCTCTTCATTTTGTTCAATTGCACCAAGTTCATTAGAGGTCATCTTGATGCCCAAATCTTCGTTGGAAGAGGGCTAGTTGCTGTTATTCTCGGGTTCTTATCAGAACTTGGAGATTTGTCATTTTTGTATCATTTATTCTGTGCATCTTTTGAGCATGAGCTCTACATGTGTTTTGAAGTATGCCATGCCATCTTTCCAGTGGTATAGTCCATGTATTTTTTTGATCTCTGTGGTTACTAGCACAAGCATGCAAAGTAGGCCCCGTAATATTTCTGATTTCAGGGACAGTGATTTCTGTCTTTGTCTGCTGTAATTTTGTTGCCATGTAAACTTGATTCTACAGAGAGATACATGCATATTTTGGAGATGTTCAGTAAGGATGTTTTGTAGATATAGTTGTAGTTGATCCATTCCTGCAATTGTTTGCAATTATGGAGTGCCATAGCATGACTCAATCTTGCTCTACTTTTGCTATAAAATATTTCTGGCAGATTCTTAACATGATATGCAATTTTGCCAAGCTTATTGTAGTTGATCCATACATGCTATGCATTTGTTCTTGCCATGTATAGCTTCATAAACATGCCATCTTGCTGTAAGTATGATTGGTTTGTCATGCATTGCTCTGTAGAGAGTGCATCAAGCTCACAAAGAGGCCTACATATTAATATTTCTGCCATGCTCTGTTTTCTGCCAAGTCTGAAACCTGATAACGAAACTTGCTATGTTTACATGCTTGCTATCATATCTTCTGTTCCTTTTTGGCTTATGGTCAGTAAGGGACTTTTGTCATGTGCATTTAGTAGAACACTACCATGCCTTGTTTTGCTATGTTAAGTTCCTGTAGCATGTTGATTTCATGCTCTGAACATTGCTACCTGATGCTGTTTACTGCCATGTCCAGTTTTTCACTAAGTCTGTGAACCTGTAATCTTTTGCACTTTTGCCATGCTTGTTTGAGCTTGATATATTGTGAACTAGCCGTATCTCAGTGTTCATCTTTTGTCAAGCATCTCCTGTAGATTACTGCCATGTGCTTTGTTGCTATGTTGGGGTGCTGTAGCATTGTTACTTGTTGCATTTTAAGTGCTATCTTGCTGTTTATCGCAGATTAGTGTCAATCTTGTTTTGCTTGCCATTTGCAAACCGTGCATCCGATTCCGGTGATCTTTATATCGATTTCGACCGAAATCATCTCATCTCTCCAGTGGCATGCTTGGTTTGCCAAGTTACTGCCATGTTCATCATTTTCCTTCCGGAGCACGCATATGCATTGCATATCATATCTTGCATATCATACATGTTTTGCATCATGTTGCTTGCGCTTTTCTCGTTGTTGATTGTGGTTCCGTTTGTTTGTGTTCTTGTCTTGGGTAGAGCCGGAAGACGAGTTCGTGAACGAGGAACCTGTCGAGTACGCTTACGAGGATCAAGCTTTCGACAACTCTGAGAATCTTGCAGGCAAGATGACCACCCCTCGAAATCACTTCTATCTTTGCTATGCTAGTTGTTCGCTCTATTGCCATGCTCGCTACCTATCACTTGCTATATCATGTCTCCTATTTTAGCCATGTCAGCCTCTAACCATCCTTTCCTAGCAAACCATTGTTTGGCTAAGTTACCGCTTTTGCTCAGCCCCTCTTATAGCGTTGCTAGTTGCAGGTGAAGTTGAAGTTGTTCCATGTCGGAACATGGATATGTTGGGATATCACAATATCTCTTATTTAATTAATGCATCTATATATATTTGGTAAAGGGTGGAAGGCTCGGCCTTATGCCAGGTGTTTCGTTCCACTCTTGCCGCCCTAGTTACTGTTATACCGGGATTATGTTCCTTGAGTTTGCGTTCCTTACACAGTCGGGTGATTTATGGGACCCCCTTGACAGTTCGCCTTGAATAAAACTCCTCCAGCAAGGCCCAACCTTGGTTTTACCATTTGCTACCTAAGCCTTTTTCCCCCGGGTTTTCGCGAGCCCGAGGGTCATCTTATTTTAACCCCCCCGGTCCAGTGCTCCTTCGAGTGTTGGTCCGAACCGAGCAGCCTGCGGGGCCACCTCGGGGAAACTCGAGGTCTGGTTTTACTCGTAGCTTGACTTATCCGGTGTGCCCTGAGAACGAGATATGTGCAGCTCCTATTGGGATTTGTCAGCACATTCGGGCGGCTTTGCTGGTCTTGTTTTACCATTGTCGAGATGTCTTGTAAACCGGGATTCCGAGACTGATCGGGTCTTTCCGGGAGAAGGTTTATCCTTCGTAGACCGTGAGAGCTTATGATGGGCTAAGTTGGGACACCCCTGCAGGGTATTATCTTTCGAAAGCCGTGCCCGCGGTTATGAGGCAGATGGGAATTTGTTAATGTCCAGTTGTAGATAACTTGTCACTTGACCCAATTAAAATACACCAAGTGCGTGTGTAGCCATGATGGTCTCTTCTCGGCGGAGTCCGGGAAGTGAACACGGTCTGTGTTATGTATGACGTAAGTAGGTGTTCAGGACCTCTTCTTGGTCATTGCTAGATGACGTCCGTTCCGTTGCTTCTCTTCTCGCTCTCATTTGCGCAAGTTAGCCACCATATATGCTTTTGCCGCTGCAGCTCCACCTCTTTGCACCTCCCTTTCCTTAAGCTTAAATAGTCTTGATCTCGCGGGCGTGAGATTGCTGAGTCCCCATGACTCACAGATACTTCCAAACAGTTGCAGGTGCCGACGATGCCAGTGCAGATGATGGCGTCGATCTCAAGTGGGAGTTCGACGAGGAACGTGGTCGTTACTATGTGTCTTTTCCTGATGATCAGTAGTGGAGCCCAGTTGGGACGATCGGGGATCTAGCATTTGGGGTTGTCTTATTTTCATCTGGATGTTGACCGTAGTCGGGCTATATGTTTGTATTTTGGATGATGTATGAATGATATTTATGTATTGTGTGAAGTGGCGATTGTAAGCCAACTCTTTATCCCATTCTTGTTCATTACATGGGATTGTGTGAAGATGACCCTTCTTGCGACAAAACCACTATGCGGTTATGCCTCTAAGTCGTGCCTTGACACGTGGGAGATATAGCCGCATCGTGGGCGTTACAATATTCATGAAAACATAATAGGTTCATATCTGAAATCATGGCACTCGGGCCCTAGTGACAAGCATTAAGCATAGCAAAGTCATAGCAACATCAATCTCAAAACATAATGGATACTAGGGATCAAACCCTAACAAAACTAACTCGATTACATGATAAATCTCATCATACCCATCACCGTCCAGCAAGCCTGAAAGTATCGATATAGTTGACTAGAGGGGGGTGAATAGGCAACTAACAATTTTTAGCTTTTCTTTACCAATTTAAACTTTGCATCAAAGTAGGTTGTCTAGATATGCAACTAGGTGAGCAACCTATGTGATGCAACAACAATAAGCACACATGCAAGCAAGAGATAAAGCACAAATAGGTTTGCACAAGTAAAGGCACGAGATAACCAAGAGTGGAGCCGGTGAAGACGAGGATGTGTTACCGAAGTTCCTTCCCTTTGAGAGGAAGTACGTCTCCGTTGGAGCGGTGTGGAGGCACAATGCTCCCTAAGAAGCCACTAGGGCCACCGTATTCTCCTCACGCCCTCACACAATGCGAGATGCCGTGATTCCACTATTGGTGCCCTTGGAGGCGGCGACCGAACCTTTACAAACAAGGTTGGGGCAATCTCCACAGCTTAATTGGAAGCTCCCAACGATACCATGAAGCTTCACCACAATGGACTATGGCTCCGCGGTGACCTCAACCGTCTAGGGTGCTCAAACACCCAAGAGTAACAAGATCCACAAGGGATTAGTGGGGGGATTCAAATTTCTCTTGGTGGAAGTGTAGATCGGGGCCTTCTCAACCAATCCCTAGAGAATCAACAAGTTTGATTGGCTAGGGAAGGAGATCGGGCGAAAATGGAGCTTGGAGCAACAATGGAGCTTGGAGGTGGAAGAGATGGTCAACTAGAGGAGGAAGACACCCCTTACATAGTGGAAGAACAAATCCAACCGTTATCCACCAACTCAGCCTGCGCAACACGGTACTACCGTACCTGAGGCGCGGTACTACCGCAGGGGCACGCGGCACTACCGCAGGGCCCCGCGGTACTACCGCCCACGCAGCAGAGACCAGAACAGCCTAAAATGCACTAAAGCAGAGGGCGGTAGTACTGCTGGCACGGTACTACTGCTCCCCCTTGCGGTACTACCGCAAGGCAGGGGCTGTCCAGAGATGGGAAGGCACGGATATAAAAAGTTACATCCGTGGCTACTTCCGCAGAGTTGGAGTCGATGCAAAAACCCGATGCGGTAGTACCGTAAGCCAGCAGCGGTACTACCGCGCGAGGCGCTGATGTAAAAAATTACATCTGCCCCTTACTGCCGCGTACTTGCGGAACTAAGTCAGATACCACGGTACTACCGCTTACTAGAAGCAGTACTACCGTGGGCCCTTGCAGTACTACCACACCAGCGGGCGGTACTACCGCAAGGTCCTGCGGTACTACCGCTCAAAGGAGCGGTACTACCGCACGCCCTAGTTCAGCAAGTAAGAGCAATATTTGCATAGACAAGGAAAACATAGGATACTCCAAAGGCTAGAGGAAAGGAGGTGCAAAGGAAGATGTGTACGTGATGAATCCACCCAACCTTTCCAACGCGGACCCCCTATTAATAGTACGGCTTCCCTACAACTCAATACCACCGAAAAGATCCAAAGAGAAACGCCGTCTTCCATAGCCTTCGAGGGGAACCAAATCATCTTGTGCCTAGTCAATATATCTGAAATATTCGATGCACATGATTAGTCCGCAAAAGCATTGTCATCAATCACCAAAACCAACTAAGGGATAAAAATGCCCTTACAATCTCCCCCTTTTTGGTGGATTGATGACAACACGGGATTTGCACGAGGGTATAACGCAAAGAGCAAGGGCAAACCCCAAGTCTCTAAAATATAGACGGGCTCCCCCTGGATGTGTGCTATCTCGATGAGTGCTTTGGACTGCACGGCACACATACTAGGATCAACACTCCCCCTATATTTTATAGACATGGCAAATCTTGCAATAAGGCTAAAGGTAAGCAAGATAGACAGGAGCATAATGTAATAAGCACAAGATAGAATAAGCTCACTACGGAACGATAGAGTGCATATGTCTTACACCATATGATAGAAGGTCTCACGAGCACAAACCAAAGCAAACGAAAGCAGACATGGCAAATCTTGCAATAAGGCTAAAGCTAAGCAAGATAGACAGGAGCATAATGTAATAAGCACAAGATAGAATAAGCTCACTACGGTACAATAGAGTGCATATGTCTTACACCATATGATAGAAGGTCTCACGAGCACAAACCAAAGCAAACCAAAGCAAACGAAATAAACAAAGTTCAACTGACCCAAACACGACACAACTCGCAAATCCTACACTCTCTCCCCCTTTGGCATCGAGACGCCAAAAAGGCAGAGAGGACGCCTACAGGAATAGGGGTGGCTCAAGCGGAGTAGTCACTTGCACGCTCCCCGTCAGACTCTGCAGCTGGGACGGACTCCTCCTCAGACTCGGTCCTGAAAATCCGCTTGTCGCGATGGCGAGTCTCCTTGGAAGCCACATGGGTCTGGTACTTCCCCTTTGCCTGCATACAGAACAAAACCTTCATCTTGTTCTTCAGTCGCTTAGCCCAAGAAGGCTCAGAGGTGGGAGGGATGTAACCCTCAGAGCTGTCCTCGTCTACTGCCTCCTCCTCATCTTCATTTGCATCCACGTCCATGGCAGCCGCAGTATCAGCACGAGAGGTAGTGTTGGCCCACTGAGGCTTGATACGGAGGTTGATGGACTCATGCCGGATCCAACCAGGGGCCTCAAACTCATCCTGAGGGTAGACCCGCTCCCAAGTAGCCAAGATCAACTGAAACAGATAAGGTCCATAGATGGGGACCATGCGGTTGTAGACCGCAAACCGAAGCTCATGCCACATGATATGTGAGACATCAAGTGGTAGTGTCTGAGAGTTGCGAGCTTCTTCACACAGGAGCATCATATCCACAAGATAGGCATGCACCTTGTCCTTGTCCCCAATGTGTGGGAAGAGAGTGTTGCGGAAGATCCGGTGCATGATGTCAAGAAAGGAGTTGAGTACCCAAGATGACTTGCCATTGGAGAGCTTCTTCTCCACATAGAAGGGCATAAGCTTGTTCTTGTTGGCAGACACGGGATTGGCATGAGGGCGAACACCTTGGGGTGTGGCGAGCCCCTCATCCAGAACCCCAAGCAAAGTCATGAATTCCTTCCAAGTAGCAATCAGCTGCCGACCATTGGTCATCCAAGTCATGGTCCTTTCCTCATTGGGATGAAAATGCACTGAGGCAGAGAACTGAGCAAGGATCTCAGGATCATAGTCTTTGTGGAATGAGATGATATGCTCAATGCCAAATTGCTCCACTAGGTCTAAAGCCTCACCAAAGTATTCCCGGTGCGCCTCTTTTCGCATGTGATGCATGTTGATCCACTTCACCTCCACATAGGTGTTTTGCTTGGCCTTGATGACATCCAGATAAATGAGATTCTGCTGCTTGGTCCAGAATATCTCATTCCCTCGAAAGTTGGCATGAGGGTTTCCATATGGATTGATCTTCCTCCGAGAGATGAACTCAACAAGCGGTATCTCATCCATACCCATGGCGGGTTCCTTTTCTTTGGTGGCGGTGGTCTTGGTTCTGCGTTGGGGGGCATTGGAGCCCTCTGCTGCCTCTGTGTTGCGCATACGCTTGGATCCCGTGTCACGCTTGGATTGGAGCGGCGAGCCGGAGCACCTGAGCCACCACCTAAAACACACACCACAAAACAAACACGCATGAAACGCGAGAAGGATCAATGCAAAGACCACAGCAAAGCAGGTGAAACAAGTAGACATGGCACGTGAGAAGTGCCACAAGAGGGATTTGAGACAACGGTGGTATCGTGTGTTGCGCCACGTGCGGTAGTACAGCTCCAAGGAGCGGTAGTACCATAGACGCGGTAGTACCGCACCAGCAGGGCAGTAGTACCACACGGTTGCAGATCTGAAATGGCCACGGAGATCTGAGCACAACCGTGTCAACATGTGGTACTACGGTCGATCAAATCCATCACAGGACAAATATAGCAAGTACCATCACTACACAAAACTACTCTCCTACGTCCTACTCTTGCATAGATTTGGCCTAAAATCTCAAGAACAACTTGCATCTCCCCAAAACCTAAAAGCAACAAGACGAATAAGAAAAAGGGAGGGATTGGGGAGAAACCTTGTTCCATGGCAAGAGGGAGTGGTGGGGAACGATCCCACCGGTCGGAATCCGAGGAGAGCGGCCGGAGATGGAGATCCGGCGAGGACCTCCGGCGCCGTTCTTGAGCGAGAGAGAGAGAGAGAGAGATGGAGTGGGGAGAGAGACGAATGGGTATGGGGGAGTTAGAACTCCCCCTGCCCGTGTTTAACCCCCCACGCGCCCTTGACCGCACGGTAGTACCGCACGTCATCGCGGTACTATCGCCCCGGACGGAAGTACCGCACCGTGACTTTAGTACCGCTCCCCCAGGCGGCATTGAAAAATTACTGCCGCGTTGGGTGCGGAAGTATCATGCGCTCCTCACGCGGTAGTACCGCACGTCATTGCGGTAGTACCGCCCGGGCGGAAATACCGCACCGAGGCCATAGTACCGCTCCCCCAGGCGGCAGTAAAAAAATTACTGCCGCGCTGGGTGTGGAAGTACCCCCCCCCCCTTTGCGGTAGTACCGTGGCAGGCCGCGGTAGTACCGTGAGCTCAAGAAAAGACAGTTTCAACCAAAAGAGAGAACACCGAAGCACGGAACCTTCAAGCGAGAGACCACACCAAAGAGCTAACACACTGGACACCATAAGCACAAGCTCGGCACGAAGGAAGAGAGGCAAGAGACAACACAGACCAAAAATGAGACACAAACTCTCCAAGGAGAGGGCGGTGGCCGGAGCCACCTATGTTTGCGTCAATTGGTATGGCACCGCGAAGAGTTATCCTTGGGCCCATGACCAAAACTCGTCTTTGAAGCACAAGTACCATAAAAAATGGCTAATGTGAAAGAGTTGATCACTTTATGCATAATGGGGGGAGGGAGAGTTCATTGAGAGAACAACACTCCCCCTATGTCCATGCCTACACCTAGATTAGACAACAAGTTGAGTGTGGTGGGGTGTGCAAGGGTTCAAGCAACATTGCTCGAATCAATTATATTTAGCTCATGCCTTAACTCGCAAAATCTTGCTTCATCCAAAGGCTTCGTGAAAATATCTGCAAGGTTATCATGGGTGTTGACGTAGTTGAGCTCGATCTCCCCTCGCCTAATGTGATCTCGGATGAAGTGATACCGAATCTCAATATGCTTCGTCTTGAAGTGTTGCACGGGGTTGAGAGAAATCTTGATGGCACTTTCATTATCACACCATAGAGGCACTTTGTCACAAATGACACCGTAATCCTTTAAAGTTTGCCTCATCCATAAGAGTTGTGCACAACAACTGTCGGCCGCCACATACTCTGCTTCGGTGGACGAGAGAGACACACAACTTTGCTTTTTAGAAGACCAAATTACCAAAGAGCAACCAAGGAATTGGCACCCTCCGGAAGTGGACTTCCTATCCACTTTGTCTCCCGCCCAATCGGAGTCCGAATACCCTACAATCTTGAAGTTTGCTCCTCTTGGGTACCATAAGCCAAAGTTTGGGGTATGAGCCAAATATTGAAAGATTCGCTTGACCGCCACAAAGTGGCTTTCCTTAGGTGCGGCTTGAAACCGTGCACAAATTCCCACACTCAACATGATATCCGGTCTAGATGCACAGAGGTAAAGCAAGGAACCAATCATGGAGCGATATACCTTTTGATCCACCGCTTTACCATTGGGATCGATGTCAAGTTGGCACTTGGTGTGCATTGGAGTGGACGCCGGCTTGACATAACTTAGCTTGAATCTCTTGAGCATGTCTTGAGTGTATTTGGCTTGGTTGATGAAGGTTCCTTCTCTTCTTTGCTTTACGTCGAAATCGAGAAAGAACTTCAACTCTCCCATGGAAGACATCTGGAACTTTGAGGTCATGAGTGCGGCAAATTCCTCATTGAAAGCTTTGTTAGGGGAACCAAAGATAATGTCATCAACATATAGTTGGCACACAAACAACTCCCCTTTGACCTTCTTAGTAAAAAGAGTGGGGTCGATTAGCCCAACTTCAAACCCACGATCTTGTAACAACTCGGTAAGGTGGTCATACCACGCACGTGGGGCTTGTTTAAGGCCATAGAGTGCCTTATCGAGTTGATACACATGATCGGGAAAGTAGGGATCCTCGAACCCGGGGGGTTGTTTGACATAAACCAACTCATTAATAGGACCATTAAGAAAAAGCACTCTTCACATCCATTTGTTGCAACTTAAAGTTGTGATGAGAAGCATAAGCAATCAACAAACGAATAGATTCAAGGCGAGCAACGGGAGCAAAGGTTTCACCGTAGTCGATACCCTCGACTTGGGAGTAGCCTTGTGCCACCAATCGTGCCTTGTTGCGGACGATGGTCCCATGAGCATCTTGCTTGTTCTTGCATATCCACTTGGTTCCAATGACATTGTGGTTCCCCGTTGGCCTTGGCACTAATCTCCACACCTTGTTGTACTCGAAGTTGTTGAGTTCTTCATGCATGGCATTAAGCCAATCCGGATCTTCGAGTGCTTCATATACCTTTTGGGGTTCAACACAAGAGACAAACGCGTGATGTTCACAATAGTTTGCCAATTGTCTACGAGTGCTTACCCCCTTTTGAATGCTTCCAAGCACATTCTTCATGAGATGACCCTTGGTGGAGAGCTTGGATGCAATCTTGGCGGCACGACGCTCCAATTCCTCCTCGGTGGTGAGTTGAGGAGCGGTCACTTGATCATCTTGAGCGCCGTCTTGAGCTTGTTCTTGATCTTGAACTTGCTCGGAGGAGATAACTTGACCTTGGGCATCACTTGGTGTGTCAGCACCGTCTTGAGCATGATCTTGCCCTTCGTCTTGTTCATGAGTTTGAGGGCCTTCACTTTGTTCTTCGAAAGCGTGTGGGCCTTGGGTTGGTGATGGCTCCACTTGATTGGAGCATTGTCCTTCTCCTTCGGCCACAAGGGTTTCCTTGATGGGTAGGATAAAACCAACACCCATTCTTCTTATGGCTTGAGGAGGAATTTCATCACCTACATCACAAGTGCCACTTTGCTCCACTTGGGAGCCGTTATTCTCATCAAACTCCATGTTACACGTCTCCTCAATAAGTCCCGTGGATTTATTGAGGACACGGTAAGCATGAGAGTTTGTAGCATAACCAACAAATATGCCCTCATAAGCTCTAGCCTCAAATTTAGACAACCGAACACCTTTCTTGAGAATGAAACACTTACACCCGAACACCCGAAAGTACTTGAGGTTGGGCTTGTTACCGGTGAGTATCTCAGATGGGGTCTTGTTCAAGCCCTTGCGGAGGTAGAGCCGATTGGATGCATGACACGCGGTGTTGATGGCTTCGGCCCAAAAGTTGTATGGAGACATGAACTCCGCCATCATGGTCCTTGCCGCATGCATCAACGTCCGGTTCTTCCTCTCCGCAACACCGTTTTGTTGAGGGGTGTAGGTGCGGAATATTGATGCTTGATCCCCTCATCACTAAGAAAATCATCCAAGGTGTAGTTCTTGAACTCGGTGCCGTTTTCACTTCTTATTGTCAAGATCTTTGCATTGTGTTGACGTTGGGCTTCATTTGCAAAGTCAATGACGGTTTGTTGGGTCTTGCTCTTCCTCTTGAAGAAATACACCCAAGTGTATCTTGAATAGTCATCCACAATCACCAAGCAATACTTCCTACCCCCAAGACTATCAAAGGATGGAGGCCCAAAGAGATCCAAGTGAAGGAGCTCCAAAGGCCTCTTCGAGTAAATGATAGTCGTGGGAGGGTGAGCCTTCTCATGTAGCTTTCCTTCGATACAAGCACTGCAAGCACGATCTTTAGCAAAACTAACATTCGTTAGTCCACGGACATGGTCCCCCTTGAGAAGACTTTGCAAAGATCTCATATTGACATGGGCTAAACGGCAATGCCAAAGCCATCCCACGTCAACTTTAGCCATTAGGCATGTCGTGGTCTTAGTGGGTCGCTCCAAAAAGTTAATCACATAGAGACCGTTCTCAACATGCCCAACAAAGGCTACTTTAAGAGTCTTGCTCCACAAGAGGGCCATGGTATCAATATCAAAGAAAGTGGCAAAGCCCATGATTCCAAGTTGACGAACGGAAAGTAAATTGTATGCAAGGGACTCAACAAGCATGACCTTCTCGATCGTGAGATCATGAGAAATGACAACTTTGCCGAGTCCCAATACCTTAGAAGACGAGGCATCACCCCACTCGACATTGGTGGGCATAGATGGAATCTTGTGCACGTCCACCACCAAGTCCTTGCTTCCGGTCATATGATTTGTAGATCCACTATCGAGCAACCATGATCCCCCACCGGAAGCAAACACCTACAAGAGATCAATGTTTGGTTTTAGGTACCCATTTTGTAATGGGTCCTTTGATGTTAGTAACAAGGGTCTTAGGAACCCAAATAGACCATTCAATATACTCATGAGGAGAACCAACAAATTTGGCATAAACATGCCCATCACTAGCACGGCATAACACATAAGAAGGATTAAAGTCGCCGGCTTTGTTGGAAGGGGTGGCATTGCCCTTCTTGACACCGCCACCCTTCGCATTGTTCTTCTTCTCCATGGAAGCACCCTCTCCCTCCTTCACAAAAGTTTGCTTGAGAGGAGGAGGTCGTTTGGTCTTGTCATTCTTCTTCTTGTTCTTGGGATTGGGTGCGAACCCAATCCCCTCGCCACAACTTCCTTTCGATTGCTCAAAAGGTTGTTGAGGTTCTTCTCACCTTGTATGCATGACACAAGGCCTTTCTCAAGTTGCTCCTTCAACTTAGCATTCTCCTCAACAAGATGCACATGCTCACAACAAGGGTTAGTAGCATTTGCATTATCAATTAACACCACATGAGGAAAGGTGGATTTCTCCTTGGTTAGCTTCACTTGGAGTTGATCATGAGACTCCTTGAGGCTAGCATGAACACCCTTCAAGACTTTGTGAGCCTTGTCGAGAATGTCAAACTCCTCTTTGAGTCTAGCAAGATCAACCCCAAGCTTTGCCTTCTCGGAGTTTAGCACACGAGAAACAACAAGAGCATGATCAAGATCTTTCTTTAACTTAGCATGATCATCGTTGTGTGACTCCTCAAGAGCCAAACGAAGACCATGCTCTTGTCAAGAGCATTGGAAAGATCCGAAATCTCGTCGGCATAGTCACGACTATGCCCCTCCATCTTAGAGATGGTATATTCGTGAGCCTCGATCATGTCATTGGCTTCACCAAGTTGTTCCAAGAGAGCAACAAAGTGCTTCTTGGATTTACCCTTGAGTTTACCCATAAAGGTCTCAAACTCATTCTCCTCCACATTTGTCCCCTCATGTTCATCAATGCTATCCGAAGAAGGATGATTAATGATGGTAGTTTTGATGTTGGGGGTTACCTTGTTGGTGGCTTTAGCCATGAGGCACTTGGCGATGGTGTTCTCATTGGGTGAGTCAAAGAGAGACACCCGTGGAGTTGTCGCAATGGCAACGGAGCCCATGGCAACTGACTCACCATCTTCCTCATCGTCATCATCCTCATTGTACTCTTCTTGTACCACCAATGCCTTGGGAGGATTCTTCTTGGTGAAGTTGCTCTTGTTGGGGAACGACTTGGCCTTGTCCTTTCGGATGAGCTTGCCACCATTGTCTTCCCTCTTCTCATAAGGGCACTCCGTGGCTCACATTGCCACAATTGAAGCAAGTCCTCACTCGTTGCTTGCCCTTTGCGCCACTTGAATTGTTCTTGTTGAAGTTTGGCCTTGAGTTCTTCTTGCTCCAAAATTGCCTTGAAGCAAGCGCCATGTGTTCATGATAGGCATACTTCGTATCTTCGAGGTTGCTCTCCTCTTCTTCCTCTTCATCCTCTTCCTCCATACTAACCTTGGCCTTTAGAGCAAGGTTGGGCTTCTTTACTATTTAAGAGCAAAGAACCGCATTGTCGGCGGTCTTGTCCAAGATGCTCATAGCAACGAACTCATCCAACACTTCAATTGAGGACAAGGTGTGGAAGTCCGGCCTTTGACGAATGACGGAGGACATGGCTTTGTGGTAGGGCATCATTGCCTTGAGGAATTTGCGCTTGATCCAATTGTCATCCGTGTCCTTACTTCCATGATGTCGGAGAGAGACCACGAGTTTAGTTACTCTCTGATAAAGCTCACGAGGTTCTTCATCTTCTTTCATTGCAAACTCATCGGCTTCATCTTGCACCACCTCATAGTTGGAGCGTTGAATGCTTGCGCTTCCCCGATAGAGGGAAACCACTTGGTGCCAAGCATCTTTGTCCATGGTGTAGGGCCGGAGATGAGGAAGATCTTCGGGTGGAATTGCTTCTTGGATGATGAAGAGAGCATTCTCATTGAATTGATTATCCACGGCTTCTCTAGGAGTGAAGTTACTTCGGTCATGCGGATAGAAACCTTCTTCAATGATTCTCCAAAGGTTAGTGTTCACATGATTTAAATGATGCTTAAAACAATAGACCCAAGAATCAAATTCTACATTCTTCTCAATCTTAGGGGCCGGTCCGACATTATTCAAATGAGTGGAAGGAAGCGGTCCACCATAGACAAGTGGAGGTTCCACATGGGCAAAGATGCCGGTGCCATTTTTACCACTAGAAGAAGGAGCTTTCTCGCTAGTAGCTTCCCCCTTGTCGGAGGTAGCATCCGTCACCTTGTTAGCGGGATCACCCACTTTCAACGGTGCGGTGGAAAGTTTAAGCCCTTCTAAGAATTTATTAAACATGCTTTCGACCTCGGTCGTCATGGAGGTTTTCAATGTGTCCAACGCCACATTGAATTCCTCACGAGAGACCGCGGTTCCCCCATCTCCCATAGACGAGACCGGATTCACACCGGAGTGCTCCTCCACACCGTCTACAACGTCAACCATACTCTTCGGACGGTAAAGCCCTTAATAAAGAGACAAGGATTTGATACCAATTGAAAGGATCAATATAGTTGACTAGAGGGGGGTGAATAGGCAACTAACAATTTTTAGCTTTTCTTTACCAATTTAAACTTTGCATCAAAGTAGGTTGTCTAGATATGCAACTAGGTGAGAAACCTATATGATGCAATAATAATAAGCACACACGCAAGCAAGAGATAAAGCACAAATAAGTTTGCACAAGTAAAGGCACGAGATAACCAAGAGTGGAGCCGGTGAAGACGAGGATGTGTTACCGAAGTTCCTTCCCTTTGAGAGGAAGTACGTCTCCGTTGGAGCGGTGTGGAGGCACAATGAAGGAAATATGCCCTAGAGGCAATAATAAAGTATTATTTATTTCCTTATATCATGATAAATGTTTATTATTCATGCTAGAATTATATTAACCGGAAACATAATACATGTGTGAATACATAGACAAACAGAGTATCACTAGTATGCCTCTACTTGACTAGCTCGTTAATCAAAGATGGTTATGTTTCCTAGCCATAGACATCAGTTGTCATTTGATTAACGGGATCACCTCATTAGGAGAATGATGTGATTGACTTGACCCATTCCGTTAGCTTAGCACCCGATCGTTTAGTATGTTGCTATTGCTTTCTTCATGACTTATACATGTTCCTATGACTATGAGATTATGCAACTCCCGTTTACCAGAGGAACACTTTGTGTGCTACCAAACGTCACAACGTAACTGGGTGATCATAAAGGTGCTCTACAGGTGTCTCCAAAGGTACTTGTTGGGTTGGCGTATTTCGAGATTAGGATTTGTCACTCCGATTGTCGGAGAGGTATCTCTAGGCCCACTCGGTAATGCACATCACTATAAAGCCTTGCAAGCATTGTGACTAATGAGTTAGTTGCGGGATGATGTATTACGGAACGAGTAAAGAGACTTGCCGGTAACGAGATTGAACTAGGTATCGAGATACCGACGATCGAATCTCGAGCAAGTAACATACCGATGACAAAGGGAACAACGTATGTTGTTATGCGGTCTGACCGATAAAGATCTTCGTAGAATATGTGGGAGCCAATATGGGCATCCAGGTCCCGCTATTGGTTATTGACCGGAGAGGTGTCTCGGTCATGTCTACATAGTTCTCGAACCCAAAGGGTCCGCACACTTAAAGTTACGATGACAGTTATATTATGAGTTTATATGTTTTGATGTACCGAAGGTTGTTCGGAGTCCCGGATGTGATCACGGACATGACGAGGAGTCTCGAAATAGTCGAGACATAAAGATTGATATATTGGACGACTATATTCGGACACCGGAAGTGTTCCGGAGAAGTTTCGGATTAAACCGGAGTGTCGGAGGGTTACCGGAACCCCCCGGGGAAGTATTGGGCCTTGGTGGGCCTTGAGGGGAGAGAGAGGGCAGCAGCCATGAGGTGGCGCGCCCCCTCCCAAGGGGAGTCCTAGTTGGACTAGGAGAGGGGGCGCAGCCCCCTTTCCCTCTCCCTCTCCCTCTCTTTCCTTCCCCCCCCCCTTCTTTCCTAGTAGGACTAGGAAAGGGGAGTCCTACTCCTACTAGGAGGAGGACTCCCCCTCTCTCCTTGGCGCGCCTAGGGCAGCCGGCCTCCCCCTTGCTCCTATATATACGGGGGCAGGGGGCACCTAAGGACACACTTGATATACGATATTTTAGCCGTGTGCGGTGCCCCCCTCCACCATATTACACCTCGATAATACCGTCGCGGAGCTTAGGCGAAGCCCTACGTCGGTGGAACATCATCATCGTCACCACGCCATCGTGCTAACGAAACTCTCCCTCAACACTCGGCTGGATCGGAGTTCGAGGGACGTCATCGAGCTGAACATTTGTAGAACTTGGATGTGCCGTACGTTCGGTACTTGATCGGTCGGATCGTGAAGACGTACGACTACATCAACCGCATTGTGATAACACTTCCGCTGTCGGTCTACGAGGGTACGTAGACAACACTCTCCCCTCTCGTTGCTATGCATCACCATGATCTTGCGTGTGCGTAGGAAATTTTTTGAAATTACTACGTTCCCCAACACACAATGCTCCCCAAGAAGCCACTAGGGCAACCGTATTCTCCTCACGCCCTCACACAATGCGAGATGTCGTGATTCCACTATTGGTGCCCTTGGAGGCGGCGACCGAACCTTTACAAACAAGGTTGGGGCAATCTCCACAACTTAATTGGAAGCTCCCAACGATACCACGAAGCTTCACCACAATGGACTATGGCTCCGCGGTGACCTCAACCGTCTAGGGTGCTCAAACACCCAAGAGTAACAAGATCCACAAGGGATTAGTGGGGGGATTCAAATTTCTCTTGGTGGAAGTGTAGATCGGGGCCTTCTCAACCAATCCCTAGAGAATCAACAAGTTTGATTGGCTAGGGAAGGAGATCGGGAGAAAATGGAGCTTGGAGCAACAATGGAGCTTGGAGGTGGAAGAGATGGTCAACTAGAGGAGGAAGACACCCCTTATATAGTGGAAGAACAAATCCAACCGTTATCCACCAACTCAGCCTGCGCAACACGGTACTATCGTACCTGAGGCGCGGTACTACCGCAGGGCCCTGCGGTACTACCGCCCACACAGCAGAGACCAGAACAGCCTAAAATGCACTAAAGCAGAGGGCGGTAGTACTGCTGGCGCGGTACTACCGCTCCCCCTTACGGTACTACTGCAAGGCAGGGGCTATCCAGAGATGGGAAGGCACGGATATAAAAAATTACATCCGTGGCTACTTCCGCAGAGTTGGAGTCGATGCAAAACCCGACGCGGTAGTACCGTAAGCCAGCAGCGGTACTACCGCGCGAGGCGCGGATGTAAAAAATTACATCCACCCCTTACTGCCGCGTACTTGCGGAACTAAGTCAGATACCACGGTACTACCGCTTACTAGAAGCGGTACTACCATGGGCCCTTGCGGTACTACCGCACCAGCGGGCGGTACTACCGCAAGGTCCTGCGGTACTACCGCTCAAAGGAGCAGTACTACCGCACGCCCTAGTTCAGCAAGCAAGAGCAATATTTGCATAGACAAGGAAAACATAGGATACTCCAAAGGCTAGAGGAGAGGAGGTGCAAAGGAAGATGTGTACGTGATGAATCCACCCAACCTTTCCAACGCGGACCCCCTCTTAATAGTACGGCTTCCCTACGACTCAATACCACCGAAAAGAACCAAAGAGAAACGTTGTCTTCCATAGCCTTCGAGGGGAACCAAATCATCTTGTGCCTAGTCAATATATCTGAAATATTCGATGCACATGATTAGTCCGCAAAAGCATTGTCATCAATCACCAAAACCAACTAAGGGATAAAAATGCCCTTACAAAGCCTACGATGGAATTACTCACGCACGGCGGTGAGCATCATGAAATTGGTGATGGAGGATGGTTGATGATGACGATGGCGACGGATTCCCCTCGCCGGAGCCCCGATCGGACTCCAGATCAGCCCTCCCGAGAGAGATTAGGGCTTGGCGGCGGCTCCGTATCGTAAAACGCGATGAATCCTTCTCTCTGGTTTTTTTTCTCCCCGAACGTGAATATATAGAGTTGGAATTGAGGTCGGTGGAGCTCCAGGGGGCCCACGAGGCAGGGGGCGCGCCCCCCACCCTCGTGGACAGGGTGTGGGCCCCCTGGCCTTGATTCTTTCGCCGGTATTTTTTATTATTTCCAAAATAATTCTCCGTTGATTTTCAGGTCATTCCGAGAACTTTTATTTGTGCACAAAAATAACACCATGGCAATTCTGCTGAAAATAGCGTCAGTCCGGGTTAGTTCCATTCAAATCATGCAAGTTAGAGTCCAAAACAAGGGCAAAAGTGTTTGGAAAAGTAGATACATTGGAGACATATCAACAGGCAGTGCCGTGGGGATACAGCTAAGGATTTGCCTCTAGATCTATTTGAAATGTACAAGACAGATCCTGAAGAGAATTACAATCAGCGCATGACTCAAATCCAATGGATTCGAAGATATTGGGTAGAGGAGTGGTTCAAATACAGATTTGTGACTGATGAATATGCTGAAAAGAACGCCATCAAGCGCCCATGGGGAGATATCCTACACAGAAATCTTCAGCCCAAGTCCAAGTCCGAAACCATTGCTCAAGGCTTCTACCCATGCATGGTACGCGGACCGAAGCCTGAAAATGCCGACCCGTCATCTATGTTATGGTGTCGAGAAGACAATCTTTTCAAGCACAACTACCAGTTTGCCAAAGATTCTGCTGTGAAGAACAAGAAAAATCTTGGCATCAACTTCAACCCTGGTCCGTCTGCTCCAAGGGCTGATGGCACACGCGATGCCAACCCCAATGTCATCGGCCCCTTTGACAACTTTGATGGTCTCCTCTCCTACATCGCTGCTCAGAGGGCCACAATGGAGCAATCAGGTGATGACGCAGACTCTGAAGATGCGCCAGCTCCACCTAAGCCACAGAAGAAGAAAACAAAGGCTTTGAAGCCCTCTGCTGCACCAAGTGCTTCACGTGTGAAGCCATTGGCAACTGCACCTCCTAAACCCAGTGTGCAATCAGAAGATCTCTCCCGTGTCTCCAAGAAGACGGAGAAGCCCAAGAAGAAGCCCATGAAGATTTCTGGGCATGAACTTACTCCAGCTGCCATTCTGAGGAACGAAGATGAAACCATCGATCAGTCAAGCAATGAAGATCTTGGTGATGATGCCCTTGAGCTACTGATCAAGAGCAAGCAAGAGGCAGAGATCTTCAACGACCTGCCCCTCTTTGACATGGATATTCTCAATAACTTCATCGACGAGTGGTTTGAAAATCCCAGCCTCAACATTGATGATCTTCAGCTGCCAGTTGATATCAGCGTCACCTTCCACGGAGCCATTGCTAATGAGTTGGCCTTGGCTCAGAAGATTGTCGAGCTGAAGAACAAAATTGATTATGAGAAGGCTCTCTTCAAGAAGAACATGGCCAAGCTCAGCGTGGCAGATGTTCAAAGCTTCAAGGAAATGTTGCATGAGCTCAAAGAACAGTTTCACAAGAAGCATGAAGAAGCAAAAGGTTCAAGAGAGCGGATGAAATACTTCACAGAGAAATGTGTTCAAGCCCACTGTCGGGTGGTAGGTGCGACATATGCCAACGGCTGGCTTATCATTGTGGGAGCCAGTAAAACATCGCTGGTGCCTGGAAACGGGATGAGGCGAAGACATGCACGCCAGCGGATCTTACCCAGGTTCGGGGCTCTCCGTGGAGATAACACCCCTAGTCCTGCTCTGCGGGGTCTCCGCATGATCACTAGATCAATACAAGTAGCTACAAGCGCTCCTTGAGCTGTTTGGCTAGAGGAAGAAGAAGGGCAAGGCTAGCTCTCCTTTTCTCTCTATGTGGTGTGTGGAATTCTATGAGATCAACCCTTTGCATGGGTGTCCCAGGGGTTTATATAGGCCTACCCCCTAGGGGTACAATGGTAATCCGGCTGGGCGCGGGTCCCAGCCGTCAGCTTCTATGCTCGCCGGCTTCTCCGCCGGTCATTGGGGCCCGCCGACTGGTGGATCCCGCCGGCTGCCGGCCTCTTGGCCGACAGGCCGGCCCCACCGCTTGGGGGCTTTATCGGCGGCTGGTTACTGTCGCCTCGCCTCTGATGACGAGAGCTTTGTTGAGGTAAGCGTGGCTACAGTGTCGCCGCCTGGCGGGCTCCCACTGTAGCCTTACCTCGTCTTGTCTCCTTAATGAGGCACATGTTTCGAGGGAGGGAGGTAGCCGGCTATTGGGAGCCGGCCACACCCCTGGCCGACTAGAGGAGGCCAGGCCGCCTCCGGGCGTCTCTCTGGCAAAAGGGCCCCGCCGCCTACGGGCCGTACTGGCGCCTGTCGTGGGTGACATCAAGGCCACCACGGCTACATTGCCGCGCCAGACGGGGGATGGCTGGCCCGTACGGCGCCCTGTGACCATGCCTGTTCCAGGATTCGGGGGTAGTAGGCTGTACTGCGGCCGCGCCCCATCCTATCGCCGTTATGTGGGTATAGTCTTAGTGGGTGCAGTCTTGGCCGGCTTCTGGGAGCCCGTTTTCTTCATGGCCGGCTTCTAGGAGTCGGCTTTCTTCATGGCCGGCGTCTGGGAGTCGGTCCTCTTGGGGCCGGCTCCCTGGAGTCGGCTATCTCGTATCTTTCTTGGGGGAGGTTTCTGAGGCTGGGTCGCCTTCTGGGAGTCGGCCCTGGGGATAGCCGGCCGGGGGAAGGCGGCCCTATGCTTTGTATGCTTGAAGGCTTGAATGGCCTGATAATTTTTTGAAGAGCCGGGGGGAGTCGGTTAGGCTACCCGGGGGGAGTCGGTTAGGCTACCCGGGGGGAGTCGGTTAGGCTACCCGGGGGGAGTCGGTTAGGCTACCCGTGGCCATTTACTCCGACAGTAGTCCCCGAAGCTGGTTGGGCTTCGAGGCTGAGAGGAGGTCGAGAAGCTCGGTCGGCTTCTTATCTTGACGAGCCAGCAGCTGGGAGCCGGCTTCGGCTGGGCGCGCCGTCTTGGCGAAATTTTTAAAGTCGGAAGGCGGGAGTCTGTTTGCGCGTGCGCCGGGCTGCGGGCCGGCCGCTCGCCGCCTACGAACCACGTGGCGTCCCTTGGCTGAAAAGAGCCTGCCAACCCACGCGCGTGACAGGATGTCGCCGCAGGCCGAGGGCCCACCACTCCGACGCCTAGGCCCAGGCGCGGATTCTTTGCGGCCCAAAGCTGTCCGCACGTCTTCCGGCGGCGGTTTCCGCACGCCGTTAGGGCGCAATAATCGCGGGGCGTGGGGGAGTGAGCGCAGTTAATCCCACATTCCTCCCCACGCCTCGCCTCCTCGGCTTCGCCGCACGAGGCTATAAGTAGGGGGAGGAGGGGAAGCGGCAGACGCTCGCACGCTCCTCTCCTCTCCGCCATCTTCTTCCTCCTGCTTTCCCTCGCAGCAGCGCCTCGCCGCCGCACCGTCCAACCAATCTTCACTCCGCCCCGTAGCTTTGCCGCCGCAGGGCCGTGCTTTCTCCGCCGCCGCACTCTTCCTCGTTAGCTTCTCGCCACCATGCAGTACGGCGGGGACTGGGACGGCTCCAACGTCCATATGGACCACATCGAGTTCCTTTGCAAGACGCGGCGGTTGCCCGGCGCGGACCAGGTGCGGGTCCGTCTCGCGCCTGCGAAGGAGATCACGCCGGTGCCGGAGGAAGGCGAGCGGGTAGTCTTCCGCTCGCACTTCCTGCGCGACATCGGCTTGCCGGCGAGCGCTTTCTTCTGCTCCTTCCTTGACTTCTATCAACTCCAGCCGCACCACCTCACTCCGAACACAGTGGTGCTACTATCCGCCTTCGTCACCTTGTGCGAAGGCTTTCTTGGCGTTCTCCCCACCCTCGAGCTCTGGGGGGAGTTCTTCCAATCTAAGTTGGGCACCCGCATGCAGGGCGTGCCGGCCCAGAGCGGCGCCTTCATCGCGATGCGGAGGCCGCCGACCGACAACCCCTTCCCCGTCATCACATTAATCCAGTCGGTGAAGCTCTAGCAGAAGTCATATTTCTACATGAAGAACGTCGCCCCACAAGGCGACTACGTCAACTTGCTGGCTTACGTAGCCGGCCCGCCGGCTGGGAGGCGGCCCCAGTGGTCCTATCGGGCCGTGACGCTGTCGCGGGCCGGAGCCGCGGCCGTCGCCCGACTGCGGGTGATGATCCAGTCGGAGGGCCTGACTGGGTCTGACTTGCTGACCGCCTTCGTCGCGCGCCGGGTGCTTCCGCTTCAGAGCCGCCCTCACCTGATCTGTCAGATGAGCAGCCAACTTGATCCGAGTCGGATGTGCACCAAGGACATGCCGCACGACGAGGTGGCCCATATGGTGAATTATCTTGCGAACTGCAAGCTCTCCGCAGAGTGGCTATTTGGCAAGGAGCCATATTCCCATGCACATCCTCCGCCCACGGTATGTTCTCTTTTTCCCTTTCTTCTCTTAGTTTTGTCGCCGAGTTCCTTTTGGCCGACTCTGACCAGTCGGCATGCCTTGGCAGAGCCCTCTCCTTCGACCTGCAGCCGGGTTGGAGGCGGAGCGCGGATTCCTCCCCGACCGGGCGGAGCATGACCTCGAGGACCAGGACTTGGGGGCGGCCGCCATGGATGAAAACACCGAGGCGGGTGGCGGTGAAGCAGGCGGCCCCGGGCTTGGAGCCAGCTTCGACGACTGGCCGGATGACGACGAGACGGAAATCGTCCCATGCCGCCAGCCGGTGTCCGGCCACGGCGCGGGTTCCTCCGCCGCACCGCCTGCTCGGGGCGGCGGGCATAAGCGCCGTGCCGCGTCGGGCTTGTTCGGCAGCCGGCCGAAGAAGCCCAAGGGCGGGGCGGTGGCGACCAGGCGGGATGAGGCGGCCGCGAAGGCGGCCCGCTTCAGCAAGGTAGTGAAGCAGCCGCAGATGGTGTCGGCGTAAGTGTATATTCCTTTGTACATTCTTTCTTCTTTTCTTGGTGATTTCTGAATCCTTGCCCTTTCTCAAAAATCAGGGCTCCGCTTTCGCTTGAGCGGGTTGCTGCCGCCTCCGTCGTTGGATCGCCGGGAGGATCCGGGAGC
Organism: Aegilops tauschii subsp. strangulata; assembly: GCF_002575655.3. Lineage (NCBI taxonomy): Eukaryota > Viridiplantae > Streptophyta > Magnoliopsida > Poales > Poaceae > Aegilops > Aegilops tauschii. Next base: position 87,730,400 of record NC_053041.3, on the reverse strand, counting down.
ACCTGCCGCGTGGACCCCCGCGCTGAGCTTCAGGCGGAGACGGAGCAAAACGGGCGGGAGGCGCGGGAGGAGCGGGAGGCGGAGGAGTTGAGGGCGGCTGCCGCCAAGGCGGCACAGGAGGAGGAGGAGGTGGCGAAGGCGCGCGCCGACGCAGCGGCCAAGGCCCAAGCGGAGGCTACGGCCGCGGCAACAACGGAGGGGGCCTTGCTCGTCACCCCTCTGCGTGTCGCGGCGCCCGAGGTCCCGGAGCCCCCACCGGACGAAGCCGGCGGCGACCAGCCGGGGTTGGAGAGGGAGGACGACGTCGTCGTCCCGGAGAGGGAGGCGGCACCGGCCCCGACGACTGGGGCGGCTCAAGGCAGTCGGCCTAACGTGTCGCCCGTGCAATCGGCCGGGGGCGAGCCGGCCGCGAGGACGGACCTGGTGGTCCAGTCGCCAGCGCGCGGGGAAGGCCGCATCGGACCCGCAGAAGGCCGCGGGCTCCGGCTCGTCGGCCCGGGACGTGGAGGCGGCCAGTGCCGGCTCGGGGTGGACGCCGGGTGGAGGGACGGCCGTGGTGAACGTGGCGGCGCAGGACATCCGGAACCGGCTTCAGTCCCAGGCTGCGGCGCTGAGGAAATACAATGACGAGTTCCTTGCGACGCGAGCGGCCATTCGGGTTAGTCTTCCTATTTTTGCTTTTTTTATCTTGGTTTCTTCCGTGGGGGCGCGTCAGCGCACCCACTGGGTGTAGTCCCCGAGTTCCGAGTCGGCTGCTGAGCAGGCGGCTTGGAACTTCTTAGCAGGCTTTGTTTTGCTATCTTGTTCTTATTCGCTTCTCTGCCTGACTTGCAGGACTACCACAACCTCCGCGCGGCTGCCTTCAACTCCCAGGCTCGGGAGCTGACCCAGAAGAATGCTAATCTATCTGAGAGCCGGGGTAAGTGCTTTGTTCTTTATCTCACGTGGGGGCGCGTCAGCGCACCCACTGGGTGTAGTCCCCGAGATTCGGGCCGACTGCTGAGCAGTCGGGTCGGATCTTCCTTGACGACTTCTTCCTTATTGCTTCTTTCTTTTCTGCCGTGCCTGCAGAGGCCAACGCCGGACTGAGGGAGCAGCTGGGTGGGACTCAGGCCGCCCTCCGCGCTAAGGAGGCCGAGTTTGACGCCTTGGCCCAGGAGCGTGACCGCCTGGCCAAGAGGCTGGCCGACCAGGAGAAGAGCCACAAGGCGGCCCTGAAGGCGGTGCAGGACAGCGAGGCCGCCCTCCAAGCCGAATATGAGACAGAGGCGGCAAGCTGGGCCGAGGCGAGGCAGTTCCTGATCAACGGCTACGGCCAGATCGAAGACTTGCTTGACGGTAGGCCGCCCTCTTCTTCGTCCCTTGCTTGCCGCTTGCCGTTTGGCTCATTTTCTGACTTGGTGTTTTTCTCTTCTTTCTCTTTCTTTCTTGTGCAGAGTACTTCCCTGGCTACTCTACTGCCGCCAACCAGGTCGTCGAGGCCCACCGCGAGGCACAAAGGCAGGCTGGCGCCGAGATCGCGCCGAACACTTGCCGGTCGCTGGAGGAGCAGCTCTTGGCGATTCAAGCCCGCCTCCAGCCGGCTCACCGCATGCTCCGCAGGCTTCAGCGTGTTGGGGCGCAGGTGTTGGCCGCTCTCTGGCCTGGTGAGGTGATTCCCCGCACCCCCAGTCGGACTACCGACTGGCTGGAGGTGGCGGTCGGCCGCTTCGAGGCCTGGAAGGCTTCTGCGGCTCGGTCCGGCGCCAGGCGGGCGCTGGAGTTCGTCAAGGCCTGGTATCCCGAGCTGAGTCTGGGCCAGCTGTCCACCTGGCGGCAGGAGGCCGACACGGAGCTGGAGCCGGCGCGGCCGGCTATCATCCAGCGGGCTTCGGCGATTGCCGACTACACCGACACCAGCGCCTTCGCTCCTGAGGTGGACGATAATGGCGTTGCCCAGCCGGAGGAGTGGTTCGGGCTGAACCCGGCAGATGGTGAGGACTCGGCGGAGGAGATCGACTCCAGCGACGAGGGCGAGGAGGAGGAGGAGGAGGGTGAAGACGCCGCGCCAGATGGTGGAGCGGCCGGTCAGCCTCAGCTTGACCGTGCCTCCAGCAACAAGGCACGCACGGGTGCACCGCCTGCAGCCGGCGATGATCAAACCGAGACCCGCCAGCCGGCCACTCCTCTAGCCGGCGGCGCCGTCTCCACCGACCAGCCCGGCTCCCTTGCTGTGCCCTTAGTCTAGTCTGCTGCCTCTACTTTCCTGTTTTACCACTCTTGGAACAGTATTTTGTTAAGTTTGCACAATTCCACCCACTGGGGTGTATTCGAACTATATTGACTGTCGGCCTGTTGGGGGCCTTATGTGTAAATATAATTATGCATACGTTTGGCTTTCCCTTGTTCTTTGCTCTTCATCCTTCGGCTGTTTCCTTTGCCGCCCTCCCTTGGTTGCCGCCTTCCCAGCCGGACAGCTGCTCTGCAATCTGTGGCTGGAGAAGTGCTTGGCCAGTTGGGAGGGCAAGTACTCTAGCTTTGTTGGATTATAGCGAAGTGACTGGGAGGCCGGCTAGCCGGCTGTTTTGACAGCCGGTAGGCGTGGTTGGAGGCCGTCTTTGCGTTATATAAGTTCGTTAGTCCTTAGCCGTTTTTCGTGTGGGCATCCTTTCTGCCTTTGGCTCTTGCCAGTCGGACAGTCGGTTCTTCAAGCTGCGACTTTCAACAAGAGAGGGCTCGGGTGCCGGCACACTACTTGTCTGACTTCAGGTAGAACTTTTAATATAACTTAAGGCGGCCAGTCCCCGGGCCAACTAGTCGAACCCGGTGCCAGACAGAAAATCAAATGTAATAATACATTCATGAGTATGACACTCGTCATTCATAGATAAAGGAGGGCAGTCCCCGAGTGCGCCTCGGGGGGCCCGTTTGTCTCATATTTAATACAAAAACGGTAGCATGATACATACTGCTTTCAGCTATAAAATCTTCTCAGGAGGTTTGCGTTCCATGGTCGTTCCGACTCCTTGCCGGAATCATCCCTCTTGCGTGCTCTTGGTTTTTGTGCGTCGATCAGGTAGTAGGAGTCGTTGCCTAGTGCTTTGCTGACGACGAAAGGGCCTTCCCAAGGGGCCCAGAGCTTGTGCGGCTGGCTGTTCGCTGGACCAGCCGGAGCACAAGGTCGCCCTCTTGGAAGGATCTCGGTTTCGGTTGTGGTAATGGCGCAAACCCTGCTGGTAGATGGCGGACCGGCTAAGTGCTAACAGCCGGCCCTCTTCCAGCAGGTCGATGCCGTCTTCTCGCGCTTCCTTGGCCTCCGCCTCCGTGTACATGGTGACCCGAGGCGAGTCGAACTCGATGTCAGTTGGGATGACAGCCTCGGCACCATATACAAGGAAGAAGGGAGTGAAGCCGGTTGACTTGTTTGGGGTAGTACGCAGACTCCAGAGAACAGCCGGCAGCTCATCGAGCCAGCAGCCGGCCGATCGCTCCAGTGGTACGACCAGTCGGGGCTTGATGCCGGAGAGGATGAGGCCATTTGCTCGCTCGACCTGGCCGTTTGACTGCGGGTGGGCAACGGACGCTGAGAACAGTCGGATGCCCTGTGTCGCGCAGAAACGTGCCAGTGCTCCCTTGGCAAAGTTTGTGCCGTTGCCGGTGATGATGTTGTGCGGCACGCCATACCGAGTAGTGATGTCGGCAATGAATGTCACGACAGTCGGCCCGTTCAGCTTCTTGATCGGCTTCGCTTTGATCCACTTGGTAAATTTGTCCACGGCGACAAGCAGATGTGTCAAGCCGCCGCGGGCTGTCTTGAATGGGCCCACCATGTCCAGCCCCCAGACGGCAAAGGGCCGGGTGAGGGGGATGGTCTTGAGTGCAGAAGCCGGCAGGTGTTGCTTGGAACTGAAGACTTGGCATCCTTTGCAGCATTTGACTATCTCTTTGGCATCTTCCAAAGCAGTCGGCCAGAAGAAACCATGGCGGAAAGCTTTGGCCACAAGTGATCTTGAGGCTGCGTGGTGGCCGCATTCGCCTTGGTGGATATCCTTGAGGATTGCTACACCCTTCTCTGGCTCGACGCAGCGCTGGAAGACTCCAGTGATGCTGCGCTTGATAAGTTCTCTGTTTATTATTGCATATGCTCCGGCTCGGCGTTGCACTAGTCTTGCCGAGATCTCATCAGTCGGCAGCTCTCTGTTGACTAGGAAGTTGAGGATGGGCTGGGCCCATGATGGAGCTGTGACTTCTTCTACTGTTAGTATGGCCACTGTGACTCGGGTGGGTGGGTTGGGTGGTGGAGAGTTGGAGTCGGCCACCGCTTCTTGTGTCGCTGCAGTCCCCGGGCCGACTGCAGCAGTCCCCGGGCCGGGTTCTGAAGTCCCCGAGCCGGGTGCGACTACGGCAGTCCTCGGGCCGCTTGACGAAGTCCCCGAGCCGCCTGCTGGGTTCCTCCAGTCGGATCCGGCTGCATCGGGGGCGGGCGGTACGAAGATAGAGTCCGACTCTGGAGACGGCTTGATAGACGGTTTGAGGAGGCGCTGGAGAGAAACACCGGTTGGTATAGCCTATCGGGTGGAGCCGATCCGTGCCAGGGCATCTGCTTGGTCGTTGTCGGCCCGTGGCACGTGAAGGAACTCGCACCCTTCGAAGTACCCACTGATCTGCTGGACGAGGAATCGATAGCTCGCCATGTTTGCATCCTTGGCGTCCCAGTCGCCAGATGACTGCTGGACCACCAAGTCTGAGTCGCCATAACACAGGATCCGGTGTATGCCGAGCTCTTTGGCTAGCCGGAGCCCGTGTATGAGAGCCTCGTATTCAGCCACGTTGTTGGAGGCGGCAAAGTGGATTTGCAGCGTGTATCTGAGCTTGCCGCCTTTGGGAGAGGTGAGGACGATGCCGGCTCCCAAGCCGGTGCGCATCTTGGACCCGTCGAAGTGCATTCGCCAATGAGTAGAGTCGGGAGCCGGCGGTAGGTACTGGGTCTCAACCCAGTCGACGAGGAAGTCGGCCAATGCTTAGGACTTGATGGCGGTGCGGGGCTGGTAGAAGATTGTGTAAGGCGCCAGCGCAATGGCCCATTTAGCCACCCGGCCGGATGCATCCCGGCTGCCTATGATCTCGGCAAGCGGGGCGGTGCATACGACCGTGATGGGATGCTCTTGAAAGTAGGGCTTCAACTTCTTGGCGGCGAAGTACACTCCATAGCACATCTTCTGGTAGTGTGGATAGTTTTGCTTTGAGCTGGACAGTACTTCGCTTAGATAATATACCGGCCTCTGGACTAGCTGGGCTCAGCCTTCTTCTGGGCGCTGGACCACGATGACTGTACTAACCACTCGGCTAGTTGCGGCAATGTAGAGGAGCATGGGCTCCTTCTCGGTCGGCGCCGCCAGGACAGGTGGAGTGGTCAGCATCTTCTTCAACTCATGGAAGGCTTGGTCTGCTTGGTCATTCCACTCGAAATGAGTGGATTTCTTCATGAGTCAGTACAGGGGGAGAGCCTTCTCTCCTAGCCGGCTGATAAAGCGGTTTAGGGAGGCCAGGCACCCGGTGAACTTCTGCACATCTCGCAACTTGGTGGGAATCTCCATTCTCTCAATGGCCTTGATCTTCACAGGGTTGCACTCAATGCCGCGTTCGGAGACCAGAAAGCCTAGAAGCTGGCCGGCTGGTACTCCGAACACGCATTTCTCGGGGTTGAGCTTGATCTGGAATCGGCGCAAGTTGGCAAATGTTTCTTTGAGGTCTTCCAGCAGGGTGCCGCGCTTCTCTGTCTTCACCACAATATCGTCTACGTAGACATGTGCATTTCTACCGAGTTGCTTGAGGAGGCATTTCTGCATGCAACGCTGAAAAGTGGCACCGGCATTCCTCAAGCCGAATGTCATAGTCAGGTAACAGAAAGCTCCGAATGGTGTGATGAAGGCGGTCTTCAGGCGGTCTGCTGGGTCCAACTTAATCTGGTGGTATCCTGAGTAGGCGTCCAAGAAACTCAACAGCTCACATCCGGCTGTGGAGTCTATCACTTGATCAATCCGTGGCAAAGCAAACGGATCTTTGGGGTAGGCCTTGTTGAGGCTAGTGTAGTCTATACACATACGCCATTTGTTGTTCTTCTTCAACACCAAGACTGGGTTGGCAAGCCACTCTGGGAAAAACACTTCCATAATAAAGCCGGCGGCAAGGAGCCGGGCTATCTCTTCTCCTACGATTCTTCTCTTCTCTTCTGACAGTCGGCGGAGAGGCTGCTTGACCGGCTTCGCGTCGGCTCGGACGTGTAACTTGTGCTCGGTGAAATCCTTCGGAACACCCGACATGTCCTTTGGGGACCATGCAAAGATGTCTCGATTCTCACGGAGGAAGTCGACGAGCTCGCCTTCCTATTTACTGTCCAGGTTTGCACCAATGACTACAAACCTCTCCGGGTTCTCAAGGTCCAAAGGTATCTTCTTCGTCTCCATGGACGGCTGGAAGGAGCCCTGCGCATCATATTCCTTGGGGTTGGGGGACAAGGCCGGCTGCTTGCCGGCCATGGCCACAACTCGCTCCAGCATCTTCTTCTCTTCTGCCACTACGAGGGACTCGGCCAGCCGGCTGCTGGCTGCAGCGCACTCGATGGACTTCTTGTAGTCGCCGGCTACAGTGATGATCCCCTTCGAGCTTGGCATCTTCATCTTCAGGTAGGCGTAGTGGGGCACAGCCATGAATTTGGCCAGAGCAGGTCGGCTAAGCAAGGCGTGGTAAGGGCTTTCCAGATCCACTACCTCGAACCAGATCGCTTCTCGGCGAAAGTGATCCTTGTCTCCGAAGAGAACATCCATCTTGATCTTGCCGATCGAGGAACAGGACAGGCCGGGTACGATGCCATGGAACACGGTCCGGCTTGGCATGAGCTGCTTCGCCTTGAGGTTCAACTTCTCCATGGTGTCGCGGTACGGTATGTTGATACTGCTTCCGCCATCAATTAGAACGCGGGAGAATCGGGCAGCTCGCCTCTCCGTTGCGAGGGTGACATCCAACACCAATGCGTAGGAGCCAGGGGACGGCATCACCTCTGGGTGATCGGCCCAGCTCCAGTTGATAGGCCTTTCGGACCAATGCATGAACTCGGGGTTACTGGAGGCGACTGCGTTGACCTCTTGGTGCTGTCGGCGCCGGCTGCGCTTGTCTTCAACCTGGCTCGTGAAGACGATGTAGGTGGCATGCTCATCAGGGAACTCATCTTGAATGGCTCCGACTGCTGGTCAAGCAGCCGGCTGCTGGGGGGCTGGAGGAGGCGGGCCGGGAGGCAGAGGCGGCACCAGCCCCTCGCCCTTCGAGATCCGGGTGAGCCAGTGGCACTTTCGGGTCGTGTGGTTGGACGGCTTCGCGCTGCTGTGGAACTTGCAGGGGGCATCGAGAGTCTGCTCGTAGGAGAAGGCCGGCTGCCAAGCCGGCCTGCCGCCCTTCTTCTTGGGAGCGGGCCATTCTTCAGGCTGCTCATCTTCGACTGTGGCCACCTGCCGACTGGTGGAAGGCGGCATAGGGGCCTTGCGCTTGTGGTCGTTCTGGTAGGGGCGCCGATTGGAGTCGCCAGCCGGCGTCTTAGGAGCCGGAGCGAGCACCTTCCCAGAAGCGTCCACTCGGAGCTCGGTCTTCATCGAGGAGTCGGCCGTGGCGTACTTGTCTGCAATGACCAGCAGCTCGTCGAGGGTAGCCGGCTCGTCGCAGAGGAGTCGGTGCTTGAGGAGGGTGCCCTCTCGGCACCCAGCGGTGAAGTATTCGATGGCTTGAACCTCGTGCACCCCCTCGCAGGAGTTGCGGAGCTCGGCCCACCGTGTGAGGTAGTCGCGGGTCGACTCGCTGGGCCCTTGGACGCATAAGGAGAGCTGGCGGGGCTTGGGAGGCCGCTTGTACGTGCTGGTGAAGTTGCGGACGAAGACTTCCGTGAAGTCCAGCCAGCTGTTGACGCTGTAGGGCTTGAGGCTGTTGAGCCAGGTGCATGCCGTGCCTTGCAGCATGAGAGGGACGTACTTCACGGCAACGCGCCTGTTGCCGTTCGCTATACTGACAGCGGTAGAGTAGTCGATGAGCCAATCTTCCGGCTTCACAGAGCCGTTGTACTTGGGCGTGTCTCTGGGGAGCGAGAACCCTTTGGGGAAGGGCTCGTCGCGGATGCGGGGGCCAAAGCATGGCGGGCCGACATCGTCTTCTTCTTCTAGTGCCAGGGATCGATCTAGGCGGTCGATCCGGTGGCGGGCGTCGTTCTCGCCGACTCCTTCGTGGTGGCCTAGTCGGCCACCGAGAGTCGGATGTGTGACAGGCGGCGGGGTGGGATATCCCTCCCCACAAGGCAGGGGAGGAGGCGGATTGCCTTGGCGCTCCACTGCTCGAGGGCGGCCTTCCGCGTCGCGCTCGATGGTGATTCGAGTCCGGCTGCGGCTAGCAGCCGGCTCCTTGTCTTTCCTTGCGCGGGCGCCGCTCGCAGTCGGCGACCGGGACGTCACGGCGTGCTCTCGGCGTGGGGGAGGACTCTCAGCGCGGGCGCCGGCTTCATGCCGTTCTGCGGCCGCGTCGATCAGCTGCTGGATGCGCCTTGTCATGTAGGGGAGCTCATCAGCCCCCAGCCCATTCAGCTCTTCTGCGGCCGCCTGAGCGGCTCGCAGATTCTCGAGCGGTGTGGCGTAGACGGGGCGGTCTGCCCCCAGCGGATGGTAGGTGCGACATATGCCAACGGATGGCTTATCATTGTGGGAGCCAGTAAAACATCGTCGGTGCCTGAAAACGGGATGAGGCGAAGACATGCACGCCAGCGGATCTTACCCAGGTTCGGGGCTCTCCGTGGAGATAACACCCCTAGTCCTGCTCTGCGGGGTCTCCGCATGATCACTAGATCAATACAAGTAGCTACAAGTGCTCCTTGAGCTGTTTGGCTAGAGGAAGAAGAAGGGCAAGGCTAGCTCTCCTTTTCTCTCTATGTGGTGTGTGGAATTCTATGAGGTCAACCCTTTGCATGGGTGTCCCGGGGGGTTTATATAGGCGTACCCCCCAGGGGTACAATGGTAATCCGGCTGGGCGCGGGTCCCAGCCGTCAGCGTCTACGCTCGCCGGCTTCTCCGCCGGTCATTGGGGCCCGCCGACTGGTGGGTCCCGCCGGCTGCCGGCCTCTTGGCCGACAGGCCGGCCCCACCGCTTGGGGGCTTTGTCGGCGGCTGGTTACTGTCGCCTCGCCTCTGATGACGAGAGCTTTGTTGAGGTAAGCATGGCTACAGTGTCGCCGCCTGGCGGGCTCCCACTGTAGCCTTACCTCGTCTTGTCTCCTTAATGAGGCACATGTTTCGAGGGAGGGAGGTAGCCGGCTATTGGGAGCCGGCCACACCCCTGGCCGACTAGAGGAGGCCAGGCCGCCTTCGGGCGTCTCTCTGGCAAAAGGGGCCCGCCGCCTACGGGCCGTACTGGCACCTGTCGTGGGTGACATCGAGGCCAACACGGCTACAGTGCTGCACCGGACGGGGGATGGCTGGCCCGTACGGCGCCCTGTGGCCATGCCTGTTCCGGGATTCGGGGGTAGTGGGCTGTACTGCGGCCACGCCCCATCCTATCGCCGTTATGTGGGTACAGTCTTAGTGGGTGCAGTCTTGGCCGGCTTCTGGGAGCCGGTGTTCTTCATGGCCGGCTTCTGGGAGTCGGCTTTCTTCATGGCCGGCGTCTGGGAGTCGGTCCTCTTGGGGCCGGCTCTCTGGAGTCGGTTATCTCGTATCTTTCTTGGGGGAGGTTTCTGAGGCTGGGTCGCCTTCTGGGAGTCGGCCCTGGGGATAGCCGGCCGGGGGAAGGCGGCCCTATGCTTTGTATGCTTGAAGGCTTGAATAGCCTGATAATTTTTCGAAGAGCCGGGGGGAGTCGGTTAGGCTACCCGTGGCCATTTACTCCGACACCCACAATGAGGCAGAGAAGCGCAAGGCACTTGGGCGTCCTGGCATTGACCCCAAGATGGCTGCCAAACAGAAGAAGAAGCCTGTTGTGGCCCAAGCTGAAGCTTCAAGGTAGGAAGCACCTTGCATTGTCTTCCCTGCCAACATGACACGCTCGAAGCCTAAGGTCCCCACAGCAGCTTCCGAACTCAAAAAGACAAGGACAGTTGAAGCCGAAGCCAAGAAGCGCAAGCACAAGAATGATTCTGATGATGCTCCATCAAAGAAGAAACTAAAAAAGTCTTCAAAGAAAGAGTGTGCTGCGGCCTCTGAGCCTATTGTTGTCGAGCCCATTTCTGTTGCTTGTCCTGCCTCCACCAATCAAGAGCGTCAACTTGTGATCCACGAGCCTGCTTTCACAGAGGCTCCTGAAAATGAAGAAGTACCTGTTGTTGACCCCATCACAACTGAAGACATTGTTCATGAAGACAATGTTGAAGATGATGAAGTCCTTCCTCAAATCGAGCACCAACCGGTATCATCGCCTGTTCTTACGAATAGCGAACTCATCAGCATTGATCGTCCCTTGACGCCAATTGCTCAGGATGATTCATGGGCAGATCGCCCTCAACAAGACACCCCCATTGATGATGAGACACCCAGAACTGCACCACCTCAAGCCACCACCCTGGTGCTTGAGGACGACAACTACATGGTGCAGACCACTCCATCACCACAGGCGTCGCCAGCTTTCCGTAGGCTTCGCAAAGGCCCTAGGCCACAGGTCGCCATGTCAAGCATTCCAGAAAGGGAAGCGCCACAAAACTCAGTAGAACGTCAAGTGTTTCCTGAAGCCACCCCAACTGCGAATGTCTTCGAGTCCGAAGCAAAAGCTGCTGAAGACATTCCGGCTGCATCAGCCGATGAGAATCAAGAACCAAGAGAAGACGAAGAAAGAGTTGCCACACCCCCTGCCACTGAAGATGTCATTCTTGAGGAGAATGTGTCTGTGCCCGACCCTCCTGTCATTGAAGACACGGAGGTTGAGAACAGTGAGGCTGCTACCAACAATGATACTGAAGCCAATGACGTTGTCATGGCTGAAGATAATGTCGAGCCTGAAGCCAATGTTGTGCATGAAGCTCATGTACAACCTGAAGCCCATGTGGATGCTGACACCACTGTTCCAGCCCCAAGGCCTCACACAATTGAGCAGGCCTATAATCATGGTGAACTTGTCACTGTCGGTGCCAAAACCGGCGGATCTCGGGTAGGGGGTCCCGAACTGTGCGTCTAGGATCGATGGTAACAGGAGACGGGGGACACAATATTTACCCAGGTTCGGGCCCTCTCTATGGAGGTAATACCCTACTTCCTGCTTGATTGATCTTGATGAATATGAGTGTTACAAGAGTTGATCTACCACGAGATCATAATGGCTAAACCCTAGAAGTCTAGCCTATGAGTATATGGTCATGAATCTGTCCTATCCGGACTATGCTCTCCGGTTTATATAGACACCGGAGAGATCTAGGGTTACATGAGGTCGGTTACATAGGAGGAAACCTTCATAATAGGTCGCCTAGCTTGCCTTCCACGCCAAGTAGAGTCCAGTCCGGACACGGACATAGTCTTCGGTCTTCACGTCTTCACGGCCCATCAGTCCGGCCCATGGATAACAGGCCGGACACCCGAGGACCCCTTAGTCCAGGACTCCCACAGTAGCCCCTAAACCTGGCTTCAATGACGAGGAGTCCGGCGCGTAGATTGTCTTCGGCATTGCAAGGCGGGTTCCCCTTCTTCTGAACCCCAAGGTAGTCTTCGGATGTGACGATTGTATCTGGACCTGTGTATATAATTGCAGAAAATACAATACTCCACGAGTCCAATCTGCTGACAACTGTTTATGACATTGTATCACGCATGCCCGGTTATTATTTCCAACCGTTGGCTAGCCCGTCGCCCCACGTCTCGGGAAGCGGTTTTATTGGCTCGTCTTCTCAAAGCAGAGATCGTGTCCCCTTATTCACGGGATTTTCGATAATTTGTATGGGTAACCCAACCGTCCCCTGGGTACAACTCTTTGGGGATAGGTAAGTTTCAAGACCCAGGAGGGGACGCTCGATATTCTGGGCCTTCATATAGGGACCCAGACTTGTCTTTTTCTTCCGCGCTTGCTCCTTCCTCAACCCTAGCCACCTTGAGTTCTAGCCCTCGAGTTCCAATCACCACTAGCCCCAATCATGTCCGGGTCCAGCCGTTCAGGCCGGTGGGTGGCCTCTTCCGTCACGGAGGAGGATATTGCGAAGCTCCGCGTAGCGAGGTACCTGACCCCAGAAATCCTTCATCGGCTTCCTGCCGAGGGGCAGATTATTCCCACCCCAAAATCCGGCGAGAGGGTAGTATTTGTGTCCCACTTCCTCCATGGATTAGGGTTCGCGCTTAGCCCCTTCGTCTGGGGGCTCATGTTCTACTATGGGCTAGATTTTCACGATCTGGCCCCGGACTCTGTTCTTCTCATCTCAGCATTCATCGTCATGTGTGAGGCCTTCCTCCGGACTCCTCTGCACTTTGATTTGTGGCTCAAGACTTTTGATGTGAGGCCGTGGGTGATATAGGGGGAGCAGGCGGAGTGCGGCAGCGTTGTAATAAACAAGCTTGCCAGCGCGGTTTGGTTTGAAGGATCCTTTGCCGAGTCTTCCGAACTATGGCAGCAGGGGTGGTTTTATGTCAACGAGTCGTGGGGCTCCAAGTGGGTGGCTACGCCTGCGTTCCGACCCGGCCCTCCGACTCAGCTTGCTTCATGGATCAACAAGGGGTTGGACTGGGGATCCGCCAATGAGGTACAGACTCTGCAAGGTCGCATCCGAAGCCTTACCGAGAAGGGCATCGAACTTGTGAACGTCGTTCAGGTAATGTTGGTCCGCAGGATCCTGCCGTGTCAACGGCGGCCTCTCCGTATGTGGGAGTTCAATCCAGAAGGGCGGCGGACTGTTCAGCACTTCTTCGGTACTACGCACGAAGGAATGTGGAAGTTATATTTCGGGAAGCGAGAGCAATGGCCGGACACCACCGAAGACGTCGGCCTCGACTGCAATCATCCGGACACTCCGGTAAATATTCAATCCCCGCACACCTTTCATTCAAGCATCTCTTGACAAGACACTAAACAACCTGCCCTTATACAGGACTGGATAAAGAAAGCGGTGTTAATCTAGTGTCTGGCGCCCCTTCCCGAAGACCCTGCGTCCGCCCTACTGACGCGGATGTTGATCCCGACACCATACCTGGTGTCTACAGAGGGGGGCGAGAGCGGGGAGTCCAAAGGAGATGCCCATCCTAAGGGCGATTTAGGCGCTGTGTTCGGGGAAACCGAAACCCTTTTGCCCAGGGGCAAAGGTGTGGAGGGGGCACTTCATGGCAAGAAGAGGGCCGCTTCTGGAGGTCAGGAGGGGAAGCCTTCCAAGAAAGGGAAAATGCCATCATCGGGCGGCTTGAGCCGGGCAAGCGATGTCGTCGTTGAGCTTGATGATGAGGACGAACCTCCGGCCAGACCGTAAGTGGAGCAGGGCACTTTAACCATACCTCATTCCTTTCTTATTACTGAAATAACCCTCCGACATATGTGCATCCTCGCAGGTTAACGCCTGGTGTTTCTCAATCCTCCTCCTCCTCGGGAGACCTTCTTATGGAGATGATGGAGAGTGACACACCTTCTCCGGCCTCCTCGCCTAACAGGGCGGATGATCTCGAGGTGTCGTCCCGGAGGGCTCCTCCCAACCGGCAAGTAGCGCAGGAAACGAGGAAGGAGCTACCCGAAGGTGGTGCCTCTGTCACTCAGGGTTCGGGGATCAATAATAACGGCCCCGAACTGTCCGGTTTACAGCCGGAGACAATGCTGGAGGCGGGTAAGCGGATTCCTTCAAACGAACGTCGTGCTTCGGCAGCGGTGTCCGAAGAGCCAGGAGTGCCGGAGACGCTGACGGACATGCTGCAACGAGCGTCCGTTTCAGAGGAGCACCGTGCCTTAATGGTTACGGTGGTCGAAAAAGTTGTATCCGCGAAGAGCGGGTTGAACGAGGTCTTTACGAGCCTTCTGAGAGGTTTTGATGCTTGTGATGTAATGTTGCCAATTGAATAATATTGACAGAATGCACCTGTTGTGTATGCAGTAGCCCCTGAGACTCGGATCGCCTTCCAAAGGAAGTGATCGGAGGATCGAAAAGATATTTTCCGGTACTAACCTTAGTTTAATTTGGAATGCAGGCTGTCTTCCCTCCTGCCACTGCCCGAAATTCGGAGGTAACCAAACTGCAGCGAAAGCTGGATATTGCGGAGGATGACATTGCTTTGATCAACAGGCGTCTTGACGACCCACAAGGTATATATTTCGAGCATTCCTTACACCAATATGCTTGTAATGTAAGCCTGCCTCTGAAGAGAGGTTGATATGAAATGTGCATCAATGTAGATGGTGCTGCCGCCGTGGAAGCCCTTCGGGCGGAGCTAGCCCGGGCCAAGGAGCGGGCCCGGTTTAGTAATGCGGCTACCGAAAAGGCATCGGCTGAATTGAAGGCCGAACAAGCCACGCGGGGCTCGGACAAGGAGGCAATGTCCACCATGGCGCGTGAGTTAGAGAATGCGGCTGGCCGCTGTAAACTTCTTGAGAAGGAAAATGAAGCCAAAACGGTTGAACTTGACAAGGCCTTACGAGAGGCGAGAGAAGCGCGGTCTGAATCCAGAGCAGCCCGTGAGGAGATCCGGCAAGCTGGGGAGATTGTGGCTGGCAAGCCCTTTTTGCTACAGGCTAAGTTCGACGATCCGAACTATGCTCAACTTAACCAAGTATGGAGTTCTCCGGACAATTTTTTAGACTTGCCGAAGAGTTCTTCCGATGCGGCGCGGTTTTATCAGGCGCAAGAGGGGTATGCAACGGAGAAGCTTTTCTGGTCGCAATTTGGCGCGTCGAAGCGCCCTCTGTTGTTGAATGAACAGATGTCCTAGTGGGCCGAGCTGCATAGGATATCCGGCGCTGCCATGAAGAACGTCATGGTCCGTTTGTGGCTAACTGAACCTGTTCCGAGTAGTTACTTTGGCCTGGTGTAGCGGCTTGCTGACACGGTGCCGCGTATCGACGCTGTGAAGCAGGCGGCGTGCATTGAAGGTGCACGGATGGCCTTCGCCCGAGTCAAGACATTCTGGGGGAAGATGAAGGCCATCGATGTTGCGACGAAGAGTCCACCCAAAGGCAAGGACCGTCCGGAACCGGAGCATTATTTTGGAGACGTCCTAGAGGCCGCCCGCTTGATAGAGGGTCAATGCTCGAAAGACATAATATTCGAGTGATGTGTATAAGGGTTGTAACAGACAACTTTATAGTTAATCTATTTTTTCTCGAAGGCTTGTATTCCTCCTGTGCGGCCGTTTTAATGTAATTTGATAGTTTTCCAGACGTCGGCTTCAGCCCCCTCGTAGGAAATACGGGGGTGTTCGGAAAAGCATTGAATCACTCTTTATCCAACGTCTTGGTCCATAAAGGAGGTGATAATGCGGCGAACCAGGCAATCGGACTATAGGGCGTTAACACTTTCACTTAGCCATAGGAGTTTTATGGTGGGGCTACGACATAGCCCCTGGTATGTATGCGGTGTATCGTAATATTGTTCCTTACATGTTTTGATCTGAAAAAGATCCTTCCTGTAACACGGAGAATCGCTAAAGATTCGAATAAGTCGTCAAGTGGTTGACCGGCTCTCGCCGCATCATGACTGTCAGTTTTCGGCTTTCTCTACTGAGGTGCTCGTCCAGTCAAAGCCAGGGCACAATCGCAGTAGTTCTCCCTTTACTACCCTAGCCGATAGAGCGGAACGTAGGGTAGCAAGCACAGGAGCCGGGGAACCCAACTATTGACCAAAGACAATGATTCGGAGCTGATGCATATAAGGCCAAACTTGCGACGCCGAAGTACGTTGTAGAGTTGTTCGGACTTTTATTGGCGACTCATTTGTTCCCATACCGGGCCTCTGGCATGTTATGCTGAGACGCTTCTTGTGACACAGCCGTTGCGGCCGTACTCATTGTAGCAAGAGTATTTCAAGATTAGCTCAGATAAAGTTTACTGGGAGTGGAGCAATATGCAATGATAAATTCATATATAAAAAGAAAAACCACAACCCGGCTATTTGACATGCTCGGGGTCGGGAACGGAGGAAAAAGGGCATAGTACAGGCTCAAAATAAAGAGTGTGGTCTACAAAAAGCTATTTTGGACCTCCTGTCGCACGTCTGCGCCGCCCGTCCTCTGGGAGGGGAATCCTTAACGGAAGTAGCCCCTTAGGTGAGTGTACGGATCCGAACTTCGATAGAGTCCGTTGTAGGTGACGTCCTGTTGGTCACATGTTTATAATAAAGAAAAGTGAAGAAAACGGATAAAAACGTTACGGGAATTCTTGCAGGGGTGCCCGTATTGTGCTGCCGCCGATGCCCATGGTATCTTGAACGCGTAGTGATGTACGCGTGGTGTAAATCTTGCCAGCATAGTGGGTGGGTGGCGGAAGCCGAACTGCTATTTCCGCTCCGGTAGTGGTCGAACGTCGGAGGGAAACTGTTTCTGGCCCCTGGTGTTCGGCTAGCGAGCCGCTCTGTCGTCTTTATCGCTTGGTGGCCTCCTCCCCTTGTATTCGGCGTTAAGTTTGCCTGCCTGCTTAAAGACCCAACAGTTTCTGTTGGTGTGATTGGCTGGCTTATCAGGGTGACCGTGAATCTGACAAGGTCGGTCCAGTATCCTGTCGAGGGCGGATGGTCCATCTTGGCTGGCTTTAAATGGCTTCTTCCGTTGACCGGGCTTCGGATTGTGAAATCCGGCGTTGACCGTTGTGTCGCGTAATCCTTCATTATTGTTGCGACTGTTGTGTTCGGTTAGTCGTGGCTTGTCGTTGCCATCTCGGATTTTGGAAGTGCCCGGTTCGCTGGCGTTGTTGCTTTTACGAGCGAGCCAGTTGTCTTCTCCCTCACAAAAGCGAGTCATTAGAGCAGTAAGGGCGGTCATGGATTTAGGTCCTTCTTAGCCGAGGTGACGTGCTAGCCATTCATCCCGGACGCTATGTTTGAAGGCCACGAGGGCTTCCGCATCCGGACAGGCGATAATTTGGTTCTTTTTGACTAAGAACCTGGTCCAGAGCTCCCTGGCTGACTCGCCGGGCTGTTGGACAATATGACTTAAGTCATCGGCATCTGGCGGCCGGACATATATTCCTTGGAAGTTGTCACGAAAGGCGTTTTCCAAATCTTCCCAGCTGCCAATAGAATTTTCTGAAAAACTGTTTAGCCAGTACTGTGCGGACCCCTTAAGCTTGAGAGGCAGGTATTTAATGGCATGAAGGTCGTCTCCGCGAGCCAGGTGGATATGGAGGAGATAGTCCTCAATCCATACTGCGGGATCTGTTGTTCCATCGTATGATTCGACGTTGATGGGTTTGAACCCGTCTGGAAATTCGTGCTCCATTACCTCGTTGGTGAAGCAAAGCGGGTGCGTGGCTCCTCTATGTTGGGCCACACTGTGAAGCACCTCCTTTGGATGCCGTTGGCGGCTTCAGGCGTGGTTGGCTTGGTTGAGTCCGGCTGATTGACCATCGTAACCGGTTGGGGCATATCCCCGCGATCTGTACGTCGATCTTGTCTGTCCTGCTCCGCCCACTAAACTTTGGCGGATGTCGCCATTGTTTTCCCGAACCGTCTTGTTCTTGTTCTTATGGCCAGATTGTTTCGTATGGTATTCTGCTTGGGCTGCTGCTTTATCCGGACCGAACTGTGGTCGACCTGCCGCATTATTCGATGGTGGAACGGGCTCCAGCGTCTTGCCATCATGTGGAGGGAGCCACCTGCGCTTGGGGTGGCTTTTGTCCGGGCCACTAGGTCCGTATTCTATGGCGGCTAGGACCTCGGTCCATTTATCATTGAGCAGATCTTGGCTTGCTTGAAGCTGCAGCTGCTTTATTCTTAGATTCCTTGTTGTGGCTATTAGTCGGCGTTTAAAGCGCTCCTGCTCGAGAGGTTCCTCCGGCACGATGAATTCTTCGTTATCAAGGCTCTCCTCTTCCTCGGAGAGGGGAAGATAATTGCTATCCTCCGAGTCTCCGTACGTGACCTGTTCATCGGGGCTATCTTGCCCGCTTTCCTGGTCCTCCTGTTCGGATCCTGCCTCAACAGGGTCTTTGTTGTCCGGAGTAGTATCACCTCCGTTGCTAGTATTGTTTTCTCTTGGGCGACGTGACCTGGAGCGGCGCCGGGGGCGCCGGTGTTCGGATTGTGTACCAGGAGGTTTATCCTCAACTGGATCCTCCTTGTCATCGTCGATATCGTTGTTGGGTGTGTCTACCATACACACGTCATACCAGGAAGTGGTCGTCCTGCGTCTAGCGGATAGTGAGCTCTGGCCTTGCCCCTCATCGTCGTCCATACCGTCGATGTCTTCGGGGCGGAGGTCAAGCATGTTGGTTGGGTCTTCGACAGTGGCTATGAAGTGGGTGGCGGGTGGGAAGCAAAATTCTCTGTCATCCGCCGTAAGGTCGAACCGGGCATAGTTCGGCGACGAGCCATCTGCCAGGGATAGGTTTTTTAGTGAGCTTAGTAGATCTCCCATAGGCGAGTGCTAAAAGACATCTGCGGCGCTGAACTTGAATATCGATAAACGATCGAGTTCGGTATCCGCGAGCTCGCAGGGTTCGGAACTCGATATCGGAGACGAGTCCGGGGTTCCGTTGATGCAGGTACCGTACGAAGTGGGATCTGCGCGGCTCCAACACCGCAGACTCGGTGGCCCCCGTGATGGGGTTGAGTCTCCCATCTTCGGACGTCTTGATCTGCTCCGGATCTAAGGCCGGAGTTGTTACAGGAGCTATCTCCTGGATACGGCCTGATGACAAGTTTAAGCCATGTTCAACGGGGCGAAGGGGAGCGGTTGCCGCGGTCTCAAATCCATCGAAGTTCAAGTCCCCACGGATGTCCACGACGTAGTTCAAACTTCCGAATCTGACCTGATCGCCAGGGGCGTAGCTATCGATCTGCTCCAGATGGCCGAGCGAGTTGGCCCGCAATACGAAGCCGCCGAACACAAAGATTTGTCCGGGGAGAAAGGTTTCTCCCTGAAAAACGCCACCACCGACGATTGAAGGGGCCATCGAGCCTTATGTCGACGGCAAAGTGGAACTCTCAATGAAAGCACCAATGTCGGTGTCAAAACCGGCGGATCTCGGGTAGGGGGTCCCGAACTGTGCGTCTAGGATCGATGGTAACAGGAGACGGGGGACACAATGTTTACCCAGGTTTGGGCCCTCTCTATGAAGGTAATAACCTATTTCCTGCTTGATTGATCTTGATGAATATGAGTGTTACAAGAGTTGATCTACCATGAGATCGTAATGGCTAAACCCTAGAAGTCTAGCCTATGAGTATATGGCCATGAATCTGTCCTATCCGGACTATGCTCTCCGGTTTATATAGACACCGGAGAGATCTATGGTTACATGAGGTCGGTTACATAGGAGGAAACCTTCATAATAGGTCGCCTAGCTTGCCTTCCACGCCAAGTAGAGTCCAGTCCAGACACGGACATAGTCTTCGGTCTTCATGTCTTCACGGCCCATCAGTCCGGCCCATGGATAACAGGCCGGATGCCCGAGGACCCCTTAGTCCAGGACTCCCTCAGTCACAGTTCGGTGGCCCATCATGGTGCCTCCCACTGCTCCCGGACCTCAATATGACTATCATGTCGAGCAGAGGCCACAAGTTCAGAAGCCAAAGCCCAGGCTACCAAGGCTTCTAGGTGCTGCAACCTCCCCAGGATCGTTCAGTGTGAACAGCTTCAGAGCCCACAACACCTTCTTTGATAGCGCCAAGAATCCTTACTCGAATCCAAAGATCTCTTCTGATCGCTTCTGGAGCTATCAGCAGTGCAGCTACTACTCTTGCATCCTATACAATCAAGAGCGAATCTTTCAACACATGTGTCTTGATTGTGAAGCTATTGATGGGCTGCCCTGTCTGGAAGAAGCTCTTGACTGCTTTAGGGAGGTTGGTCTTCTACAGTTCGTCACTGACAAAGAACACTGGAATGAAGAGCTCCTGCTGCAGTTCTACGCCACACTTCACATTCGTGGCTACAATAGGGATCCGAAGACATGGGTCCTTGAGTGGATGTCAGGAGATGTGCACCATGAAGCCAAAGCTCAAGACATTATTGAGCTTACTTCCCTACCCACTCCAGGTGAACTTTATGAGCCTGATTGCCGGCTACACCAAAATGAACTGCAGAGTATCTTTCAGCGGCATGAACCAAATATGAGTCAGATGCTCAGCATGATGAAGCCATTGCCTCAAGATGCTGATTATCCCAAGGAATTCTTCGTCAAGGACCTTGAGTACCTGCCCTGCACAGTCTATCATATTCTGAGGCGTACTCTATAGCCAATCAAGGGATATTCTGCTGAAGCCAAACTTGAAGGAGCCATGAAGACTTTGGTATTCTATATTGTCAATGGCATCAGATTCAATTCTCAGGATTTCTTCATCAGACAACTTGCTGCATCTGGAATTGATCTGTTTGGCTTGAAGTTTTATGCTCCATGGGTAATGCGCCTAATCAAGCTTCACTCCTCTGTCGACTATAAGCCCTCAGCGCGCAACCATCTTGTCTTTTTGTCTGAGGTTGATATGTCCGTCGAAGCCATCTACCCTGAGCCTGCCAAGGAGCCACTTTATCTTCATAATGCTGATCACCAAAGCTTCTCGCAACCGATGGAGGGTGTTCTTGCTGCAACTCGAGAATATCCTCTGGCTGGAAATATACGTGCACGTCATCATGCAAACACTGAAGCCACTGAAAGCATCATTGCTCAAAGGCCTCGGAAGCAATCTCGTGTACTCAATGACCGAGAGATTCTTGTGGCCTTACATCAGAAACAGGATAGGCACCATGACTGGCTAAAGCGTCAGATGCAGAGCATCTTGGTGGATGTCAATCGCATTCGCAATCTTGCCACCAAGAACTCATTCGTAGCTCATGAAGCCTGTCGGCGGTCTTGGAAGAGTCTCACACTGCTATGCTCTGAAGACGATCTTCGCGAAGACGGCTTCACATAGGGCTTCAAATTTGATTCCAAGCCTCCCCAGAATGCAAGCTGGCATCGGAATCCTTCCATTGAAGACTCTGAGTATTCATCTTCGGCTACAACCGTTGTTGCGAGAGTCGTCGATGAAGAAGACGATGCCACTTCACCAACCATGGCTTCACCGCGTCTCGACACTGCACCAGGCCCCTCTGCACCACCGAACTCCAATGTCGACCCTACACCTGCATCTACTCCTGATGGGAACAAGTAGATACTCTATGTCTTCAAACCTTTTTGGTCATTACTGACAAAAGGGGGAGAAGCATATGAGTTGATAGTCTTCAAGCGGGTCCTTATGGGTGGTTGCTATATTTTGCCAAGTGTTTACAACTCTCGTCTTTTGATACATTTGGTTCTTTGGGTTGTAACACTTAAAGATGGTCGTCTGCTACTTCTTCTGCTACTCTGTAATGCGATGATAAATTCCGCATGAAGTCATTCCGCAGACGTCCATTTTTCATTATGCATGTCATTATCTTCATTATATCTTTATACGCATGATGAATTGTCTTCATAAGTTGAAAAGGATCTCCACAAAGTAAAACCTGCCATGTGCATTTGCATTCAAAAGCAAACTACTTATATGCACATCTTCAGGGGGAGCCTTTTGCCACTTATGAAGACAATGCTTTAATCATTAAACTTTCACATACTTTTATCCCCGGTGAAAACTTCAACCAGTTTGTCATCAATCACCAAAAAGGGGGAGATTACAAGTGCATCTAGTGCCACCCCTAGTTGGTTTTGGAGTATTGACGACAAACTTGGTTGAGGGACTAATGTGTTTGTGAGAATTGCAGCATAACACAGGTAGTAGTCCCTCATTGATTCGGTTTACCTACCAGAGATGACCCCTAAAAATGTGTGAAGACATTGAAGACAATGGTGGTCTGTGAAGATATTCACAACGAAGATTATGACTCGAGAAGACATTCACGTGAAGACTATGGAGTGCGAAGACATAGTTGTTTTGTAGTTTTCTTTTCTTCTTTGTTGAGTCATAGGAACCACCGCACTGTTAAGTGGGGTCCAACTAAACAAAGTCAGAGTGACTAAAGTGATGCTCAACCAAATCTTATGTATTCGAGCGAAGACAATGAGAGCAAATCTTATCCAGAGTTGGATGAGTCAGCCTTACTTGTAGCCCAAGTCAAGATGTTGCGTGTGTTTGAAATCTGACCGTTGAACACATGTCAGTTCCTTAGTGACCCAGGGTCATTTTGGACAAATCAGGTCGGGTTGCCTCCTAGCTATAAATAGCCCACCCCCTACACCATAAATTGGTGGCTGCTCAGAGTTAGTGCACAGCTTTTGTTGTTTGAGAGCAACCCACCTCCGAAGCATTTGAGAGAGAGAGATCCTTGCGAGGACAAAGCCCAAAACACCCAGAGCCAAAGAGTGTTAGGCATCACTGAAGTATTTCTGTCCGCGTGATCTGAAGACTTGTTACACTTGAGGACTGTGAATCCTCCAGCCGGTTAGGCGTCGCGTTCTGAGCATCCAAGAGTCATTGTGAATCGCCGGTGAACGAAGTCTGTGAAGGTTTGGAAGTCTACCTTGAAGACTTACCAGAGTGATTGGGCGAGGACTAAGTGTCCTTAGCTCAAGGGGAATAAGGTGAAGACGTGGTCTTCTGAGTTAAATCTCAGCCTCCCTAACCAGACGTACAGTTGTCACAGCAACTGGAACTGGTCCAACAAATCCCTGTCCTCACCAAGCAACTGGTTCTATCTCTTACCTCTCTTTACTTACAGTTTGTCTTCGTGAAGTCTTTGCCTGCTTGCTTGATCTGATTGACTTCACTGTGTGACGACTATTGTTGTTTGGCTTCATACTATCTTCCATCCTGATCCATACTACCTAGTTGCTAATAGTCTTCATGCTTTCACTTCATTGCTTACTTGACCATGGCTTGTCTAGTTTAGTCTACCTTCCGCTGCATATCAATAGGCTCATATCTACTATTTGTCTTCAAAGCCCCGTGTTTTGAAGACTTTCATAAAAATCGCCTATTCACCCCCCCCTCTAGTCGATAACTAGCACTTTCAAAAAGAGGATGGCAGGGGGACAACAATTGTTCCTTCTGTGGTAGAGAGGAAGATATAGATCATCTCTTTATACATTGCTCGGTGGCAAAAATGTTATAGATGGTCATGAAATGTTCCTTTGATTTACAAGATATCCCTGACAAGATTAATGATATATTTGGTAGATGGATAAATAAGTTTGAAAAAAATGATAAGAGTCTTTGACAGTTGGAATATCTGCTATGTTATGGACGATGTGGAAACTAAGAAACAGACTAGTTTTTGATAATCACAGGGTAGTTGATCCCTGTGTTCCTGTGAATCTGATTATTAAAAATTTACATGAATGGTGTGTATTGCAGAAAAACCAAGGAAAAATAAATCGCATGAAGGAGGGCGTAAAGCAAGTTGAGCGGGTTGCTAGGGAGATCTTCAAGGTGACGCATGGATGGACGACGGGAGTACCCAGGTTGGAAGGCTCCTGATAGACAGACTTGCCGAAGCCTCTCCCCCTCTGTCACCTGCAGCTCAAGTGGTTTTCCCCTTTCCTTTACTTGTTGCGTTTTGGACCTTCTGTTAATGGGAGAGACCCTTTCTCTATGTAATAGCGAGTAGAAAAATCCACTAGCTTTTGGGTTTTCTTTGGCAATGTATGATGCTGGAGATATAGCCTATCTTGACATAATGTTGTGTGGGAGGAGGGAGGGATGGATCCCTCTTCCAACATAGCATTGTTAGTTGTTGCCTCGCGAGGCTTAGTGTCTGTTAGTTTGCGTCGGGTCTGGAGTCTGTGAACCTTGTGGTTTCTTTAAATGAATCAGAGAGGGAAGCTCTCTTTTATTAAAAAAATGTTAAAACTTTGCTGCCAATCAAAAACATTTGTCAATGTTTTTTTTGAACTTTTTTCGATTTTAGTTTCCACCCGAGCTCACATTAGCTTGAGCTCAGTTTAAAAGCATCTAAAGCCGCAAAAACAAATTCTGGAGCCTCAAACGTCCACTGAAGCATCCCGGAGAAGGCCCGCTGTGTGCCATGCTGATGAAGGCCGGATTCGATGTGGCAAACGTGCCCGGGCCTTCCCATATCTGCCCCAGATTTTGGACTGGATGTGAGGGGATGACAGTCAACCCGATGTTTGAGGCCGGTTTGAGATGTCCGTTTATGTTGGCTATTTTTTAACTGATCAGTGACCGAACCGTCTATCCGGAGGTTTGAGGGGGTTTCACGCGCTCAGCTGTAGATGCTCTAACCGCGTCCGGGAAAACTCACATGCACTTCTTTCTGTTGGTAACGAACTAAAGCATATATAGATATAATAGACTGGATAGACTGAAAACGAACAAGGAGAGAACGCAGAAGACCACAGCGCGCTACACTCATCACTCGTTGGAGAAAAGGTTGCATCAAGAGCGATCACGCCAAGTTCTCGTGCCGCTGCACCCATCGCATCTCGACGTTTCTCCACGTCCTCGGTGAAGAAAAACGAACGGCTACAAACCCCAACTCAGGCAACGCACGATGCATCCCGCCGCCGCAAGCTCCATCTCTCGTCTCCGCCCTGCCTGCCTCCGAGTTCGCGCGGGTCCGCCGGAGCGCCGTGTACCGGGATAAATTTAGGGCGTGTTTGGTTGCAGTTTGGAACAGTACCTGCATTGCATGTCCATCTCAACCCAGCCTGGTTGCTGAAATACAGCCTCATATGCAGCAGATGCAACCTGTTTGGTTGCCTGCATCGCATCGAGAGGCACTTACCCCCTGTTGTTTGGTTGGCCGCATTTGTACTTAGGGTGTGAGCAGATGCAAACTTCAGCTGTTTGGTTGCAAACAGCGTTTGTGTTCTGCTCACCCCATTCAAATGTGGTGGCCTTACCACCACACATGATCAGCACAACAGCAACATCACAACAGCAAGATCAAACAAAGCAAGCAATGTAATGACAGCAAACTTAACACAGCAAACTACTTAACTAGATAGCATAGTCTAGATTAAGAGTAGGGGCATCCTCCTTCCCTACTGTGCCAGGGTGCTGCACCTGGCCAAAATATGAACATGTTCCCAGCACAAATCTCGCCACACACCCTAAGTAGATAGCATAAGTCTAGATTAAAAGTTCTCCACTAACACCTGACTTAACTTAACTACATAGCCTGCTCGATGCCACCAAAGCAGTTGTGCCTGCTGCAACGGTACCTGCACATCACCGACGAGTCGTGGTTGTAGATCTGAACCTTCAGTCCGAGTCCGGAGATGCGCACAACGACGAGATCGCCGGCGACGATCTTGTGGCGGCGGCAGAAGTAGTTCCACCCCCGGCCAAGCACCATCTGGCCCTCGAAGTTCTAGACCTGCACCCAGAACACGCACCTCTTGTTGGCTGAGAGCCTGACCACGCGCGGGAGTCGCTTGATGACCAGCCAGGTGTTCATCACCTCCACAAACTTGGGAGGGACGACGAGCATGGCGAGGTCCTCGTTATCCTTGATCTGTGCATAGAATCTCATCGGCTCCCTGGCCCCCTCCTCGTGGCCCTGCCTTGGAGATCGTCCCCTTGAACGAGGCACGCTCATGAAGGCGATCATGCCAGGCAGGTCCACCGTCCTGAGCCACCTGTTCGTGGGGATGAAATCCTCGGCGCGCTCAGCTCCGGCCACGACCTGAGCTCCTCCACCCGCCACATCCCAGTCAGTCTTCAGTATCTTGTCAGGCAACATGACAAGTATTAGTATCAAACAAAGCAAGCAAGCAAGCAAATGCCACTGATCAATGGCACTGATCAGTGGACTTGCCCAACAGCAAGTGCCACTGATCAGTGGCATGTGCTCATGGCCAAATGGCAATGATCAGTGGCACTTGGTGTTGGGCAAGAGCACTAATCTACTTGTTGTAGTGCAAATGGCACTGATCAATGACACTGATCAGTGACTTGCCCAATAGCAACTGCCATTGATAAGTGCCATTTTGCTCAACAGTAAGTGTCATTGATAAGTGGCATTTGCCTAGGGGCAAATGCCACTTATCAATGACCCTTATTGTTGGGCAAGTCACTGATCAGTGGCATCTTCTTTGCTGCAACTGGCACTGATCACTGCACTATCCTAAACAAGGAAACATCTAAAAATAGCAACAGCAAGTGCCAATAGCACCCATGTGCAGCCATGCAGATTTGGGACCATCCTACTACATGCACGTATAACATCCACTCATGGCACAAACCCTAGCTTCAACATGCAACATGAAACAAGGACATGATCCTAACATGAGCATGCCATCAGTCAACATGATTCTAGCATTCATCACTCAACATGAACATGATTCTAGCATGAACACAGCTACTAGCATGTAGCACAAATCTAGCATGTAGTAGCACTCGCACTGGCATGAACATGAATCTAGCATTAACATGAATCTAGCATGTAACACAGCTACTAGCATTCTAGCATGAACACAAGCAGTAGCACACGCACTGTACAAAACAAGAACAGATCAGTCCGATTGGATTCGATTGGGATCGCATCCAATCGGATTTGCTAGAATCCTATCAATCGTAGCACATGCCTAAGAAATTAACCGCTATTCTATATCTAGGAGCAAGATTGTTGGGGATTTGACTCACCGAAGCACGCGCAGCCACGGCGAACCGAGGCCGGGGTGAAAACCCCGGCGGGAACGATAGAGGTGGCAGAGCAGAGGACGAGCCGGCCCCGGCGACTGCCTGCGGCATCGGCCCCGTGCTGAACGCCACGCCGGAGGTCGAGAAGGACGGCCCGCCGACCGAAGAAAACCCTCGGACGGGGGTCAAGAAAACCCCCGAGGCCAATGGTGTCCCAACAAGGGGCGGCTCCGTCGACGGCGCCGGCGCCGAGCCCAGGACCACGAGGTCCGGAATCGGCGGCGGAGCAGGAGCGGCCGACACCGCATTGGCCGGCGCCGGCGCTCGTGGAGGCCGGCAGCAGATGGGGGACGGCGCCCGCAACGCCGAGGCCAGGTCGCGGCCCGAGTTCTGCAGCCCGGCCAGCCAGCGCTCCTGGATGCTGGAGACGCGCTGGTCGACCGGGGTCAGAGGGCGGCGCGGCGGTGGGCGTGGTGGAGCCATCGGAGCAGAGGAGAGGAGAGGGAGGGGCGGTGAGGGAGAGAGGGAGCGGTGGGAACAGTGCGCCTGGGCGATGACAGGAGATTGGGGGCGAGTAATGAGACGTCGCCTCCGTCTCCCGCGCTGCCCGAGGCGTGCAACTGCCTCGCACGCGGCCGCGCCCGGCCAGGCTCGCGAGAAACTACCGATTCGGCAGTTCCCACCGAGCCAGGCTGCGGGCTGCTTTAAGGTTCGTGCGGGCCTCAAACCGCATGCGACCAGCCAACCAAACAGGCCGCGCACATCCCGCGCGGCCCTGATTGGGCTGCATGCGGGCAACCAAACACGCCCTTAATCTACTCGGCGGGTCCTAACAATCCGTGATCTCCCTGAACGAGGTGTTCCTGGCTCGATTTCCGTTTCCTACCATGCCACTACCAGGTTGATCTCCGGGCAGCCATACGGTCCTCTCCTGGTCCTGCCCTGGCCCCTGGGGCCTGGTGTCCGTCCGGACCTCGGCCGTGCGTGCGTGCGCGGTCTGCCGTCAGCTCAGCCTCATCGGCAACGCCACGAATTGCACGCCCAAACGTACGGGGTACTGTTCCAGTACTACTACTACCAAGCAGCACTTGAACGACGAATCGCCATCAGCTCAACCACAATCGTCTTAATCTCACCCGCCGTGACACGGACGGATCCTTGATTCTTCCTGTCTCTCTTCTCTTCACATCATACCAGAGTGAACGAAGGGAAGAACAAGCTCAAAAGGCTGGCTATGTCTTGCCGATAAGTAGGACCAGGTTAATAATATAGCCAGCTGCTGGCTATAAGTCAGTGTCATGTCATCTACAACCCATCTTATAGCCAACATGTACAATAATAGATTAAAAAAGTGTATTTTTTTATTATGTGGCTCATCTTTCATTCTCACAAAGTGCCTAGGAGCACGTGCTAGAGCTGGCTCTTCACGAAGAGCCCGCTTATCTTCTCTCTCCTCTTCTCTTTCCTCCAACTAAATAGAAATATACTAATTTAATCCTTATAACCCACCGAGTCAACTCTATTATACTTGCTCTAGACACAACCTCAACTCGCTGACACTTTGCCCGAAGCGGAGAGCAAAGAACACGGTGCCAATCTTGCCACAGCAGCAATCAATGTTTGTTCAAGCAACGAGCTGACTTTTGCATTAACACAAGGAGGACAACACGGTACACGGTACACCGCTCTGAATAGATTGAAACAACGATAACAGCAGAAACACAACATGCATCTACTGCGCCCCAAAATCTACTCCCTCCGGTCTTTTTAGTTCGCATATAAAATTTATCTCAAGTCAAGCCTAATAATGCTTGATCAACTTTATAAAAAAAGATATCAACATTCACAATGTGAAATCGGTATCATCATTGGATGCGTAATGACTTTAATTTTCATATCGTATGACTTTAGTATCGTGGATGTTGGTATTTTTTCATATAAATATGGTCAAACTTTATTTTACGAAGTTTGACTTCGGACAATTCTTATATTGCAGAGTAAAAAGGACTGGAGGGGGTATTTTCTTAGCAAAACTGATGTTTCTTCAGTCGGATATGTACCATGGCATTCATCCTCCACTCATCCTGCATAATATTGGTTGTGTTGAATATAAAGAGGCGCGGAAAATCTCTTTCAAGATTTGGCACTTGAACCTTTCTTTTGCGAAAACCATCATATAGTACG
This sequence comes from Aegilops tauschii subsp. strangulata, assembly GCF_002575655.3. NCBI lineage: Eukaryota > Viridiplantae > Streptophyta > Magnoliopsida > Poales > Poaceae > Aegilops > Aegilops tauschii. The sequence continues at coordinate 87,701,536 of NC_053041.3, read as the reverse complement.
ACGCATCTCAAACACAATAAAATTATATCGAGATTCCGAGACCATTGAATGATCACTATTGCCACCAGAACGAACCGTTCACGCATCGCTCCTCTACCGGAGTCGGCTTGACCTTGTTGATGACAACCAAGAAGTCTTCGTACACGTGCCCCTAAGGACCAGCACCCTGGAACCGCAGTCTCGTTGTTGAACAGTTGCATAGATCTGAAGCACCTGACATCAAATCACGCCACATGATGAGAAACTCTAATCTCACCGTCCCAAGGAGACACCAGGAATTGCCGAAGCTCCGCCGACTACGTCCAAATGGACCAGCTCGAGGAGGATCGGATCCCGGAAGACAAATCCGAAGAAGAAACGGCGCCATCCTCCCGAGTGCCGCATTTGCAATGACAGTAAAAAAAATCCTAACCTAAACTGTTAACCGGAGCGCGGGCATCGGGAGTCTGCCGGGAGGCGGGCCGAGAGGAGACGAATCCACAAGCTTGCTCGGGAAGCCTGGAGAGGGGAGTTTGCCCTGGCTGTTTAGGGTTAAGAAAAAGAAAATCTTTGTGGCATAACACCTGTCTTGTATCAAAGGATGTCAAATTTACTAGACAGCCCAAAAGAAAAGAAGAAAAAGAAAGAAACCGGATATGAATGTCCACGTAGAGGATCTTTCTACCATACCATGCGCCCTTTACCTTTGAGCACACGAAGCGGCCACGGCCACCTTTGCCGCCACAGCGGTTCTACCGGCCAGCTCGCTTGCTTGCTCGGCTGCACAAAAACACGTGTTTTGTCACGCACGACGCCATCCTCCGCTCCGCTTGGGCCTCTTCTCACCCAAATAGCCTGGACTCATCCCCCGAGCGCCGTGCGAGCCACCGCCAGGACCAAGAAGCCACCCACTCCCAGAAGCCCGCTCAGCTCAAAAGTGCCGCCCGGGGAGCTTCCCCGCACGCAATGAGCCGCGCACTGCCCGGACCACACCGGCCAACAAGGGGCAGAGGAGGATGTTGCTAGCCGCCACGGCGTGCTGCTTCCTCGCCGACGAGGCCAAGAAGAGCCAGGACGGCGGCGGGGGCGGCGGCGGAGGGGGAGGAGGAGGAGGAGGAGGGCTGGGGATTAGCCCGGTGGTGCTGGTCGTGGTGCTGGTGCTGGCCGCGCTCGTGTTCGTCTCCGGCCTGCTGCACCTGCTCGTCAGGCTCCTGCGGTGGCGCGCCCGCGCGCGCACCGGGGCGACGGAGGATGGAGGGAGCGAGGCGGGGGAGGGAGGCGGCGGAGGGCGGGGGGCCGGGGAGGAGTCGGCGCTGCAGCGGCAGCTGCAGCAGCTGTTCCACCTGCACGACTCCGGGCTCGACCAGGCCGTCATCGACGCGCTGCCGGTGTTCCTCTACGGGGAGGTGGTGGTCGGCGCCGGGAACGGCGCGGGCGCCAAGGAGCCGTTCGACTGCGCGGTGTGCCTGTGCGAGTTCGCCGGCGACGACCGGCTCCGGCTGCTGCCGCTGTGCGGCCACGCGTTCCACATCGACTGCATCGACACCTGGCTGCTCTCCAACTCCACCTGCCCGCTCTGCCGCCGCGTGCTCGCCGCCGACGACGACGCCGGCGCCGCGGGCCTCCTGCTCGACGAGGGGTGGGGGCAGGAGGGGGAGGGCGCGGTGTTCCCGGTGCGCCTCGGCAAGTTCAAGAGCACTGCCAGGGCGGCCGGCCCCGGCCCCGTCGACGCCGACGGCATTGTGGCGGCGGAGGAGGGCGACGCGGGCAGCAGCAGCAGCAGCCTGGACGCCAGGCGGTGCTACTCGATGGGCTCCTACCAGTACGTCCTCGCCGAGGCCAGCCTGCAGGTGTCCGTCCACCGGCGGCACGGCGACGGCGCCAACGGAGGCGCGGAGAGGATGAGGGGCCCGAGAGGGGTCGTCGCCGGCGGTGCGAATCCGCCCGGCTTTGGCGGGGGCGAGGGCAAGAGGATCGGCGCGGGCAGCAAGGGCGACAGCTTCTCGGTGTCCAAGATCTGGCAGTGGCCGCGCAACGGCAAGGGGAAGCTCCCCGTGCTCGCGCCCGACGGCTCGCCGGCGGTGGACGGCGCGCTGCAGTGGCCGAGGAGGAGCGTCGGGGAGTCGTGACACCATGAAAAGAAGAAGAAAAATGCTGTTTTTTTGTTTTCTTGGTGCGGTGCACCGTGTCGGTACTTGGTTGCAACTTGCAAACGCTCTTGAGCTAATTGGTAGTAGTACAAGTGTTTTTGACTGCTCTTGATCTGTTCATGATCATTATGTGTTAGCAAAGAGATTGTGCTGCCGGTTTTAGAAATTCAGGGTAGCCTTCTAGGTTCATGATGAACTCAACTCATCTCTTCTTCTTTTTTATGTCTACATTAGCATTTCGATATACATTAGTGGCTAAAGTCATACATCAAAAACTGTGTTCATTACATTAGTACATAGATTGAACATTCATAAATGGTGCCGTCGTACTTCTCTTGGAAAACAATTTTATTTTATGTTTCTAAACTAATTTTGTAGACATAAAAAAAGTGAAAATCGTAGTCAAAATTTTCTGTTAGGAGATGGCTTTTTTGCTGCAAAATTTCTCTTTTTTTCTAAATTCTGTCATACATTTATGAAGAAACTGCCAGCCCCACTTGACTAAGATTGCCATGTAAAACGTTCACAGGTACCAACCCCTCCCAGCGGACATTCCCATGATATTGCGGTCCTCAAAAAGGGTATGCTTTGCATAGTTGCACTGGTGTAAAAACTGCTGACTACCCCGTCGAATACTCAGACAACAGCAACTTTCAAAGTACCGGTTACCTACTTCCAAATTTTCAGTACCTTGCAGGTCACGCTGCTACAGCTGCTAAAGCCTCAAGCGGTACGGTTTTGTTTAGTCGGAGTACATTCTTGTCTTAGCAAGCAAAGTGCGTGCACACTATCGTTGCTTCGTCTGGAAGCTCTTTCTTTTTCTTGCAAGACTCTTTTTTTCTGAAACTTTTTCTTTCTTTTTCTTGCAAGACTCTTTTTTTTTCTGAAACTTTTTCTTGCAGGACTCTGATGAGAACGGAAGCGATCAGCGTGCACGCACGGCACAACTTCCCTCCATTCTAATCTCCATCAGTCTCGCGAGTGAGTAGTAATGTGACGTTACTGGATAGTTAATGGCTGTGTCGACAGGTATGGTGGGCGCATCGCATCGGCCAAAACCGCGCGCCGATCCTGCTGCTGAGGCCACACTCGTAAAGCTGCAGCTGCAAGAGACCGTAAATTAACTACAGTTAGCGGCTCGGCTCATCGCTTGGACTGCAGCGCTTATCGTGTAGTAGCCTTCACGTGACAGCGCGCGGGGCCTTGTTTGGTCATGTGTCCGTATCCGCCGTTAAATGGGCGATGATAATAATACTGAGATTCAGTGAGTGAGGTGGCGGGATACATCCATCGGCGTCAATGCCATTTTCTTTTTAGCTGGTTTTGGTAGGCCTTCGCCGCGAGGGCCGGAAAGCTGGTTTTTGCCCTAGAGATGCAATGGGACTACTGTGGACTGTGGTGTCCAAGATCAAGATGGATAGATAAAAAGCTGGTAAAAGCAGCAGCCAATTTTATGTTACTCCCTCCGTCCGAAAATAGTTGTCATCAAAATGAATAAAAAAAGATGTATGTAGAACTAATATACGTCTAGATACATCCCCTTTTATTCATTTTGATGACAACTATTTCCGGACGGAGGTAGTATTTTGTAACTTCCCAACAGGCGGCATCTTCCCAACCCAGCCACGCTGCTCGCTCTGGCCGAAATCAGCGTGCGTGTCCGGATGTGTGCAAAGAGTTAATGGGAAACAGCGAGGTGACAAACGCACAGCTGCACACCAGCATTGTATACGGGGCAGACAGGCAGGCAGGCAAAGATGGAAATGCGAGGTGACGAGTGAGGGTGAAGGGCTCCTCTCCTGAAGGCCCGGTAGGAGTACTAGGCGGAAGCAGCTGGTATCCCGGAGTGGCGCTGAACTGAATGCTGATGCGATCAATCGATCGATCGCATTGAAGCCTGCAACCTGCCTGACACTGACTTTGATGATGGAGGGATCATGCATTCATAGATGGGCCGGACGCGGCACCAACTTTCACAGGAAGGGATGTACCCCGCCCGGAACAATCAAGTGCCGCTCTCACCCGATCACATTAATGGAGCGCACCCAGCCACCCACAGAGACCTTTTTTCATATGGGTCGTATGTGCAAAGCTAGCGCTGTTGCCCGTTCCAGATGCTCACATGGGCAAGGATTTTCGTAACAATAATCATGATGATGATGAAAAAGTTTGTAATAAAGGTGTAAGATGCACCTGAATAGCTATGCACCGTACCAACCTGGCTTCCACCGAACAAACCGGTCGGGTTTCAAATTTCAAATGGGTTTGGCAAATGCTGTGCAAATGTAAAATCCTCCCTGACAGACAGTGGGTGAAGGGCCATGTCATGTATGCAAGATATTCTGAACCCATGAGTTCGGTTAAACAGAAACAGGTAATTACATTGAAGAACAGCATGGTATAAATACAAGGCACTGGTCTGCTGCTGCCTGGAATGAGCGGGAGGCCGAAAATTTTGGTTATCCTCCGACTGTGAATGATGTACACCTTTGTATGAATACATTTTGGCAAAACTGGAGGTGTGTCATTAATCCTACTATACAGTATAGGTAAAGGATAAATAGCAAAAACCAGCTACTAGTGTACATAACTTACTAGTAATCAGAAAAAGCAGCACAAGGGGGAGAAAATGATGATGGGAGGGCTAGAAAAGTAAAACTCGCCTTTGCCAGCAGAGCAGCACACTGAAAGCGAAAGAGCTACTATCACAACATTATAGACACAGGTGGCACTACAACCCCGCGGGGAAATTGCTGATTTGCCCTTGTTCCAGCCTGTCCTCGCCATTCACTTTGTACGAAATCCGGATGCGCATCGCAAGTGGTTTCTGTGAGGCAGGGAATTCAAAACCACACATCATATAATCGCAGGAAAACGAAAGATAACCACAAACTCAGAAGTCACAACATACTGATGGATCATCAGGAGATACAAGAATATTCTAACTGACAACTACCCATGTAGTGTGCAAAACAGCAAATGACCCATGTGCTCATTTATGAATTCAGGCACACAGCATGCTGCGCCTAGCAGTACCACCATTTTTTTTTCTTGAATAAATGTATGTTTCATCGTTGATAAACACATGGTTGAACGAACATTAAACAGTGGGTGTAAAAAGACTACTTTAAGAGCTGAGGTATAACCAAATGACAGATCAGTGGTTATAAGGGATACACCATATAAGTGGGGAACATGTTAGAAGCAGACATCTTTGGCACACGGATGAGATCTATAATACTTTCAGGACCATGCAAAAAATGAGTTAAAATTACTTAGGCTCTTTCAAGCTTATAAAGAAACTACCAGTAGTCAAAGAAAACCAGAAAAAAAGTCATATCCCCTCCGACAGGCATACTGTCAAATACCTGCCCATGTTGATTATTAGTGACACTGAGGCTTTGCGTAATTGAACCATTTCCACTGGCCGGAAGGGTGCTGCTGCTTGCTGGGTCCAAGCGCAACTGGATGAACTGAAATACAGATTTGCACAGGCCGATGAACTGTCAATCTCTAGCATTTGATCAATAACCAGTAAAGCAGACTACACCGCTGTTCACAAATACCAATAGAATTAAAAGCGTCCTGTCACCACACTTGTCATTTGCAAACAAATTTCAGCACACATTTTAATTAGTGATCTTAAAGGAACACGAAAAAAAACTGAACTGCATATCAACCAGGATGCCGATGCCTGAGAATTTGAGAGTAGATATAGAAGTAATTTGTTTTATGGCAGAGCTTTATCTGAGAAAGAAAAGATAAATTAATGACCAATTACTATATGGCGTTTGACCAAACAAACAAGTTAGTAATTATAGATTTACCACAGAAACCAAACTAGACAAATCATATAGTTAGTTCTTAAGTGCAAGTGTGCGTCAACATATTTTTTTAATGAGAAGATCCGCTGCTGGGAAGGATTAGTAGCAGAGGGACAACATTTCAAACTTCATAGGTACTACCTTTGGTACAGCTGCCTGAAACATGAAATTGGTCAATGTAACAGATGTCAAATTTGTAAAGCTGGCATGCATTGTAGTCTCTTGAGGCTTTCCAGGCTGCTTTTTAAAATTGAAGGTCATCTTCAAAGTTGCACTCTGGAAAGCTGTGATTGAAGGGTAAGCTGCATTCACATCTGGTGATCAAACACAAGTAGAGTAATGGTTAATTTCCTAATGACTAGGAACGCTGCTAGATAATCAAGTGACAGGGGCAGACCAGGAAGTGGTGTACTTGGGGACAAACCATCGAGAAGATCGATAACTTGAGGTGTTCCAGGAGCATGTTTAGTCACTGCTGCACGGTGCAACATAAATTAAGTATGGATGACAGACAGGGCAGAAATATGCAAAATATTATCAATACAGTTACTTTACCTTGGCCAGGAGAGCCTATGTTTGATGTTGCCGGCAGACCATTTTGTACAGGATATGAACCAATAGATAGAAGATCCATCAGAATATCTGTACTTGCAGACGGCGCTCCACCTGACATAAACCAGGAATGACATCATAAGGAAGACTCAAACCAGCAATGTACACTACAAACAGTACACATATACAGCTAAGAATCAACACAAGGGCCTGTTTAGGACAGCTCAAAATATCTCAGAACTGGCACAATACTGAGCCTTCCAAAACAAGACATTGTTCAAGCAATAATCCCTCGTCAAATATGCATTACTGACAAATCAGTACCAAATTTCAGAAACCAGAATCACTAAACAGGTGATAGAACATCACTTGCTTCATTTGTGCTAAAAGAGAGACGTCAGAAGTAAATTTATGTGAAATAAAAAGAATAGAGTCAAAACCTGCGGTAGATGTATCAATCAAGCCGATGCCCAAAAGATCCTGTAGGAAATCATTAGGTGCTGTACTAGGGGCAGAAGTAGTCACGGGAGCATCATCCGAACTTAGATCAAGTAAGTCAGCCAACGGAGCTGGTGGTGGTTTCACTGCACCATTTGGAACCTTAAGTGAGCCTCCAGAAGCAGCGGATGGAGCAGACTTAGTTAATGAAACAGTTGCTTGTGAAGAAGCGGCTCTCTTCAACAAATAACTAGCTTCATCTAATACAGGCATTCGCTCAAGCAAAGATGATCTGCACGCACACCAACATTCACAAGATTACTATTTTTCATGAAGAGCTATGATACTAGTGCATATTCTGAGCAATAATGACTAGTAGCTGTCACCTACTTTATAGACTGATGCCTTTGTATAATGGAATTAAATTCGATTGATCTTTGCTGCAGCTCAAGCACAGTATTCCCTTTATTCTGCACAACAATTGCTTGTATCCTCCTGCAATAATAACAGGAAGGTGACAAAATCACTTTAGTAATAGATAACATAAACCACATACTCCAAGTCCAAGGCATACACAAAAAAGATAGCATAAACAGAAATTTGGGAAAAAGAAGGCTAGCAAATGAGGCTTCCAGCAAACTGAAGCTCCAGCATTAACATTGTAAGTGTGCCTACCATCGTAGAACCGAATGAACAGAATGATACGCTTAGTTTTGTCACGTCGCCAGGAAACTAAATTGTAAGTGTTGTAGTTAATTAGTCACGTCAGCAACACTTATTTTATTTAGTATAGGCTCATGAAAAAGAAACCAATTCATGAGAGATTGATGCACCATGATAACAAGACAACAAAGGTTGAAAATGTAAGCTTGCAACATTTTCAACTTATATTTGTCATCAAATTGTATTTCTTCATAGTAAACATGTATAATTGGTAAGCACAGATAGCTCATGCGCATGTGTAAGTGGAACATAGAGATGAGAATTGGTAAGTAGATGACCCAATTATCATAGCTGGCGGTATTGTCTACAAAGTAGAACCATGAAACAAGGCAACTTAATTCATGGAGCTTCGCCAGTTTTTGCTAAAAGCCAATTCGCATTTGAATAATGCAGTAGGTTATCCAACAATAATGCAAGGTCAAGTTGAGTAATAGCTTACTTTGAAGTTTGCGGAAATCGTGAGGAAAGCTTCAAAAGAGCAACGAGACACATAGCCCGTGTTGTAACATCCACAGAGTAGCGCTTAAGAGCTAGCTCTAGAGCATCCACAGCATCAGATTCTGTTACCTGAACAAGTTCAGGCATTGGCCAAACCATTTGACAATAGTAGAACTGAAGCGCACTACTATTAAATGAAATACAGAGAAATGACAGCATCCACTGGGGAAACATTGAACTAATTAACTGAACTAACATACTCTAAAAAAAGTCATCATTCAGCACTGAAACATTTATGCAGACGTGTGGCGAAATGAATGATTAAGTAACTTTTCTGGTGACAACCGCTACAGCTAATATAGGTGATCATGAAGATGATGTGAGGAACAAACAAGTAAATCCAAGAGCTACTCCTTATCTGCCTTAAATATGGACTAAATTAGCAGTTCAAGCACAGTGGATGCACATTGTGTGTGTAGAAAGTAAACAAGAATATGTAATACTACAAAAGGAAGTTCTCATCACATGGTGAGTAGTGGTGTTTCGGCAGAAAAGGCACCAGCCAATTACTATGGCTGGTAAAAAAGAATCAACTCACCGTGATTGGTTCCTCCACATCCAGCATACTAATATTGTTGACCAGCATCTCACCATATTCACCAATGCACCAAACAGCTACCCTAACTAAGCTTTCCTACACAGTTCAAAGTAGAAGAGATACATGCGCTTCAGATAGGGAGAAAATTGATCCCATGGTTTACCAAGAATACAAATTATGCCTCCATACCTGTGTACCAGATGCTTGCAATGCTTTGTATAATGATCTGACCGAGTATCCTTGAAGTTCAGGCGCATTGCTTATCAGAACTATAAGAGCATGCCATACATCATCCTTCACAAAGTTTCCAGTCTGTGGATAGACAAGGGTATATTCTAAATTTGCATATCCATGACCCATGGAGAGAAAAATGGCTGATAAATGTAGTTATGCACGTACCAGCGTCAAAACCTTGAACATCTGGTCTAAGTACCATAGCTTATCTTGAGAAAACCTGTTAGAATTACAAAACTGTTATTATTTTGTAATCAACATGTTATAAGAAAGTTGTAAATCAAACAGGATAGGTATAGATCTAAAAGCAAGTTGATAAATAACATGTGATGCAATTAAGCAATAGTAAGGGGGTAAGGGAATGAATCACAGCTTCATGTGATTGTCAAAATTGAATAAAAGGCATGAAAAAGACCCAAGGATAGATTTCTGAACTATTTTATTTTATGTTATAGCCTGTAAAAGATAGCATGAAATGACAGGAAATTTGTTAGAAGATGCTATCTTATAGTATATCCAACATGACACCTAGAGTTAGGTTCTCCCCAGTGCTTAAAGCCTTCTGCTATATTCCAACAGGCAAAAGAACGAGCAGTTGAAAAGACAAGGACTAAAAATACCAAATGAAATAAAGAAACTGCCCCTCTTGTTAACCTAATCTGTATACCCTTAGTTTAACTTCCACTGTCACCCTATGGGGAGGAGAACAAATTACAGTACAACAAGAAAAATCCATCATTTATTTCATTATAGGTGAACAAAAATTTAATTGTTCCAAGACATATGTAACAACAGTGATGTACAACCAATCTTTGGAGCAACTAGGGTAGCAAATCAGATGTTCTTCCAAAAGCCAGTAAAGATGATAATGTGCCAAGACTTACTTTTCAACTATTGAGCATATTTTTGCCGTGAGGTCTTCCTTGAAGTCATCATCACTTACTTCTAGGTAATCAACAAGCTCCTTAGTCAAAGGCTTTACATTCGTGTCATTGACGAGTAGGTAAACAAGTTCAAGGGCCCTTTTGCGAATAGAGACATCTGCATCCTGAGAGTGCATACATGATTGCAAATTTTTAAGGGGAAGAAAAAGGAATCCCCAGAAGAAAAACAATAAGCCTAAAGCATATTATACCATAGAACTGTATGATTGATTACCTTGACACACTCCAATATTGTTACCCTGTGCCTCTGCACTGCTAGTGTGTCCACTGCCATGGCCTTCATTAGCATATTCAGAGCAACGTATCTGAAAACACAGTGTGCATAGTAAGTAAAGTATCTATTACTCTCTCCGTCCCAAAATAACTGTCTCAAGCTTAGTACAACTTTGTACTAGAGCTAGTACAAAGTTGAGACACTTATTTTGGGACGGAGGGAGTATCTATTAAGCTTTTAAAGCAGCAGAAAAAGATCCCCCAACATTCGTCCACATGGGCCAAAATATATGGTCCACAGATTGTAGTGGGTCCAGATTATAATGGCAGAGAATTAAGAGATAAGGGAGATCTTTAAGATGGAATCATCTTGGGCCTCCAGAATTGACATTAACTCTAAGTTGTTGGCCTATGGGAAAACAAACAGCTGAACTAATACCAGATATGATGATACAGATCAAATCTAGCCCTGCAAATGAGTACCGCATGGGTCACTCTCCTAATTACATTTACGGGAGACTGTAGAATATTTTAAAACAACTTGATGGTGCAAGTGCTCTATTCATTTCTGAAATTGAAGAACAATTGTATTCATATATAACCAGCAAGTAATAGTGGTTGGAACTATGCTCGTCTACTACAGAGACAAGTCAGAACTCCAGACCAAAAAATAGCCCAAAAAATCACAAATAATTAACCTCTTTGTTACGATGGGTATCAGTTATCCAAGAGCAAGAGGAAATTTACCTTATATTGTTATCACGGTTGGACAAGAATCTACCCAAAATATTAATTGCCAGCACACGCAGACCACTAGTAGCTTCAATGCCCATTATGGTCTCAACACATTCATATAAAATAGCGTTTCCAGCATTTTTGTTTGACTCAGTTTTCGTTGCAACCTGGAAATCCAGTACATGTGTTAACTATGAACTAACCACTATAAGATACACAGGGGGCAAGTGTAACGGATAACCAAGAAACAAGCTACTAAAAATAATAACACAGCAAAGGCAAAAAAATAGTCATGCTACCAGGTTTCATAGTCCATGTATAACAGTACTCTTAGCAAGACCTAAATGGAAGAATGCCTAAAAGAAGTTATAAATTGCTAGTAGTAGTTTCATTACAGGGGAGAGATCATTTTGCTGTACAGCATGTGACTAATGTTCATATGTAGCTTGTAACAACAAATATCTAGTTCACTAATTTGATGGGAGCTTATGTACTTTGAATTGAAATTTTGTTTCGTGTAAAACCAAGGATGAACAAATTACCTGGGCAAGAATATCATTCACATGCTCGCTGCAGTCTGCATCCCCTTGACCCAATGTCCGCATGAGTCTAAGAACTCGGATGTGCAAGAATGGATCTGTGATGCCAGCAATGTCATATTCAGGAGCATACGAACTGTTGGACACGTCTCTCAGTATCCGGACCAACCCTTCGACGGAGTGCTGAAACAGCAAGATTTTGTCAGAATGCTAAATAATTATTGTCAAATATATATATATTGCATGTACTACTCTGTACCAAAATATAAGACGTTTTGTAGGCTAAACTAGCCTACAAAAACGTCTTATTTTTTGATATGGAGGGAGTACAATCTAACAAGAATTTTATGAATATAGTTATAGACAAGAACACAGAAATGTTTTTGCTTCTTTTGGTGAACACAATGTTGGAAACGAACTACCAAATAATGATGAAAATATTATATCAATGATGATGTAAAATGGCATTGTTGCGTCAATGCATCACCGAATGAACGATCTGAAGGAGCAGGGACTGGGACCGATGCTAATGGTTTCCGCTATGGTCCATAAAATAGCGCTGTTACCTTTCTCAAGTATTCCAATGCTTCTCTGCTTGCTTTACAGAGTTCTGTACAGAGCTGGACAACAGATATCAGAACCCCGTGATGTTTTTCCTTGAGTAATGATGCAGCAGAACCCATGAAGTTCTCTGCCAAATCTGGAACTTTTCTTACAATCCGTATAGAGCACAAGGCAGCCTACAAAGAGGAGTGGTATACAATCAATAATAGTTCTCCACAAAACATATTCTAAGACTACCCAAAACGAGCAACACATACGCAGAATGAAAACAACAAGACAAGAAATGCGCAGAATGTAAGCTTCGAAATAACGATGGTATTGATTAGAACACTCCAGAAGTAACGAGTTGGTGTTTGAGTGCAAAATTACTGATGCTAAACTACCTAAAGCATACAGGTACACTATCCTGTAGGCTTTTACAGTTCTTATACTAGGGGTGGAGGGATCATTGCAGGTTTGAAGCATCCAAATAATAACTAATATCAGACTACTGCCATGGTGCTCAAAACAGTCTTTAGAAGGGACTAAAGTATCATGATAAAAAGATGAGCACCTTCTTCTTCGTGTTTGGGTCCCTAGTTTGCAACAGCCTCTCCACCTCGGGCGCCAGGTCGCGCGCCATTTCGGCGGAACAAATGTTTCCCAGGGCACAGAGCGCGAGGCCCACAATGAACTGGTTGGAGTGGTTAAGATCTCTGCCCACGTTAAGTACTAACAATTACTCAAAGATCGGCATGGCATTGCAAAACAATACACCGAACAAGCGGCGGCAAATGTAAGCAAGCATAGGCATAGGCGGGCGAGTCGGATACTGCTTGAGGGAGTTGGTGACGAGCATGAGGACCTCCTGCCGCTCGTCGAGCAGCAGCGTGAGGCCGAGGTAGCCGATGCGCTTCTCGGGGAAGCCCGAGGCGGCGATGAGCTTGAGGCACTCCATCTGGCCGAAATGCGTGGGGTAGCCGAGCATGTGGATGAACATGAGCTTGGCCATGTTGCGGTGCCGGTAGTCCTGGTCGTTGTCGCTGATGGCCGCCCTGATGGCCGCGCACTCGCGCCGCACCACCGCGCGCTCCTCCGCGGCCGTCTTGGAGGCGCGTATCGCGCGTATCATGTCCCTGCAGAGGCGCCACGGGGCGGGGTTACAGGACGCGACGGACGGATCTGAGCGGGGGGCTGGGCGGGCGGGCGGACGGGCGCGATCGAGGAGGCTCACCGGAGGCGCGTGCCGGAGGAGAAGGGGTTGAGGGAGAGGTCCATGGCGGCGTCCTCGACGATCCTCTCGACGGAGTCCTGGGGCGGAGGGGGAGGGGAGTCTCGCCGTCGGGGGGCGGGGCGGGGCGGAGGAGGAAGACCGCGGCGACGGCCGGGTGGATCTGGACGTGGGCGGTGGTGGTGCGAATTGCGAAGAGGCCCTTGGTTTTGTTATTTTAGTCCATGTGGGGAATAGTTTCGCCGTGCTGATCTCACAAACCACTAAATTCCTAGTGTTAGTGCTCAGCATCACGGCTGATTTATTTATTCATTCAGTGATGACAAATACCCACTTGCTTGGTTTTTGCGGTCACATGGTGGACAATTATTTCTTGAGACATATAGTACTATACTATATAAATCCAAATGCAGCATTAAAAAAAAAGTTGAGAATGAAAACGGAGCGAAAATGGACGAAACTGAGTGTTGCCACATTTGTTTTCATATACTTTTGCAGAAGCGGCAACAAATATAGAAATTCCGGAAATGAATACGGAAAAAGATACTATCAAAAATAGACACGGAGCGAATACAAAGTGGACATGAATCAAAAGTAGGCATTGACCGGAACTTAACAACCCCTTGAATCATAGAGAAATACACGCAAAAACAAACAAATTTAATGAATTATTAACATGGCTATAAAATAATATTATTATGTTAGCAACTTAGCATAGTATTGCAGTAGTACTGGACAACTGCACATAGGGTCAAGCTCAGTGCATGTGTGTTAGTAGAAGTTGTGCCTCAAATGATCCATTCTACTCATTGTATCATTGTGTGTTGTTTGATGGTTGGGCTACAAAGCAGCCATACGTTTATAGTAAAAACGGAAATTACATATTCACGGAAACGGAAAGTTCCGTTTCCACGCCCGTTCCACCGGAAAACACCGTTCCGTTTTTGTTTTCATTTTCGCGTAAAAAATCCATTTCCGCTTCCATTTTATAAATTTCCGTTTTCATTTTCGTATTTGCCCTCCGTTTCCATTTTTTTCTCCGGAAAAGCGGAAAGTGTCCACTTCATTTTCATCCCCAAAAAGGGCAAATTTAACAATTTTGACCTCGGGACAAAATCAAATCACAGAATGAACTGCCCGCGAAACTATTTCACGCCGCTGACCTTTTTGTGTGGCGCCCGACACAGGCGCCACACCCTACGGTGCAGCGCCTAGCTCGGGGCGTTGCACCTCTATCCACCGTGGCAGCCCCTGGGCCCGCACCCAGCAGTGCAGTGCCTCCGAGCTAGGCGCCACATCTTTAATGTGCAGCGCCTAGCGCTCGGGCGCTGCACTATGACTTATCCAGCCGAGCTTTGCCCCCCTCCCCCACTCCCCACACCCCAACCCGAGCTTTGCCCCCTCTCCCCCTCTCAAATCCTCTCCCAAATCTTGCAAATTTGAAAAATTTGTCCGTGGATTTCGAAGTCAAACTCTCCCTCAAGGTAATCTTCTCTGATCCCCTTGTTTTGATCCAAGTAATGTTATCAAATTGCTCATTTGTTGCTAGTTTGGGGAACCCTAGTTTTGTTTGGATCTAGAGATTTGCATGGAGATGTGAGATGTTTGTTTGCCAATTTCCTATGATTAGGCTTGTTAGTATGTTAGGGTTATTCTTATGGGTGTTCTTATGTTGGTGCTAGGGTTAGGTTTAGGGTTATGGTTAGGGTTAGGGTTGTTGTTTCATATATATTTTAGGGTTTGTATTCTGTGTTCATCCTTGGATTAGTACTCATGGAAGCAATGTTACGTTGTGTTGTTTGAATGCTTATAGGGATGGGAAGAACATGTGTGTTTGTTCATCATGGGGACAAAGACGCCTTCTTGAAAGGCAATATTGAACCGGACCCGGATGAGCTTGACATGGTGTTTGATAGTAGTCCTAGCTATGCGGAGCTCTTGCAACAAGTGAGGAAAGATTTGAATTGGATGGACCCTAGTGATATCGTTGAGTTGGAGGGAAGGCATAATGTTGGTTTTGGAGTGCACATCCGTTGGAAGACAATGCGTGTCAACTCGGAGCAACGTTGGGTTGCATACAAGGAGACGGTGGCCGAATCAATAGACAAGGCTCTTGAGTTTTTTGCAACGAAGAAGGTTGATTCAAGTTTGCATTTGGACTTGAACCGGAACCCCTCCCCTTTGGTTGCTAGTAGCCCCCCACCCTTGAAGTGAGATGAAATTGTTGAACCTCTTTTGACCTAAGAAGTGAGGCCAACATTGAGCCCGTTTACAAACAACCAAGATGAAGCTTTGCAAGAGGAGAATGATGAGTATGCGGACGATGACAATGAAGAAGATCTCCATGACAACAATGTGGGTGATCTCGACAAATATCATTTGCAAGAGACAATGGACCATTCCATCCCTTATTCCCGTGGCTATGCATTGGATTCGGATGACGAAGGTCCCGATGAACAAGTTGATGAGGAGGGGTTCACGGTGAAGGAGGCCGAAGCTTTCGAGAAGGTATTCGGTCGGGATCATCGGACTACATTGTTCAAGGATGTTAGTCTCGCGGATGAAGCCGTGGTAGATGGTGGCCAAGGTATATCTCTTGGGGTTAGGCCAAGCTCTCACCGTGATTTGGAAGACGACAAGAACCGGATTGCTAAAGGGTCTAAGTTCGAAACCTTATTGGAATTGAAGATGTGACTCGACAACTACTCGGTTACGCATTATCGTCCACACAAGGTGGTGAACTCGGACGTCAATGTGCGCTACACGGTTGCATGTGCATGCGAAGATGAAATATGCCCGTGGATTGTGCGTGCAAGACCATGGAAAGGAGATCCCACTTGGCACGTAGTGAGTTGTGTGCCAACTCACATGTGCCGAGGCAAAAGGGTGGATGGCAAGATTGTGTCCCAAGACCACAGACAACTCACTTCCGAGTTCATCGCTTACAGGCTCTCCAACTCAATATCCACACTTCCAACAATGAGCGTCCAACATGTCATTGACCTTGTGAAAGCCATCTTTCATTACAAGGTGAAGTACGACAAGGCATGGAAGGCGAAGCAAGCCGCATTTAAGATGTTGTATGGTACTTGGGAGGAAGCATACAACCGAATCCCTAGGTTGTTGTTAGCCATGGCCGCGACAAACCCGGGCATGGTTCATGTGGTCGAGGCTCGTGTGGAAAAAACAACGGTTCGTGAAGGAAGGAAAGTCCGAGTATTTGGCCGTGCATTTTGGGCGTTCGAGCAATGCGTGAGGGCTTTCGAACACTGTAGGCCAGTCATCGCCATTGATGGCACGTTCTTGACCGGACAATACAAGGGCACCTTGTTGGTTGCGATAGCAAGTGATGCCAATAACCGGGTGTTGCCATTGGCATTTGCTTTGGTTGAGGTGGAGAACAGTGACAAATGGGAGTGGTTTTTGCGTCTTTTGAGGACGAAGGTGTTACCCGCTCAAAGGGAAATTTGTGTCATATCGGATCGGCATCCAGGAATTCTTAACGCGGTGGAGATTGACATTCCCGGGCATGCTCCGTTGCACCATCGATGGTGCATGAGGCACTTTTGTTCGAACTTCTATAGGGCATGTGGCCTTAAGGAGTTGGCCGATGATCTTCAAGATTGTTGTCTCGCTTTCTCCGACAAGCGGTTCGCCACTTTGTTCAACAAATTGCTCGCACACAAAAAACTTGATCTCGGGGGTCAAGACTTTCTCAATAGGCACATTCAATACCGGAACAAGTGGGCACGTGCTTTTGATGAAGATGGCCGAAGATACGGTCAAATGACAAGCAATATGGCCGAATGCTTCAATAGGGTGCTCAAAGGTGCACGTGGATTACCCGTGACGGCAATAGTTCAATACACATTTGACAAGATGAATGCATACTTTGTAAAGTACTCGATGGAAACGGATGCACAGATAGTGGGTGAGAACCCGCGCAAGTACAAGTACAAGTTCCCACCCAAGATTGATGAATGGTTGGAATTTCAATCACAGAAGGCGAACTCAGAAGAAGCTATATTATATGACAACGAAGAGTGGAAGTACGAAGTGAAAGAGCCAGGAGGAACCACAAACGATGGCCGTCAACATGGAGGTCGGGCTTTCAAGGTGTCGTTAACACAATGTGATTGCTCTTGCGGGAGGCCATTGTTGCTTCATCTCCCATGCTCACACTTGTATACCGCCGGTCGCGTTAGGAATGTGGACATCAATCACCCACGCACCGTGAGGGAGTCGGAGTTCTCAATCATGACGGTCAAGAAAACATGGGCTCCCCGCTTTCACCCATACTTTGACCAATCACAATGGCCGGAGTACCATGGAGTCAACTATGGCCAGATCCGGAGTTGAAGGTTGTTAAACGGGGTAGACGTAAGACAAAGCGTCTTAGAGGCGACATGGACGGATGGGGCCATGGTGGCCGCCGCGAAGCGGGCAATGACCAATTCCAAGAGCCTTGTGAGAGCTCCCGTTGTGGGGAGTGCAAAGGTCATGGCCACAACAAAAGAAAATGTACGAAACCAAGGAAAAGGTCCAAGAAAAATGATGCAAGCACAAGCCAACAAGGAGCTACATAAGGGAGCCAACCAAGTGGTAGCCAACAAGTGCCAAGCCAACCAAGAGGTAGCCAACAAGTGCGAAGGCAACCAAGTGGTAGCCAACAAGTGCCAAGGCAACCAAGTGGTAGCCAACAAGTGCCAAGGCAACCAAGTGGTAGCCAACCTAGTGGTAGCCAACAAGTGCCAAGCCAACCAAGTGGTAGCCAAAGAGGATCTAGGCAACAAAGAGGTCGGCAACTAGGACTTACAAGAGGCCGTGGTGGTGGTAGAGCTCGTGGTGGTGGTCTAGGCCGTGGTGGTGGTAGAGCTCGTGGTGGTGGTGTTGGCCGTGGTGATGGTCTTGGTCGTGGTGATGGTCAAGGGCAAGGTCGTTATAGAGGAATGTTTGGATACCTCGATGGACCATTTCCATATGTTCTTGTTTTTCATATGTTCTTGTTTTTCATATGTTCTTATTGTCTTTACTAACCATTATGTTTCACTCATTGTAGGTCTGGCGGCCTCCCGACCCAACAAACCAACAATGAAGGAGGATGGCGAATATGAGATGGCGGGATGGTGGGAGAAGGCTGCGAAGAAGCTGAGAGGAGGATGCAGCCGCACTAAAGAAGAAGAAGGAAGAGGAGCTTGAAGAGAAGAGGAAGGAAAGAGTGAGAATGGATAATGAGTGTCGCGCTAGGGAGCAAGCGTTGGTGAGGAAATGTGAGGAGGCACGGAAGAAGCGTTAAAAGGATTTTGAAGAAAGAACCATGAAGCTTTGGGCAATTGCAGCTGAAAAAAGAGAGAGGGAAAATCAGATATTCATGGAGAGGGTGGTTAAGGAGGCTCACCGCATAAGGAAAAGAGAGGAGGAAGAGGAAGAAGAGAGGAAGAAGAAGAAGGGAAAGGGGCCTTGCTCTACGCAATAGAGCTATGTCATCTTCAACTATGCTCTTCGATTTGGTTGTGAACTACTATGTGTCATGAACTACTATGTCTACTCCTCGATTTGGTTGTAAACTACTATGTGTCGTGAAGTACTATGTATTTCCTCCTCGATTAGGTTGTATGAACTACTTCTCAAGTTGAAGTACTATGTGTTATGAACTACCATGTGTCGTGAAGTACTTTGTGCATATGTTGTCTTCACAGTTGTTTGCTTACTATGCGTCAATCGTACTTCACATCATACGCCTATGTGTGCATATGCCAAAAAATTCGCCAAGTCAAAGTGCAACGCCTAGCCTGGAGGCGCCACACTATACAGTGCAACGCCCATGAGCTAGGCGTTGCACAAGTCTGTAACTTGCAAAGTTTCTATTGCTCTCTGGATAGCTCTTCCCAGGCGTGCAACGCCTCAGAGCTAGGCGCTGCACTGCTGCATATGATGCCTAGCTCTAAGGCGTTGCATAGTGTGGCGCCTCCGAGCTAGGCGTTGCACAAGTCTGTAACTTGCAAAGTTTCTGATGCTCTCTGGATAGCTCTTCCCAGGCGTGCAATGCCTCAGAGCTAGGCGTTGCACTGCTGCGTGTGACGCCTAGCTCTGAGGCGTTGCACGCCTGTGTACAACTATCCAGAGAGCAACAGAAAGTTTGCCTCCAGTTTGGGCCAAAAATTCGCTAAGTATTTGTGTGGCGCCTAGCAGAGAGGCACCGCACTGTACAGTGCAACGCCTGCGAGCTAGGTGCTGCACTGTACAGTGCGGCGCCTCTCTGCTAGGCGCCACACCAACACTTAGTGTTTTTTTGTCCCTCAAACTGGGTCATTTTCAGGCACAGTTCAACATTTCCTAGAATAAACAGTAATGATCTTTAAGTTCAACAAAGACAACATTTCCTAGAGTGACCATCACAACAAGTTCAACATTACTAAGACATACAATCACTTCAAGTTCAACATAGAGCTACCACCACTCCAAGTTCAACGACATAACAAGTTCAACATTACTAAGAGCTACCACCACTCCAAGTTCAACATTACAAATAGAGGAGGACGACTAGTTCCTTGAGTGCTTTTTGGCTCCTCCCCCCTCCTGTTGGCTATCTTCTTCGCCTTCCTAGGAAGAGCAACCCGCTCCGGCTCCGGCTCCTCCTCGTCATCCACATAGTCATCCAAAGCCGCCATCCGCGAGGTGCCGACCGTCCTTTTGCCTCTTTGGGTGAAGTCTTCAGGTGTGTATTTATTGATTCCCTTCCTAGGCTTTAACTCGTATGCAAACCGAACTTGGTAGGTCCCCAAGGTCATATCATCAACAACCTATTACAAAAACAAAAGATATGGAAAGACCGTGTGTCAGGATATAGTTAGCAATGCATCAACAATTGAATATATGCTCATGCCATACCTCTTGGGTGACCACACCCACATCCTCATCCTCCAAAGGATCAGCATGGCCAGAAGTGGGATCTGATGGTGTCAGGGACCTAGACCGTTCTGGTGATACATACTCGGGGTCACGACAACCGAAAAGGTTTGATAGCCGCCTTAACCTTTGGTCCTGGCGCTGCAACATGTACAAGTGAATGAGACATCGAATGTAGCAACACATGTTAAGTGCTAGTTTGAAGGAGATGTGAACCTTAATGAATGCTTGAAGTGCACCTTCCCCATCGCTTTTGCCAGCCGGGGTTGTTTCCAGAACAGTCTCGGTCTCATCAGCTGCTTTCTTGATCTGGGCACACTATGAACAGAAACGGTATTAACGTGTTAGGCAAGCGAAGATGTGAATAGTGCGAATGGAAAAGCAAAAAGGGCAAATACCACAAAGTTCACCATTGGAGCTGAAGGGACTGAGTTGCCTTTCCTGACTAATGCATTGTACTCGTGCTGGGCTAGCTCATCAAAAACGTTGGGATCTTCCAAAATCTCCTCAGCATACGCCGGCTTGCATACCTCCACATGGGTACTTGCAATAAACCATGTGAGATAGTTGTTGAATGCGATCGGGCAGTGCTCATGAAGCTAGGCTCGTTTTCCAGCCCTAGCTTGCTCCACACTAAGCGCGAACTGTACGACATACTTCCTATGATGCTTGGCCCAATCCTTGATCTTCCGCTGCTTTTTCCTATCCAACCTGCAAGTTAGAAACAAAATATTAGCACCATCGAAACCGCCGAGAAGCTGCTAAGTGCTGAAGGTTAATTATATCTTACGCGTGTAGCAACTTGTCCGTGTCCTCCCACTCCGGCGGGTGTGGCTGGAACAAACCAAACTGGCGGTACACCCGATGTGGCAGGTGAAGCTCAACCCCCCAGTTGCATATCAGTGGGCACCGTATATGCCAGAGATCCCTATCCCTAGTGCACATCGGGTTCAGCCTGAACTCTATATATAGGGTTACCAAAACTCTCCCCTCTTCCATACGGCTCCCATTCCACCTCAAAATAGCATAGAATGCAAAATTGATTTTGAGTTACGATAGAAGCATGATAATCACTTATGCAATGTCGAGTCACCTGCTCAGCCGTGATCGTGTCCAACTCGCTCTTGTACAACTTGTACATGACCGAGGGATCATTCGTCGTCTCATTTAACACATACCACTTGGGCCGTAGTGGGTCATCTTTGTCGTCCCAATCCTCGTACTTCACGGTCTTCGGTCGTCCAACCGGCAAACGCTCCCAGCTCCATATGGAAAGTGCGAGCATACAACCACCAATACCTCCAGATCGCCTACAACAGGCTTCGTCCAACTGCACATAAAAGAGAACATGGTTGAATTAACAGCAAGATCGCATTGATAATGTAGCAATGAAGTGAAAAAGAAACAACTTCATACCTGTCTATACAAGTAAGCCAGTGTCGCCGAACCCCAACTCCATTTGCTATCGAAGACGGTCAACGCCTTCAACCACATCCATGGAGCATTCTTGCCTGTGCCATCAGCAAACATAGTCCTGGATATCACGTACCATATGTAGACACGAGCATATGTCTTGACCTCATCCTCATTAGCGTCCTCATGGCACGTACCAAAGTGCCATGTAATCCACGTCAAAAGGAGCACCGGCTGCGACTCTTTCCTTCTTCTTGTCTTCTGCTTCTGGTTCCCGAGGCTCCGGAGGAACCATATCGATAAGGGCATGCATCTACGCACGCCACCCTTCAGAATCGGTGTTCATACATAGAGGCTTCCCCTCGATAGGAAGACCAGTGATCATAGCAATATCCTGGAGCGTCACGGTCATCTCCCCGGTCCGAAGATGGAAACTGTGTGTCTCCGGCCTCCAATGATCAATAAGCGCGGTGATTACTGCAGCATTGTTGGGTGGCGTCGACCGGCTGACCAACTGAATGAAAGGGAGAAGTCATGTCTCCCTTACATACGGTGTGTATCGCTCATCATAGCGCATCCCCCCAAGGCTGATCCCGTGAGACCGAAGCTTCAGAGGTGCAAGCTCCTACAAACAAACAAATCATAAAATTACATATGAGCCATTTGTGTTTGAAATAAACACGAAATTCATAACACCGGCCACTTTTATTATTACCCGCTGCTCCATCGACATAGCGTACGACCGGTGTTGTTTGTCCCAATGATCATCGAGAAGCCAAACCATCCTAACAATTTCAAACAAAGCTTTCTTATCAACACGATTATCTTTTGAATACAAATAAACTAAAGTATGCCTACTATATGCAAAATTCAAAGCATATGTATCCAAAGCATTCTTGTCAATACGAATATAATTTCAACACAAATAAACTAAACTAGGCCTACTTCATGCAAGATTAAATACACATCTCTTTTCCATATAAAATAACATGTCAACCTATGTATCTAAACCATATATTTTCAATAAAATCAACTAAACTAGGGTTGCAAAATTAGGTACATGCAAGATTCTAATACATGCAACATTCAAATCAAATCAAATCAAACAAGGGTTCCCCAAAATCTTCAAAATAGCATACATTATATGGATAGAAAGAAGGAGATCAGAGGAGGATACCTTCTTGGATGGATTGGTGAAGGAATCCACGGACCAAATCGTCAGATCTGAAGGATTCAGGAGAGGGGATTGAGAGGAGAGAGGAGAGGGCCACCGCCGCCCTTTCTAATCTATTTCTGTAACTGGTGGTGGGTGGGGGAGGAGAGGGCCGCCGCAGCTGGATAAGTCACAGTGCAGCGCCCGAGCGCTAGGCGCTGCACGTTACATGTGTGGCGCCTAGCTTTGAGGCGCTGCACTGCTCGGTGCGGGGCCCGGGGCTGCCACGGTGGACAGAGGTGCAACGCCCCCGAGCTAGGTGCCGCACCATAGGGTGTGGCACCTGCATGTCAGGCGCCACACAAAAAGGTCAGCGGCGTGAAATAGTTTCACGGGCAGTTCATTCTGTGATTTGATTTTGTCCCGAGGTCAAAATTGTCAAATTTGCCCCCAAAAACAGTCATAGGTTCCACCCATAACAAAATGTTTGTGGATGGTATTTTTTTCTCGGAATGGAAATGCAGTAAAAATGTCTGCATCAGAAAAAAATGCAGTCACATTAATTAAGAAGAAAATAGTTACCTAGTTAATTAGTGAAAAAGGGGCAAAAACTGATACAAACTTGGCCACCACAAGCCAAACTCACATGCCCAAAGAAGCCAAATTCAACACAAAGCGCGGACTCCAACTTTCAATACTGCAATGCTATCGTCATCACATGTCCATAGATACATAACTATTTCTTGAGACATACTACAAATCCAAATTTTGCTACTCGAAAAGCATGACGCAATCAGGTTACTTGAAGTTGATATGAAATTGTACCTGTGTAATCCGAAAAAAGGGTGAGAGTCTCATCCGTCCATAGAATATAACTTAGCCATGCACTTTCAAACATGTAATTCCATGTTTTACAAGAGTATAATAGTTTTCATCTTTACGTGAAAGATAGAGTATAATAGGTTGGATTTTATTGCGCTCTCGGAAACTGGTAGAGATAATTTTTCTCCCCAGTTTCTTAGTACTTTATCGGGAGGTGTCGATTTTGATTGGCATTGCCTGCCTCCGAGAGGAAGATCGGGTGGGATCTTACTTGGAGTTAGATGCGATTCTCTGGAAGTCTGAAGTGTAGTGATGGGAGATTTCGCAGTTAAGTTCTGGGTTAAGTCAAAGGCCGATGGGTTTAATTGGGCTCTGGTGGCGGTTTATGGTGCCGCACAGCCCGAACTCAAACCAGAGTTCTTGGCAGATCTTGTTCGAATTTGCGGTTCCGAGCAGCTACCAATCCTGGTTGGGGGTGATTTCAACATTATTAGAAGAAGAGAGGAAAAGAATAATGATAACTTCGACGGCAGGTGGTCGTTCATGTTTAATACCATTATTGAAAGCTTGGATCTGCGAGAGACAGAGCTTTCGGGTAGAAAGTATACCTGGGCCAATACTTTGCCAAATCCGACGATTGAGAAGCTAGATCGAGTCCTTGCGAGCGTCGAATGGGAACATAAATTTCCTTTGGTTACGGTCCAGGCGCTTTCGCGCAGTATTTCTGACCACACGCCTCTTCTGGTGGACTCTGGTGAGGCCACTCACATGGGGAACAAAAACTCCTTTTCGTTCGAAATGGCATGGTTTGAACGAGAAGGCTTCTTGGATCTGATAGCCAGGGAATGGGCTAAGGATGCAGGAGGTAGGACTGCGGTTGAGCGCTGGCAGAATAAGATAAGGCACTTGAGGAGTTTCTTGCGTGGGTGGGCTAAGCATCTTAGTGGGATTTATAAGGTTGAAAAGGAAAGGCTCCTTACACTTATTCAGTCCCTAGATCTAAAAGCCGAGTCCACAATTCTTCAAGCCACAGAGCTTCATGCAAAACTTGAGGCAGAGATGAGATCGAAAGAGCTTCTTCGTGAGGAGGAATTGAAGTGGGCGCTGCGGGCTAAGGTTCGCAAAGTTTTCCAGGGGGACGCGAACACTCAATTCTTTCACGTGATCGCTAATGGCAAGCATAGAAAGAAGAGAATATTTCGGCTTGAACAAGACGAAGGGACGATTTTAGGACAGGAAAACCTAAAACTTTACATGACCGAATACTACAAGCAGTTGTTTGGGCCTCCGGAGGATAATTGTGTATCCCTGGATGAGTCTAGGATTAAGGATATTCCTCAACTTGCTGCTGATGAGAATGATATTTTGACCGCCCCATTTTTGGAGAAGGAGGTGTTTGAAGCTATTTCAGAGATGAAAAATAATAAGGCTCCAGGGCTGTCATGGAATTGTCACGGCAGATGTCCTAGCGAAAGGACTTAGTCGTGGAGCCATCACAACTAGGAAGCAAGAAGGGGTTAATCGGGACAAAGGACACGGGTTTTATACTGGTTCGGCCCCTTACGGTGAAGGTAAAAGCCTACGATCCAGTTTTGAGTGGGATTGCTTATGTCTCGATAACCAGGGAGCGAATCCGCTTGACCTAGCTCTCGATTTGATGTTACTTGCCCTAAACCGCCGCCGGGTCGTCCCTTTATATACAGAGGTCGACGCCCAGCGGCTCATAGAGTCCCGGCCGGCTTATAAACAGTGTCCGGCTCGGTTTCTCTCTATTCTTGCCTTATAATACAAGTTACACACATATGGCGGTTTATCTCTACGGGCCTTAAGTCGCCCTTTGGGCCTTGGGCCCTTAACTAACCCGCCATCTCCAGGAGTCGTCTTGGGCTTCATGAGTCGTCTTAAGTATAACCCGACACCTTCTGGCGGGTCATACTAATAGTTATATCCCCAACATTAGGCTCCAGATTGATTTGAACTGGTTCATGTCAATCTTCAACACTTAGAAAAAATCTTCTGCTCTCTATTGCACGACAATTTGTAACCCGCCATGATGTCATCTTCTGGATTTGCAATAACCCGCCATGACGTCATCTGTCATTAATTCATATTTTATCCAATATATCTCAACGAATCCTTATCTTTAATAACCATCCCGAGAATCGAGGCGTCCTGACAACCTGAGCTTGTCGAGAGAACGACAGCGACCCTCCGCAGCAGATCTGCGTCCGTAAGTCCTTGCTTTTCCGCACCTTAGATCCACATTAGGGTTTGCGAGTTCTTTTGTGTTCTTCATTGTTCATCACGGATTCTTCGTAGTTTCTCCACCGCAGTCTCCTTTGATCTAAAAGAAGTATGAAACTCATGCGGTAGCTGTTTAGCATCCATTTCAGATGCTAGTAGATCCCCTTTTCTTGTACAAAGGCCTCTTTTAGAACTGATGAATTCCTCTGTACTTCATTTTTAGGTCTAGAATATTTTCTTTTCTGAGCAATCGTTTGATCCAAAATAATGACTGTGATCTGTGAAACTTGTTTTTATGACACTTAGCCAAATATCTGTGTTTTTTGATAGATCCATCCAGCCCCGGCGGCTCTAATCACTGATTTAAATTGCAATGCTCAACAGATAACATCAACCACACATGGCGGCTTAAGTAACTTGACTGCTCATGGCGGTTTAAACAACCTAACATAATTAGCCATATACCATTAGGCCCCTTCATAAGCCGCCATCTTGAATACGTACTGTAATATTTGTCTTCTCCGGCTTAAGTTTGAACCGGTAATTTTACTCTTTTGCTAGGCTTCCGTCTTCATAATGCCACCTAAAACACCCGTCACATGCAATTGGGTCAAATCCATCGTCACAGATAGCACACTTGATGATTTTGTGAAGACTGGCTATCTGCCAAAGAAGGAAATCATGTCCTACCGTGCACCTGATCCAACCGAGGAAAAGCCTCAACCCAAAGAGGGGGAAGTCATTGTCTTCACTGACCACATGAACCGGGTTTTTTCCCCACCCGGCTCAAAGTTTTTCAGAGACGTTCTTCACTTTTTTGACCTCCATCCTCAAGACATCGGACCCAACTCCGTGTCTAATATTTGCAACTTTCAAGTGTTCTGCGAAGTGTATCTTGGAGAAGAACCCGGCTTGCTACTCTTCAGAGAGTTGTTTTACTTAAACCGCCAGAATGAACGTGCCAACGGGCCTAGCTTGGAACTTGGTGGGGTCTCAATCCAACGACGGAGAGACGCCATTTTCCCTTATGAAAATCCACCGAGTCACCCCAAAGACTGGAACTGTCGGGGATATACCCCGCGGTATGACCCGGCCGGAAGTATGGCCCGGCCGGACTTGGCGCTTCACCGTGACCCGCCGGAGGACTGGAGACTCACGGGTCTGGCGGCTCACTGTCAGACGACTCACGAGCCTGACGACTCACGGATGACCCCGACGGCGGGTCAGATAGAAGACTAGGCCCAAGGCCCAGAAGGCCGGCTCACGTTTTGTGATGGGCCGGCTTAAGAAGAAAGGGATGACGAATATTTCCTTTACAAGGAAGCAAGACCCGGACTTGTAATTAACTTGTAAGAGAAGATAGACTAGTCCTAGTCCTACTAGGACTCCACATGTAACCCGCCCCTCTAACTTATATAAGGAGGGGCAGGGCACCCCAAAGAGGAACAAGCAACAAGAAATAATCTCTAGGGGTAAACACCGAGAGCCGGACCGGCGACTCTCCCGTGATCATAATGAGACCTAGCCCCAAACAGCATGTAGGGTTGTTACCGGATGATGTTTCCCGGGGCCCGAAGCTGTCTAAACCCTTGTCTTGTGTGTTGATCCGCCCTGCGTATCTCATCCCAACCAACCCCTCTCAAGCTACTACATAGATGCGCTGGCCTCACGACTAAGTCCTCACGCTAAGGACATCTGCCGTGACGATTCCACGACAGTTGGCACCCACCGTGGGGCTCGCGCACGGTGGTGTTGAGTTCTTGAAGGGATTTCATCTAGGGATTGAGAAGTTCGCATCCGGACGAAGGAAAGACCAATTTTTTTGAAGGGATCTGCATCAACTTCAAGTTCACTGAATTGAGATTAGAAATTTTACGGGCAGTAACCATCAGCTCTGTTAACAAAATCATCAAAGAAAATCCCGAAGATTTGGCATAGGCCGCCGTGTTTCTTAGCAGGATCATCTACTGTCACCAAACGAGCAAATCCAGCATGGAAACTTGAAGGAAGACTCAGACGTGGGCGGTCAAACCTGCCACGACCCGGAAACCGGGCCAACCACAGGATCTCCAGAATCAGTCTCGATTGGTTTTTGTCTTAGATTAAAGAAAAAGAGGAAAACGGAGGGTCACGACCCGGAGGTTGAGACGGACAGGGAATTGGCAATAAAGCGTGACTCTGAAACGGACATGGCCGCAGACTCAGGCCTCCGCTGCTCGCCTCACGCCCTCGCGCCGAGTTGCCTGAGCCGTCGTGGCCAGCCTCCGCCTCTGCAGCCTCACCTCAAGCAGTCGCCATGGCTCACTCCCGCGGCCCCCGGCTCATCTCTGCATCTGCTGGTTTGCCCCAACCTCGCCGTTCTGCCCGCCGCATCGACTTCCGTTCGCCTCGCACCTGTGCAGCCCCGACCGGCTGACTCCGGCGCTGTTTCTTTATCTAGTACCCGCGCTGCCTCCTGTGCGGCGACACATCAAATCGCCGGCCTTGACCCGCTCGGCACCCGCGACTTTTGCTCCGCCCTCGGCTCTGCTTCGGATTGCCGCGAGTCACCGCGGTTTCGGAGTGCCTTGGCCTCGCCTGACGGCCTCAATCACAACTGGGCCCCTTCCTTCTCTGAGCCGCAGGCGCGCGCCCTTCCGACCACGAGCCGGCCCCGAGTCACCGTCGATACAGGCTGCCACTGCATCCTCACCTTCAGAAGTTCTCCAACCTGCCGGCTCTCCGCCGTCGGAGGGCTGCCTCTGAGCCGCCGACAAGTTTACTCCCCTGCCGCTCGCCTCGGGACGCCTTGTCCGTGGTCCGCCACGAGCCACTGATTTCGAGCCGTCCGTGCTTCCATTGAGCCGCCATTCCGGGCAGCCGCCGTCCCGTGCTAAGTCGCCAGACCGGGTGCCCCGGGTCTCCGCTCCTCGGCTGCCGTCCCGTGCTGAGTCGCCGACCAGCCCTCTGTTCCTCTACTGGCCGCGGATTACGCGCCCGCCTGCCCAAGCCGCTTTCACCTCGCCGTGACGCCTGCGAAACCACCGCGGCTGCCTCTGCCACTGCCCGTGGGCCCGCTGCGGGAGCGACGGCCTTTCGAGCCACCGCCGTTTCGGCCTCAAGCTGCCCTCCTGGCCTTGAACCACTGCCGCCAAGTCGCCGTCACGACCACCGTGGCCCTCGCCGCTGTGTGCTTTGAGCCGCCGCGGACACCGTGGCCCTCGCCTCCTTTGCCGCAACGCTGGCTTCCAGCTCGCTTGAGCCGCCCCCGCCGGCGCACAGAGCCACTGCGGCCGCACACCTTGTCTGCCGCCTCACCAAATGGCCACGCCTCGGCCCCTCGCACTGCTCCGTCCGGGGTCGGACTCCTCCTTTGCTGTCGTGTGAGCCGTCTCCGCCTTGAGATGCCCCGTGCGG
This sequence comes from Aegilops tauschii subsp. strangulata, assembly GCF_002575655.3. Lineage (NCBI taxonomy): Eukaryota > Viridiplantae > Streptophyta > Magnoliopsida > Poales > Poaceae > Aegilops > Aegilops tauschii. The sequence continues at coordinate 87,672,458 of NC_053041.3, read as the reverse complement.
CCGCTCCCGCTGTTTCTTCTGCTGTGAGCCCGTGACTCATCTCCGCTTTGCCAAGGCGTCCCCTGCTGATGTGGTCGTGTCTCACCAGTACAAAACAAAAAGAAAATTGGGGGTTCAGCCGTAGGAATGGAGCAGTGCATGCATGCATGATGATTCGAAGACTAGTCTGCCGACAATAATGGAGTAGGAATCTCAATGGACAAGTATACTATTCTCAAGTTTACAGCAGGTCGATGGCAGTCAAGATGCTGGATTAAATCCAAAAGACACAAAGCAAAGTACACTAGTACTGGATCAATTACGTCAAGGCTGATTTGATTACTTATTGGTGGATTACTACCCACGTGGAGGCCTGGAACAGTACTACAAGTATTATGACAGCAGACCATTATTAATTACAAGGGGTGTCGCAAAAGGGGCCAGCATTATTTTTATGCTAGCGCTTGTCAGTGCCATGCTGCTTGACGGATACGTGCGCAAGTCGCCGCTCCCGCTACATCAACACAATACAATTAACTTGCCCGTCCGCACCGGCTTACAACGTCGTGGATGTCTCTCGCGACCGCACCGATTTACCACGCCGTGGCCGTTTCTTGCGACCGCGCCGGTTTACGATGAGGAGGACAATTTGCCCGTTTGCACCAGCTTACAACGCCACAGACGACTCGCCCGTCCGCCCTCGCGGCCGGTTCACGTGTCTGCGCCAGCTTACAACGCCGTGGTCGACTCGCTGTCCGCGCCGGCTTTGAAAAGTCACGGACGATTCACCCGTCCACACCGGTTTACCACGCCGTGGCCGGTTCGCCCGTGAGCGACTTCAACTTCACCTAGCGATCATCAATTTCATGGCGGATTATTTCCGGCCTGGCACATCAGGTGATATCCATCTAAAATGTATTTTATTGGTACATATTATTTTGTCAAAGAGCAGTTTATCTTTGTCTTGATCTGCAATATTGTTGATGCAGGACAATTGTTCACTACATCAAACCGACGTGGTTAACTCGCCCGGCCGCGCCGGTTTACAACACCGCGGCCGGTTCATCTGTCTGAGCCGCCTCTGATGCTGAGGTCGTCTTTTCCGTCCGCCTCTCGCGTCCTGGTCTACATCAACACACCGAGCCGCACCTATCTGCATGAGCTGCGTATTGAGTATGAGCAGGTCACTACTTGGGAAGCCCGGTTTTCTTCCAACAATTTGGAGGCAAATTATCATATGTTATCAGCCGCCGTCTGCACCTGGATGGCTCAATGGACATGCGCACAAGTCGCCATCACTACAGTTTGGTTTCAAACAACCAGTTGGAAGGAACCATTGGCCGAGTTGCTGACACGGCTCATACGGGATCATTTGTAACCCGCCGCAGTCACCTCAACCTTCTGTGGATACACATCGTGTTATCGACACCAATGATATACAAGTTATGCCGGGTTATATCACGGTTAAATATGGAGAATCTCAAGCCAACTCCTCGAGTCATCTTGAGACTCGGGGGCTACAGTGACATGACTCGGGAACCCCGGGTCGTTGGAGGAAATGATAACCTGGTTCCGGAGGCTGCTACCATATTGATGAAACTTTAAAGGTCGTCAGAAAATTGCCGGTTCAAATAAAGATTCTGGTTTAAAATCCGGTTCAAGAGATATCTTTCTCCCGCAAAGTTTTGAAGCTCTCAAATCCGGTTCAAACGTCCGGCTCAAGGTAAAAAAGTATCTTATAAAGCTTTGAAGCTCTTAATACCCGGTTTACAAATTTCCGGTTCAAAAAGAGGTTATCTCTCACAAAGTTCGAGTTCTCAGGAAAAATTAAAGGGACCAAAGAGAGTCTGTTATAAAGCACAACTCAAATATAGGTACCCTGCTTTAATGACCATTGGGAGCTGATCGTATTTGAATTTAGCTTAAACCTTTTGGTGTGACCCTGATCGTATTCGAATCGGAGTCGTTAAATATTCTCATGATCACTAGGGGGCTTCCTGTTCAAACATAGGTCGTATTCGAACCAAAGAGAACATAGCTGTCGATACCCTTTTGATCGGCACACTGCCGAGCTCATTGGGGAGTTTCTTGGTCATATTTGAACCATAGCTCAACCCCCTTTGGGAACCGACGTGGATCGCATTCGAATCAGCGTCGTTAAACAACTCTCAAGGTCATTTGGGGGCTTCCTATTCAAACATAGGTCGTATTCGAACCAAAGAGAACATAGCTGTCGGTACCCTCTTGATCGGCAACGCCAAAGCCACTGGGGGCTATATGATCGTATTCGAATCTTAGCTTAATCCCTTTGGGACGTTTTTCTGATCGTATTCGAATCAGAAGCCTCAAAATTTTGAAGTCTCCTTTTGCAAACAGTTTTCGGATTTTATTTGAAGCTCTTTTGATCATATCTAAAGTGTATATGAGTGGTTGCTATTTAACCCGGCTTGATTTTTGATGATAAGCTGCCGGCTTATGACAATCATCATCTATGTGGAAGCATTGGCTTCTATGGATTGGGTTATCACACTTACTGCACATGTATCATAAGCCGGCAGTACAATTCAATATCACAGGTATGATATTGTTTATACATGATTATGTTTAAACCGGCCCTGGCTATGGACTTTAAGCCGCCGGTATGTTTTGAATTGCGCCATTGGAATCATGCGCGTATCAAAGATTGGGTTATCACCCTTATTGTGCAGGTCATATAAACCGACAATGCAAATTCAATATCACAAGTATGATATTATAGTTATGTTTCAAAGTTATGATTCATAACAGGATTATCTGTGACTCCTTTTTTACACATCAGTGGTCATATGTAAGATATTATGACCCGCCCTGCGGTAAACTGCCAAGGGTTCTTGTGATCTACTTGTGTGCAGGATAAGACTACATTTGGGTGGTTACCCGCCCTGGCTTTTAACGTTAAGTCGCCAGGGCATATGTTGTTTAAACTCTGTGCAGGATTTACAGAGCTATGACTTGCATAAATGATTAAGTTCAAGCCCATCATCAAAGATTAAAATTGGTGTCTCAAAAGGGTTATCAATTCTTGATTTTCTCAAAGGCTATAAGCCGCCAGGTTATAAAAATTCCGGTTTACAATGGAGGCGTATTAAATCGTCATCGGCCAAGAGCCGCCGGGTATTTAAACTCCGGGTTTACTTATCAACCGATGAGGTATTCAAAGTCGCTTTGGCGCAATGGCTATTATTTTATCAATGGATATAATTTATTCTACAATGGAAGGAATAGTCCCGAGTCGCTGCAGGCTTACGACCCGACACTGGGGGGCTACATTTTCAAAGTTGAGATTACATCAAATATGCAAGTCCCATGTCACTGCCAGCATGCACCATGGCACTTGGGGGCTAATGCAAAGTTATTTTTACTGGCCTTATTGAAGACCCGACTCATCACATTGTAATGAGCCGGCCCTTGGGGGCTACCAATTTCTCCTGTCAACAATTCAGGGTACACAAGTTTAAATCCATTATATTGAAAGGTCCACTACTCAGTTGGAAGAGTACAAAGCTCTTAACCTTATGGACGTGGGTTCGGGCCCCATGGAGAGGATTACAACATATGGTATTCTTTTCAAGGAAATATATATAAAGTCCCAGCTCAATATTATCTTACTGAGCCGGCCCTTGGGGGCTACATGTTGCTGCTCAAGTCTATATCTACAAAGTCCCTGCTCATTATTGCATAATGACCCGGCCCTTGGAGGCTACACCGGTTGAAGTTTTGTGAGCATAAGACAATTACAAGTCCCAGGTTGATACAAGCATGACAACCCGTCACTTGGGGGCTACAGGTAACACGGATATAAGGAGAAATACTTTCGAATTCTTAGTTTTTGAGAAAATCAGATTGACCCGGCGTCACCAATCATTATGACCTGGTGTCTGCAACAATCATAGCCCGGCGTCATCAACAATTATGACCCGGCGTCGGCAACAATTATGACTCGGTGCCATCAATATTTACAAACCGGCAATGTTGGTAATATTAAACCGGCAAGTTCTACATCTTTAAACCGGCTGAATATCAGATGAGTATTTCAAGACCAATATTTCTTAAGCCGGTGCTTTGGAAACCGATTCAAGTGGATTATCTCTTACAATATTTCTCAACAAGAGACCAATGTCAGCAAATTGACTCTGAAGCTGGCCTGTTGACCCGGATTTTTTCAAAGGAAATATCTGGATTTTTTGCATTGGCAAAATTTGAACATATCTGCTAAAGAGATTTGCTATGAGATTATGGATACATATCAAGAAGGAAGATGACAAGGACTTAAGGATGATCAGGTGCCGGCTTACAAAGAATATTTAACCCGGAACACAACCTGTCAAATTTGTTCTTGTGATTATATTGCAGATTAGTTTAACATGGATAAATCCAAATTAAACTGGGGGCTAATGTCGGGGATATACCCCGCGATATGACCCGGCCGGAAGTATGGCCCGGCCGGACTTGGCGCTTCACCGTGACCCGCCGGAGGACTGGAGACTCACGGGTCTGGCGGCTCACTGTCAGACGACTCACGAGCCTGACGACTCACGGATGACCCCGACGACGGGTCAGATAGAAGACTAGGCCCAAGGCCCAGAAGGCCGGCTCACGTTTGTGATGGGCCGGCTTAAGAAGAAAGGGATGACGAATATTTCCTTTACAAGGAAGCAAGACCCGGACTTGTAATTAACTTGTAAGAGAAGATAGACTAGTCCTAGTCCTACTAGGACTCCACATGTAACCCGCCCCTCTAACTTATATAAGGAGGGGCAGGGCACCCCAAAGAGGAACAAGCAACAAGAAATAATCTCTAGGGGTAAACACTGAGAGCCGGACCGGCGACTCTCCCGTGATCATAATGAGACCTAGCCCCAAACAGCACGTAGGGTTGTTACCGGATGATGTTTCCCGGGGCCCGAAGCTGTCTAAACCCTTGTCTTGTGCGTTGATCCGCCCTGCGTCTCTCATCCCAACCAACCCCTCTCAAGCTACTACATAGATGCGCTGGCCTCACGACTAAGTCCTCACGCTAAGGACATCTGCCGTGACAATTCCACGACAGGAACCAAACATGGTTCTACTACCAAGATACTTCTCCGGCTAATGAGAACCCTTTGCCCGGCTTTCGCGCCTCGCGCCTCGAGTCTACTCATCCTTTACCAGACAAGCTATCTGCTGCTGAACGCCAGAAACTTGCCCCCACCATGACCAAAGTCAAGGCTCTTTTGGGGAATGGTTTGAGTGGTATCGATTTGGTCCGGGTCTGGGTTGCTTGGCGGATCATTCCATTAAGCCGCCGTTCCGGTTTGATGTGCACCTATACCGGTGAGAAAAATGATTCTCTGTGGCACAGTTCTGTCGATTTACCTGAAGATGTCATTGATGATATGACAAAGTCGCTCTTGAACGAGAGCCTAGCAGATTGTGGCAAGTTGTGCTTAAGTCCTTTCTGCAAAGCTAACCCGGCTCCAGCGGTAAGCCGCCAAACTTGAGTATTCTTACTTTCACCCTTAAGGTTTTGTCTTTACTCAGACTCTCGCTGTTTTTCACAGGCTAATGATCAATTTTGGAAAGCAAAGTACGACCATGAAGCTGCAAAGAAAGCCAGGAAGGCCAAGAAAGCCGCCAGGAAAGCCGCTGCCAAGAAGAAAGGGAACAAGACCAGCGCTTCGGATTTGCTTCATTTAGAAGATACCTCTGAGTCAGAGGTAGCCCTTGACTCTCTTGGCTCCTTTTTTAACCACCTTATTGACACTGATTATCAGCAGGAAGACACGGGAACCAGTCATGGAAAAGCTGAAGAGGTAACTATCATTTCCTCTGACTCCGAGCCTTTGCCAAGACAGAAAATCCGAAGAGTAACCCGGAAAGTAAGATTTTCACATCCCTTAGCTTATCACGATCCTCAATTTCTTTTGAAGTGACACATTCATGAGAGCCGGAGGCAGACCCAGACCAGTAAAGATGCGGAACTCTCCTCCGGCCTACCCAATGTACCAAGGAAGCGCCAGAACGAGGTCACCTCCGATTTAAATCTCTTTTACCCTTTCGCGGGTCTCACTCGTCACCACTCAACTCTTCTGACTCAAATTATCAGGAAACTTCACCTTCCTCCGGCGAGTCAATGCAGTCCAATTTGCCAGCTTTTAAAACCGCTCCAGGGTAATGATAACCTGCTTATCCTGTGTTCATTTCAATTTGTTGTATTTGTACTGACCTTTTGATCTTATGCAGCGGAAAAGCCAAGCCTAGCAAAAGGGCGAAGAAAAACAAGCCGGCCGAAGAGCCGATTTTAAATGAGCCAGAACTTGGAACGGTCGCACCTGAAGCCTCCACTCATGAGCCGCCACCTGAGCCAGCTCATGATATGCCAACGCTAACTGCTGACCCGCCTGCCGAGCAAGCCGTTGATGGTTCTGAAAACCCGGAAGTCCCTAGCCCGGCCAAGATAGATGATCCTCAAGACCCTGATGTCGAAATCACCAAGACCGGCTTTGTTGAGCTGGGGAGGCCGACCGTGCTGGCCAAGTGTTCCGCCAAAGAAGAACTTCTGGAATGCCATAGGGTTAAGCTTGATGTCGCTGATTATACTCACATGAGTATTGGAGAAGCCTTTTCTGGCTATATGAGCCAAGTGCACAGCAGCCGTGACATCGAACATAACATGGTGAAGCAGATGCACTAGAAGTTTGAGGTACAATCTTTTCTTTGTACTCAATTACCCTTACTATGCCAGCCCCCAAGTCTATTGCTTATGATGAAATATGCTGTAGACTTAGAAACAAGCTTGATAACATTAGTAATATATCTGGACAAGGTATGTAAGAAATCCGACTTACTCTATAGTCCCCAAAGGCCGATTTAATCAATATAAATGAGCCGGTCTTTCCCATGCTTATGCAGAATATACTCCTTGTGTAGATTGAACAACAATATGCATTAGCCCCCAAGTGCCAAGTATTCTTGCTTGCAAAGTGCTTGGGACTTAGTCTCATAAACCACCAGTTAGATAAAACCTTCATTAGACATTAGCCCCCAAGTGCCAAGTGTTGTTGCTTGCAAAAGACTTGGGACTTAATACTGTATGCCAATATTCATGATTTTTGACCTGGTATTTGTGCAGGCCACGACTGCTCAACTTCAATCAGAACCGTCTGAACTGAAGAGTGATACGTCCATTTTGCATCATGCTTTTATATTGATATTTATTGCATTATGGGCTGTTATTACACATTATGTCACAATACTTATGCCTATTCTCTCTTATTTTACAAGGTTTACATAAAGAGGGAGAATACCGACAGTTGGAATTCTGGGCTGGAAAAGGAGCAAATATTAGAGACCTATTCTGCACAACCCCAAAAGTCCTGAAACTCCACGGAAGTTATTTTTGGAAATAATAAAAAAATACTGAGCAAAGAAAATACCAGAGGGGACCCACACCCTGAGCACGAGGGTGGGGGGCGCGCCCTACCCCACTGGGTGTGCCCTCCTGCCTCGTGGGCCCCCTGGTGGCCCTCCAGTGCCCATCTTCTGCTATATGAAGTCTTTCGCCCGAAGAAAAATCATAAGCAAGCTTTTGGGACGAGACTCCACCGCCATGAGGCGGAACCTTGGCGGAACCAATCTAGGGCTCTGGCGGAGCTGTTCTGCCGGGGACACTTCCCTCCGGGAGGGGGAAATCATTGCCATCGTCATCACCAACGATCCTCTCATCGGGAGGGGGTCAATCTCCATCAACATCTTCACCAGCACCATCTCCTCTCAAACCCTAGTTCATCTCTTGTATCCAATTCTTGTCTCTAAGTCTGAGATTGGTACCTGTAGGTTGCTAGTAGTGTTGATTACTCCATGTAGTTGATGCTAGTTGGTTTATTTGGTGGAAGACCATATGTTCAGATCCTATATGCATATTAATACTCCTCTGATTATGAACATGAATATGCTTTGTGAGTAGTTACGTTTGTTCCTGAGGACATGGGAGAAGTCTTGCTATTAGTAGTCATGTGAATTCGGTATTCGTTCGATATTTTGATGAGATGTATGTTGTCTCTCCTCTAGTGGTGTTATGTGAACGTCGACTACATGACACTTCACCATTAATTGGACCTAGAGGAAGGCATTGGGAAGTAATAAGTAGATGATGGGTTGCTAGAGTGACAGAAGCTTAAACCCTAGTTTATGCGTTGCTTCGTAAGGGGCTGATTTGGATCCATATGTTTCATGCTATGGTTAGGTTTACCTTAATACTTATTTTGTAGTTGCGGATGCTTGCAATAGGAGTTAATCATAAGTGGGATGCTTGTACAAGTAAGGACAGCACCCAAGCACCGGTCCACCCACATATCAAATTATCAAAGTACCGAACGCGAATCATATGAACGTGATGAAAACTAGCTTGACGATAATCCCCATGTGTCCTCGGGAGCGCTTTTCTCTATATAAGAAATTGTCCAGGCTTGTCCTTTGCTACAAAAAGGATTGGGACACCTTGCTGCACTTTATTTACTTTTGTTACTTGTTGCTCGTTACAAATTATCTTATCACAAAACTATCTGTTACCTATAATTTCAGTGCTTGCAGAGAATACCTTGCTGAAAACCGCTTATCATTTCCTTCTGCTCCTCGTTGGGTTCGACACTCTTACTTATCGAAAGGACTACGATAGATCCCCTATACTTGTGGGTCATCAAGACTCTTTTCTGGTGCCGTTGCCGGGGAGTGAAGCGCCTTTGGTAGGTGGAATTTGGTAAGGAAAAATTTATATAGTGTGCTGAAATTTACTGTCACTTGTTACTATGGAAAGTAATCCTCTGAGGGGCTTGTTCGGGGTATCTTCACCCCGACCAGTAGAGCAAAGAGTTGCTCCTCAACCTACTGAACCTACTGAAAATGAAAATGTTTACTTTGAAATTCCTTCGGGTATGATTGAGAAACTGCTAGCTAATCCTTTTGCAGGAGATGGAACATTGCATCCCGATTTACACCTAATCTATGTGGATCAAGTTTGTGGATTATTTAAGCTTGTAGGTATGCCCGATGATGTTATCAAGAAGAAGGTCTTCCCTTTATCTTTGAAGGGAGACGCATTGACATGGTATAGGCTATGTGATGATATGGGATCATGGGACTACAAGCGATTGAAATTGGAATTTCATCAGAAGTTTTATCCTATGCATCTTGTTCATCGTGATCGTAATTATATATATAATTTTTGGCCTCGCGAAGGAGAAAGCATCGCTCAAGCTTGGGGGAGGCTTAAGTCAATGTTATATTCATGCCCCGATCATGAGCTCTCAAGAGAAATGATTATTCAAAAAATTTATGCTCGGCTTTCTGACAACAATCGCACCATGCTCGATACTTCTTGTACTGGTTCTCTTATGATGAAGACTATAGAATTCAAATGGGATTTATTGGAAAGAATTAAACGCAACTCTGAAGATTGGGACCTCGACGAAGGTAAGGAGTCAGGTATAACACCTAAGTTTGATTGTGTTAAATCTTTTATGGATACCGATGTTTTCCGTAAATTTAGCACTAAATATGGACTTGACTGTGAGATAGTAGCTTCTTTTTGTGAATCTTTTGCTGCTCACGTTGATCCCCCTAAGGAGAAGTGGTTTAAATATCATCCTCCCATAGAAGTAAAAGTAGTTGCACCTATTAAAGTTGAAGAAAAGACTATCACTTATAATGATCCTATTGTTCCTACTACTTATGTTGAGAAACCACCTTTCCCTGTTAGAATAAAGGATCATGCTAAAGCTTCAACTGTGGTTCGTAAAAGCAATATTAGAACCTATACACCTCCTGAGCAAGTTAAAGTTGAACCTAATATTGCTATTGTTAAAGATCTCTTGGCTGATAATATTGATGGGCATGTTATTTATTTTTGTGATGAGACTGCTAGAATTGCTAAACCTAGTGCTAAAGATAAACATAGACCTGTGGTAGGCATGCCTGTTATTTCTGTTAAAATAGGAGATCGTTGTTATCATGGCTTATTTGACATGGGTGCTAGTGCTAGTGCAATACCTATTGACTTATACAAAGAAATTATGCATGATATTGCACCTACTGAGTTAGAAGAAATTGATGTCACAATTAAGCTTGCCAATGGAGATACTATTTCACCAATTGGGATTGTTAGAGATGTTGAAGTCTTGTGTGGGAAAACCTAATATCCTGCTGATTTTCTTGTTCTTGGTTCCCCACAAGATAGCTTTTGTCCCATTATATTTGGTAGGCCCTTCTTGAACACTGTTAATGCTAAGATAGACTGCGAAAAGGATGTTGTTACTATTGGTTTGGGTGATATGTCTCATGAGTTTAATTTTTCTAAATTTCGTAGACAACACCGTGAAGAGGAATTGCCTAGTAAAGACGAAATTATTGGTCTTGCTTCTATTGCCGTACCTCCTAGTGATCCTTTAGAACAATATTTGCTAGACCATGAAAATGATATGTTTATGAATGAAAGAAGGGAAATAGATGAAGTGTTCTTTAAACAGGGACCTATTCTGAAACACAACTTGCCTATTGAAATCCTAGGGGATCCTCCTCCACCCAAGGGTGATCCCGTGTTTGAGCTTAAACCATTGCCTGATACTCTTAAATATGCTTATCTTGATGAAAAGAAGATATATCCTGTTATTATTAGTGCTAACCTTTCAGAGAAGGAGGAAGAAAAATTATTGAAAACTCTGAAGAAGCACCGTGCTGCTATTGGATATACTCTTGATGATCTTAAGGGCATTAGTCCCACTCTATGTCAACACAAAATAAATTTGGAGAAAGATGCCAAACCAGTTATTGATCATCGGCGACGACTGAATCCTAAGATGAAAGAAGTGGTAAGAAAGGAAATACTAAAGCTCCTTGAGGTAGGTATAATTTATCCCGTTGCTGATAGTCAGTGGGTAAGTCCTGTCCATTGTGTCCCTAAGAAGGGAGGTATTACTGTTGTTCCTAATGATAAAGATGAATTGATCCCGCAAAGAATTATTACAGATTATAGGATGGTAATTGATTTTCACAAATTAAATAAAGCAACTAAAAAAGATCATTACCCATTGCCTTTCATTGGTCAAATGCTAGAAAGATTATCCAAACACACACATTTTTGCTTTCTAGATGGTTATTCTGGTTTCTCTCAAATACATGTGTCAGCTGATGATCAAGCAAAGACCACTTTTACTTGCCCTTTCGGTACTTTTGCTTATAGACGTATGCCTTTTGGTTTATGTAATGCACCTGCTACCTTTCAAAGATGCATGATGGCTATATTCTCTGATTTTTGTGAAAATATTTGTGAGGTTTTTATGGACGATTTCTCCGTTTATGGATCCTCTTTTGATGATTGCTTGAGCAACCTTGATCGAGTTTTGCAGAGATGTGAAGAAACTAACCTTGTCTTGAATTGGGAGAAGTGCCACTTTATGGTTAATGAAGGTATTGTCTTGGGGCATAAAATTTCTGAAAGAGGTATTGAAGTTGATAAAGCCAAGGTTGATGCTATTGAAAAGATGCCATGTCCCAAGGACATCAAAGGTATAAGAAGTTTCCTTGGTCATGCCGGTTTTCATAGGAGCTTCATTAAGGACTTCTCAAAAATTTCTCGGCCTTTGACTAATCTCTTACAAAAAGATATACCTTTTGTCTTTGATGATGATTGTGCAGAAGCATTTGAAATACTTAAGAAAGCAGTGATTTCTGCACCTATTGTTCAGCCACCTGATTGGAATTTACCCTTTGAAATTATGTGTGATGCTAGTGATTATGCTGTAGGTGCTGTTCTAGGACAAAGAGTTGATAAGAAATTAAATGTTATTCAATATGCTAGTAAGACTCTAGACAATGCTCAGAGAAATTATGCTACTACTGAAAAAGAATTCTTAGCAGTTGTATTTGCTTGTGATAAGTTTAGACCTTATATTGTTGATTCTAAAGTAACTATTCACACGGATCATGCTGCTATTAAATATCTTATGGAAAAGAAAGATGCTAAACCTAGACTAACTAGATGGGTTCTCTTGCTTCAAGAATTTGATTTGCATATTATTGATAGAAAGGGGGCTGAGAACCCCGTTGCAGACAACTTGTCTAGGTTAGAAAATATTCTTGATGACCCACTACCTATTGATGATAGCTTTCCTGATGAACAATTAAATGTCATAAATGCTTCTTGTACTGCTCCATGGTATGTTGATTATGCTAATTACATTGTTGCTAAATTTATACCACCTAGTTTCACATACCAGCAAAAGAAAAAGTTTTTCTATGATTTGAGACATTACTTTTGGGATGACCCACATCTTTATAAAGAAGGAGTAGATGGTGTTATCAGCCGTTGTGTACCTGAGCATGAACAGGAACAGATCCTACGCAAGTGTCACTCCGAGGCTTATGGAGGACACCACGCTGGAGATAGAACTACACATAAGGTATTGCAATCCGGTTTTTATTGGCCTACTCTCTTCAAGGATGCCCGTAAGTTTGTCTTATCTTGTGATGAGTGTCAAAGAATTGGTAATATTAGTAGACATCACGAAATTCCTATGAATTATTCACTTGTTATTGAACCATTTGATGTTTGGGGCTTTGATTATATGGGACCGTTTCCTGCCTCTAATGGGTATACTCATATTTTAGTTGATGTTGATTATGTTACTAAGTGAGTAGAGGCTATTCCAACTAGTAGTGCTGTCAGAGTAAATGGCCACGGGTAGCCTAACCTACTCCCCCTGGCTCATTGAAAAATTATCGGGCCATTCAAGCCTTCACGCATACAAAGCATATGCCCGCCTTCCCCCGGCCGGCTATCCCCAGGGCCGACTTCCAGAAGCCGGCCATGAAGAAAGCCGACTCCCAGAAGCCGGCCATGAAGAAAGCCGGTTCCCAGAAGCCGGCCAAGATTGCACCCATTAAAGACTGTACCCACATAACGGCGATAGGATGGGGTGTGGCCGCAGTACAGCCCACTGCCCCTGAATCCCGGAACAGGCATGGCTACAGGGCGCCGTACGGGCCAGCCATCCCCCGTCTGGCGTGGCACTGTAGCCGTGTTGACCTCGATGTCACCCAAGACAGGCGCCAGTACGGCCCGTAGGCGGCGGGCCCCTTTTGCCAGAGAGACATCCGAAGGCGGCCTAGCCTCCTCTAGTCGGCCAGGGGTGTGGCCGGCTCCTAACAGCCGGCTACCTCCCTCCCTCGAAACATGTGCCTCATTAAGTAGACAAGACGAGGTAAGGCTACAGTGAGAGCCCGCAAGGCGGCGGCACTGTAGCCACGCTTACCTCAACAAAGCTCTCGTCATCAGAGGCGAGGCAACAGTAACCAGCTGCCGACAAAGCCCCCAAGCGATGGGGCCGGCCTATCGGCCAAGAGGCCGGCAGTCGGCGGGCCCCAATGACCGGCGGAGAAGCCGGCGTGCATAGACGCTGACGGCTGGGACCCGCGCCCAGCCGGATTACCATTGTACCCCTGGGGGTAGGCCTATATAAACCCCCCGGGACACCCATGCAAAGGGCGGATCAAAGAGAGATCCACACACCACATAGAGGGAAAAGGAGAGCTAGCCTTGCCCTTCTTCTTCCTCTAGCCAAACAGCTCAAGGAGCGCTTGTAGCTACTTGTATTGGTCTAGTGATCATGCGGAGACCCCGAAGAGCAGGACTAGGGGTGTTATCTCCACGGAGAGCCCCGAACCTGGGTAAGATTCGCCGGCGTGCATGTCTTCGCCTCATCCCGTTTCCAGGCACCGGCGACGTTTTACTGGCTCCCACTATGATAAGCCATCCGTTGGCATATGTCGCACCTACCACCCGACATTTGGCGCCCACCGTGGGGCCAGGTGCACCGTCGTCCGGAGACCTGTTCTGGACGGGAACCCTTTTCCTCCCGCGCGAGCGCAGCCAGCCTGCTGCCCCCGATGGCGCTTGCCCCGACGCGCTGCTAGGCATCGACGACGCCTGCGCAGCAAGCTGCCTCGCCGATCTTCTTGGCGAGACTCGCATCTCCGACGAGCCCGCGTCCGACGCGGGCACGGACAGCTCCGAGAGCCGCCTCGTCAGCCTCCTCGACCAGCTTCATGTCTCCAGCGAGCTTGCTGTGGACTTGGAGTCGGTCGGCTCCACCGACCCGATGCTTGTCGACTCCGACACGGCATCGCTCAATGCCTACCCCTCCGATGTGGTAGTCTTCGACGACCCTCTCCCTCGAGCTGACAGCGGCAGCAGCGCTGTCACTGAGGTGCTAGTCATCAGCCACGTCGCTGACTCGGGCGAGAACGCCCACGACGCCCTACTGGCGGCGATGCATGACTTGTCCGTCCCCATCCCGGCCGATGCCGACGCCGAGACCCTGGAGGCACGTCGTCTCGCCCTCATCACGGAGGGCCAGAAGATAGCCTCCATGAGACGCCTCACTGAGGCCCACCAGCGCGAAGTCGACCGTTCCGCTTTTGGTACGCCGCCTCATGGCGGGCCGAGCTGAGTCGGCCTCGTCAAGAAGCGCGGCGCGGCCATCGCCAGCATGTTGGGGGCGGACCGCCCCGTTTATGCCACACCGCTCGAAAATTTGCGAGCTGCTCAGGCGGCAGCAGAAGAGCTGAATGGGCTGGGGGCTGATGAGCTCCCCTACATGACAAGGCGCATCCAGCAGCTGATCGATGCGGCCGCAGAACGGCATGAAGCCGGCACCTGCGCTGAGAGTCCTCCCCCGCGCCGAGAGCACGCCGCAACATCCCGGTCGCCGACTGCGAGCGGCGCCCGCGCAAGGAAGGACAAGGAGCCGGCTACTAGCCGCAGCCGGACTCGAATTACCATCGAGCAACGCGGAAGGCCGCCCTCGAGCGGTGGAGCGCCAGGGCAATCCGCCTCCTCCCCCGCCTCGTGGAGAGAGATGTCCCACCCTGCCGCCTGTCACGCATCCGACTCTCGGTGGCCGACTAGGCCGCCGCGAGGGAGTCGGCGAGAGCGACGCTCGCCACCGGATCGACCGCCTAGCTCGATCCCTGGCGCTAGAAGAAGAAGACGATGTCGGCCCGCCATGCTTTGCACCCCGCATCCGCGACGAGCCCTGCCCCAAAGGGTTCTCGCTCCCCAGAGACACGCCCAAGTACAACGGCTCTGTGAAGCCGGAAGATTGGCTCATCGACTACTCTACCGCCGTCAGTATAGCGAACGGCAACAGGCGCGTAGCAGTGAAGTACGTCCCTCTCATGCTGCAAGGCACGACACGCACCTGGCTCAACAACCTCAAGCCCTACAGCGTCAACAACTGGCTGGACTTCACGGAAGTCTTCGTCCGCAACTTCACCAGCATGTACAAGCGGCCTCCCAAGCCCCGCAAGCTCTCCTTATGCGTCCAAGGGCCTAGCGAATCGACCCGCGACTACCTCACGCGGTGGGCCGAGCTCCGCAACTCCTGCGAGGGGGTGCACAAGGTGCAGGCCATCGAATACTTCACCGCCGGGTGCCGAGAGGGCACCCTCCTCAAGCACCGACTCCTCTGCGATGAGCCGGCTACCCTCGACGAGCTGCTGGTCATTGCAGACAAGTATGCCACAGCCGACTCCTCGATGAAGACCGAGCTCCGAGTGGACGCCTCTGGGAAGGTGCTCGCTCTGGCTCCTAAGACGCCGGCTGGCGACTCCAATCGGCGCCCCTCCCAGAACGACCACAAGCGCAAGGCCCCTATGCCGCCTTCCACCAGTCGGCAGGTGGCCACAGTCGAAGACGAGCAGCCCGAAGAGCGGCCCGCTCCCAAGAAGAAGGGCGGCAGGCCGGCTTGGCAGCCGGCCTTCTCCTACGAGCAGACTCTCGATGCCCCCTGCAAGTTCCACAGTGGCGCGAAGCCATCCAACCACACGACCCGAAAGTGCCACTGGCTCACCCGGATCTCCAAGGGCGAGGGGCTGGTGCCGCCTCCGCCTCCCAGCCCGCCGCCTCCAGCCCCCCAGCAGCCGGCTGCTCGACCAGCAATCGGAGCCATTCAAGATGAGTTCCCTGATGAGCATGCCGCCTACATCGTCTTCTCGAGCCAGGTTGAAGACAAGCGCAGCCGGCGCCGACAGCACCAAGAGGTCAACGCAGTCGCCTCCAGCAGCCCCGAGTTCATGCATTGGTCCGAAAGGCCTAACAATTGGAGCCGGGCCGATCACCTAGAGGTGATGCCGTCCCCTGGCTCCTACGCATTGGTGTTGGATGTCACCCTCGCAATAGAGAGGCGGGCTGCCCGATTCTCCCGCGTTCTGATTGATGGCGGAAGCAATATCAACATACTGTACCGCGACACCATGGAGAAGTTGAACCTCAAGGCGAAGCAGCTCATGCCAAGCCGGACCGTTTTCCATGGCATCGTACCCGGCCTGTCCTGTTCCCTGATCGGCAAGATCAAGATGGATGTTCTCTTCGGAGACAAGGATCACTTCCGCCGAGAATCAATCTGGTTCGAGGTAGTGGATCTGGAAAGCCCTTACCACGCCTTGCTTGGCCGACCTGCTCTGGCCAAGTTCATGGCTGGGCCCCACTACGCCTACCTGAAGATGAAGATGCCGAGCTCGAAGGGGATCATCACTGTAGCCAGCGACTACAAAAAGTCCATCGAGTGCGCTGCAGCCAGCAGCCGGCTGGCCGAGTCCCTCGTAGTGGCAGAAGAGAAGAGGATGCTGGAGCGAGTTGTGGTCATGGCTGGCAAACAGCCGGCTTTGTCCCCCAACCCCAAGGAATATGATGCGCAGGGCTCCTTCCAGCCGGCCAAGGAGACGAAGAAAATACCTCTGGACCCGGAGAACCCGGAGAGGTTTGCAGTCATTGGTGCAAACCTGGACAGTAAATAGGAAGGCGAGCTCGTCGACTTCCTCCATGAGAATCGAGACATCTTTGCATGGTCCCCAAAGGACATGCCGGGTGTTCCGAAGGATTTCGCCGAGCACAAGTTACACGTCCGAGCGGACGCAAAGCCGGTCAAGCAGCCTCTCCGCCGACTGTCCGAAGAGAAGAGAAGAATCGTAGGAGAAGAGATAGCCAGGCTCCTTGCCGCCGGCTTTATTATGGAAGTGTTTTTCCCAGAGTGGCTTGCCAACCCAGTCTTGGTGTTGAAGAAGAACAACAAATGGCGTATGTGTATAGACTACACTAGCCTCAACAAGGCCTGCCCCAAAGATCCGTTTGCTCTGCTACGGATTGATCAAGTAATAGACTCCACAGCCGGATGCGAGCTGTTGAGTTTCTTGGATGCCTACTCAGGATATCACCAGATTAAGTTGGACCCAGCAGACCGCCTGAAGACCGCCTTCATCACACCATTCGGAGCTTTCTGTTACCTGACTATGACATTCGGCTTGAGGAATGCCGGTGACACTTTTCAGCGTTGCATGCAGAAATGCCTCCTCAAGCAACTCGACAGAAATGCCCATGTCTACGTAGACGATATTGTGGTGAAGACAGAAAAGCGCGGCACCCTGCTGGAAGACCTCAAAGAAACATTTGCCAACTTGCGCCGATTCCAGATCAAGCTCAACCCCGAGAAATGCATGTTCGGAGTACCAGCCGGCCAGCTTCTAGGCTTTTTGGTCTCCGAACGCGACATTGAGTGCAACCCTGCGAAGATCAAGACCATTGAGAGAATGGAGATTCCCACCAAGTTGCGAGACGTACAGAAGTTCACCGGGTGCCTGGCCTCCCTAAACCGCTTTATCAGCCGGCTAGGAGAGAAGGCTCTCCCCCTGTACCGACTCATGAAGAAATCCACTCATTTTGAGTGGAATGACCAAGCAGACCAAGCCTTCCATGAGTTGAAGAAGATGCTGACCACTCCACCTGTCCTGGCGGCGCCGACTGAGAAGGAGCCCATGCTCCTCTACATTGCCGCAACTAGCCGAGTGGTCAGTACAGTCGTCGTGGTCCAGCGCCCAGAAGAAGGCCGAGCCCAGCTAGTCCAGAGGCCGGTATATTATCTAAGCGAAGTACTATCCAGCTCAAAGCAAAACTACCCACACTACCAGAAGATGTGCTATGGAGTGTACTTCACCGCCAAGAAGCTGAAGCCCTACTTTCAAGAGCATCCCATCACGGTCGTCTGCACCGCCCCGCTTGCCGAGATCATAGGCAGCCGAGATGCATCCGGCCGGGTGGCTAAATGGGCCATTGCGCTTGCACCTTACACAATCTTCTACCAGCCCCGCACCGCCATCAAGTCCCAAGCATTGGCCGACTTCCTCGTCGACTGGGCCAAGACCCAGTACCTACCGCCGGCTCCCGACTCTACTCATTGGCGGATGCACTTCGACGGGTCCAAGATGCGCACCGGCTTGGGAACCGACATCGTCCTCACCTCTCCCAAAGGCGACAAGCTCAGATACATGCTGCAAATCCACTTTGCCGCCTCCAACAACGTGGCTGAATATGAGGCGCTCATACACGGGCTCCGGCTAGCCAAAGAGCTCGGCATACGCCGGATCCTGTGTTATGGCGACTCCGACTTGGTGGTCCAGCAGTCATCTGGTGACTGGGACGCGAAGGATGCAAACATGGCGAGCTATCGATTCCTCGTCCAGCAGATCAGTGGGTACTTCGAAGGGTGCGAGTTCCTTCACGTGCCACGGGCCGACAACGACCAAGCAGATGCCCTGGCACGGATCGGCTCCACCCGATAGGCTATACCAACCGGTGTCTCTCTCCAGCACCTCCTCAAACCATCTATCAAGCCGTCTCCAGAATCGGACTCTATCTTCGTACCGCCCGCCCCCGATGCAGCCGGATCCGACTGGAGGAACCCAGCAGGCGGCTCGGGGACTTCGACAAGCGGCCCGGGGACTGCCGTAGTCGCACCCGGCTCGGGGACTTCAAAACCCGGTCTGGGGACTGCAGCAGTTGGCACGGGGACTGCGGCGACACAAGAAGCAGTGGCCGACTCCAACTCTCCACCACCCAACCCACCCACCCGAGTCACAGTGGCCGTACTAACAGTAGAAGAAGTCACAGCTCCATCATGGGCCCAGCCCATCCTCAACTTCCTAGTCAACAGAGAGCTGCCGACTGATGAGATCTCGGCAAGACTAGTGCAACGCCGAGCCGGAGCATATGCTATAATAAACAGAGAACTTGTCAAGCGCAGCGTCACTGGAGTCTTCCAGCGCTGCGTCGAGCCAGAGAAGGGTGTAGCAATCCTCAAGGATATTCACCAAGGCGAATGCGGCCACCACGCAGCCTCAAGATCACTTGTGGCCAAAGCCTTCCGCCACGGTTTCTTCTGGCCGACTGCTTTGGAAGACGCCAAAGAGATAGTCAAATGCTGCAAAGGATGCCAAGTCTTCATTTCCAAGCAACACCTGCCGGCTTCTGCACTCAAGACCATCCCCCTCACCTGGCCCTTTGCCGTCTGGGGGCTGGACATGGTGGGCCCATTCAAGATGGCCCGCGGCGGCTTGACACATCTGCTTGTCGCTGTGGACAAATTTACCAAGTGGATCGAAGCGAAGCCGATCAAGAAGCTGAACGAGCCGACTGCCGTGACATTCATTGCCGACATCACTACTCGGTATGGTGTGCCGCACAGCATCATCACCGACAACGGCACAAATTTTGCCAAGGGAGCCCTGGCACGTTTCTGCGCGACACAGGGCATCCGACTGGACTTAGCGTCCGTTGCCCACCCGCAGTCAAACGGCCAGGTCGAGCGAGCAAACGGCCTCATCCTTTCCGGCATCAAGCCCCGACTAGTCGTACCACTGGAGCGCTCGGCCGGCTGCTGGCTCGACGAGCTGCCGGCTGTCCTCTGGAGTCTGCGTACTACCCCAAACAAGTCAACCGGCTTCACTCCATTCTTCCTTGTGTATGGTGCCGAGGCTGTCATCCCAACTGACATCGAGTTCGACTCACCTCGGGTCACCATGTACATGGAGGCGGAGGCCAAGGAAGCACGAGAAGACGGCGTCGACCTGCTGGAAGAAGGCCGGGTGTTAGCACTCAGCCGGTCAGCCATCTACCAGCAGGGTTTGCGCCATTACCACAACCGAAAGGTCAGGCAAAGATCCTTCCAAGAGGGCGACCTTGTGCTCCGGCTGATCCAGCGAACAGCCGGCCAGCAAAGCACTAGGCAACGACTCCTACTACCTGATCGATGCACAGAAGCCAAGAGCACGCAAGAGGGATGATTCCGGCAAGGAGTCGAAACGACCATGGAACGCAAACCTCTTGAGAAGATTTTACAGTTGAAAGCGGTATGTATCATGCCACCGTTTTTATATTAAATATGAGACAAACGGGCCCCCCGAGGCACACTCGGGAACTGCCCTCCTTTATCTATGAATGACGAGTGTCATACTCATGAATGTATTATTACATTTGATTTTTTGTCTGGCACCGGGTTCGACTAGTCGGCCCGGGGACTGGCCGCCTTAAGTTATATTAAAAGTTCTACCTGAAGTCAGACAAGTAGTGTGCCGGCACCCGAGCCCTCTCTTGTCGAAAGTTGCAGCTCGAAGAACCGACTGTCCGACTGGCAAGAGCCAAAGGCAGAAAGGATGCCCACACGAAAAACGGCTAAGGACCAACAAACTTATATAACGCAAAGACGGCCTCCAACCACGCCTACCGGCTGTCACAATAGCCGGCTGGCCGGCCTCCCAATCACTTCGCTATAATCCAACAAAGCTAGAGTACTTGCCCTCCCAAGCACCTCCCCAGCCACAGATTGCAGAGCAGCTGTCCGGCTGGGAAGGCGGCAACCAAGGGAGGGCGGCAAAGGAAACAGCCGAAGGATGAAAAGCAAAGAACAAGGGAAAGCCAAACGCATGCATAATTATATTTACACATAAGGCCCCCAACAGGCCGGCAGTCAATATAGTTTGAATACACCCCCAGTGGGTGGAACTGTGCAAACTTGACAAAATACTGTTCCAAGAATGGTGAAACAGGAAAGTAGAGGCAGCAGACTAGACTAAGGGCGCAGCAGGGGAGCCAGGCTGGTCGGTGGAGACGGCGCCGCCGGCTGGAGGAGTGGCCGGCTGGCGGGTCTCGGCTTGATCATCGCCGGCTGCAGGCGGTGCACCCGCGCGTGCCTTGTTGCTGGAGGCACATCCAAGCTGAGGCTGACCGGCCGCTCCACCATCTGGCGCGGCGTCTTCACCCTCCTCCTCCTCCTCGCCCTCGTCGCTGGAGTCGATCTCCTCCGCCGAGTCCTCGCCGTCTGCCGGGTTCAGCCCGAACCACTCCTCTCCGCTGGGCAACGCCGTTGTCGTCCACCTTAGGAGCGAAGGCGCTGGTGTCGGTGTAGTCGGCAATCGCCGAAGCCTTGCTGGATGATAGCCGGCCGGGCCGGCTCCAGCTCCGTGTCGGTCTCCTGCCGCCAGGTGGCCAGCTGGTCCAGACTCAGCTCGGGATACCAGGCCTTGGCGAACTCCAGCGCCTGCCTGGCGCCGAACCGAGCCACAGAAGCCTTCCAGGCCTCGAAGCGGCCGACCGCCACCTCCAGCCAATCGGCAGTCCGACTAGGGGTGCGGGGAATCACCTCACCAGGCCAGAGAGCGGCCAACACCTGCGCCCCAACACGCTGAAGCCGGCGGAGCATGCGATGAGCCGGCTGGAGGCGGGCCTGAATCGCCAAGAGCTGCTCCTCTAGCGTTCGGCGCGATCTCGGCGCCAGCCTGTCTTCGTGCCTCGCGGTGGGCCTCGACGACCTGGTTGGCGGCGGTAGAGTAGCCAGGGAAGTACTCTGCGCAAGAAAGAAAGAGAAAGAAGAGAAAAACACCAAGTCAGAAAATGAGCCAAACGGCAAGCGGCAAGCAAGGACGAAGAAGAAGGCGGCCTACCGTCAACCAAGTCTTCAATCTGGCCATAGCCGTTGATCAGCGTCTGCTTCGCTTCGGCCCAGCTGGCTGCCTCTGTCTCATACTCGGCTTGGAGGGCGGCCTCGCTGTCCCGCACCGCCTTCAGGGCCGCCTTGTGGCTCTTCTCCTGGTCGGCCAACCTCTTGGCCAGGCGGTCACGCTCCTGTGCCAAGGCACCAAACTCGGCCTCCTTAACACGGAGAGCGGCCTGAGCCCCGCCCAGCTGCTCCCTCAGACTGGCGTTGGCCGCTACAGGGATGGCAGAAAAGAAAGAAGCAATAAGGAAGAAGTCGTCAAGGAAGATCCGACCCGACTGCTCAGCAGTCGGCCCGAATCTCGGGGACTACACCCAGTGGGTGCGCTGACGTGCCCCCACGTAAGATAAAAGACGAAGCACTTACCCCGGCTCTCAGATAGGTCAGCATTCTTCTGGGTCAGCTCCCGAGCCTGGGAGTTGAAGGCAGCCGCGCGGAGGTTGTGGTAGTCCTGCAAAGTCAGGCAGAGGAGCGAATGAGAACAAGATAGCAAAACAAAGCCCGCTAAGAAGTTCCAAGCCGACTGCTCAGCAGCCGACTCGGAACTCGGGGACTACACCCAGTGGGTGCGCTGACGCGCCCCCACGGAAGAAACCAAGATCAAAAAAGCAAAAATAGGAAGACTAACCCGAATGGCTGCTCGCGTCGCAAGGAACTCATCGTTGTATTTCCTCAGCGCCGCAGCCTGGGACTGAAGCCGGTTCCGGACGTCCTGCGCCGCCACGTTCACCACGGCTGTCCCTCCACCCGGCGTCCACCCCGAGCTGGCGCTGGCCGCCTCCACATCCCGGGCCGACGAGCCGGAGCCCGCGGCTTTCTGCGGGTAAGATGCGGCCTTCCCCGCGCGCTGGCGCGATGGAGACTGGACCGCCAGGTCCGTCCTCGCGGCCGGCTCGCCCCCGGCCGATTGCGCAGGCGACACGTTAGGCCGGCTGCCTGGAGCCGCCCCAGTCGGCGGGGCTGGTGCCGCCTCCCTCTCCGGGACGACGACGTCGTCCTCCCTCTCCAACCCCGGCTGGTCGCGGCCGGCTTCCTCCGACGGGGTCTCCGGGACCTCGGGCGCCGCGACACGCAGAGGGGTGACGAGCAAGGCCCCCTCCGCTGTTGCCACACCCGCAGCCTCCGCTTGGGCCTTGGCCGCTGCGTCGGCGCGCGCCTTCGCCGCCTCCTCCTCCTGTGCCGCCTTGGCGGCAGCCGCCCTCAACTCCTCCGCCTCCCGCTCCTCCCGCGCCTCCCGCGCGTTTCGCTCCGTCGTCGCCTGAAGCTCGGCGCGGGGGTCCACGCGGCGGGTGCTCCCAAATCCTCCCGGCGATCCAACGACGGAGGCGGCAGCAACACGCTCGAGCGAAAGCGGAGCCTTGATTTTCAAGAAAGGACAAGGATTCAGAAATCACCAAGAAAAGAAGAAAGAATATACAAAGGAATATACACTTACGCCGACACCGTCTGCGGCAGCTTCACCACCTTGCGGAAGCGGGCCGCCTTCGCTGCTGCCTCATCCCGCCTGGTCGCCGCCGCCCCGCCCTTGGGCTTGTTCGGCCGACTGCCGAACAAGCCCGACGCGGCCCGACGCTTTTGCCCGCCGCCACGGGCAGGCGGCGCGGCGGAGGAACCCGCGCCGTGGCCGGGCGCTGGCTGGCGGCGTGGGACGATTTCCGCCTCGTTGTCATCCGGCCAGTCGTTGAAGCTGGCTCCGAGCCCGGAGCCGCCTGCCTCGCCGCCGACTTCGCCGCCATCCGCCTCAGTGTTTTCATCCATGGCGGCCGCCCCCAAGTCGTGGTCTTCCAGGTCATGCTCCGCCCGGTCGGGGAGGAATCGGTGCCCCGTCTCCGACCTGGTTGCCGGTCGAAGGAGAGGGCTCTGCCAAGGCGTGCCGACTGGTCAGAGTCGGCGAAGAGGAACTCGGCGACAAAACTAAGAGAAGAAAGGGAAAAAGAGAACATACCGTGGGCGGCGGATGTGCACGGGAATATGGCTCCTTGCCAAACCGCCACTCTGCGGAGAGCTTACAGTTCGCAAGGTAATTCACCATATGGGCCACCTCTTCATGCGGCATGTCCTTGGTGCACATCCGACTCGGATCGAGTTGGCCGCTCATCTGACAGATCAGGTGAGGGCGGCTCTGAAGCGGAAGCACCCGGCGCGCGACGAAGGCGGCCAGCAAGAAGGATCCAACCAGGCCCTCTGACTGGATCATCACCCGCAGTCGGGCGACGGCCGCGGCTCCAGCCTGCGACAGCGTCACGGCCCGATAGGACCACTGGGGCCACCTCCCAGCCGGCGGGCCGGCTACGTAAGCCAGCAAGTTGACGTAGTCGCCTTATGGGGCGACGTTCTTCATGTAGAAATATGACTTCTGCCAGAGCTTCACCGACTGGATTAACGTGACGACAGGAAGGGGTTGTCGGCCACCGGCCTCCGCATCGCGATGAAGGCGCCGCTCTGGGCTGGCACGCCCTACATGCGGGTGCCCAGCTTCGATTGGAAGAACTCCCCCCAGAGCTCGAGGGTGGGGAGAACGCCAAGAAAGCCTTCGCACAAGGTGACGAAGACAGACAGCAGAACCACTGTGTTTGGAGTGAGGTGGTGTGGCTGGAGTTGATAGAATTCGAGGAAGGAGCGGAAGAAAGCGCTCGCCGGCAAGCTGATGCCGCGCAGGAAGTGCGAGCGGAAGACTACCCGCTCGCCTTCCTCCGACGCCGGCGTGATCTCCTTCGCAGGTGCGAGACGGACCCGCACCTGGTCCGCGCCGGGCAACCGCCGCGTCTTGCGGAGGAACTCGATGTGGTCCATATGGACGTTGGAGCCGTCCCAGTCCCCGCCGTACTGCATGGTGGCGAGAAGCTAACAAGGAAGGGTGCGGCGGCGGAGAAAGCACGGCCCTGCGGCGGCAAAGCTGCAGGGTGGAGTGAAGATTGATGGGACGGCGCGGCGGCGAGGCGCTGCTGCGAGAGAAAGCAGAAGGAAGAAGATGGCGGAGAGGAGAGGAGCGTGCGAGCGTCTGCCGCTTCCCCTCCTCCCCCTACTTATGGCCTCGTGCGGCAAAGCCGAGGAGGCGAGGCGTGGGGAGGAACGTGGGATTAACTGCGCCCACTCCCCCACGCCCCGCGATTACTGCGCCCTAACGGCGTGTGCAAAGTGCCGCCGGAAGACGTGCAGGCAGCTTTGGGCCACAAAGAATCCGCGCCTGGGCCCAGGCGTTGGAGTGGTGGGCCCTCGGCCTGCGGCGACATCTTGTCGCGCGCGTGGGTTAGCAGGCTCTTTTCAGCCAAGGGACTCCACGTGGTTCGCAGGCGGCGAGTGACCGGCCCGTGGCCCGGTGCACGCGCCAACAGACTCCCGCCTTCCGACTTTAAATTTTTTGCCAAGACGGCGCGCCCAACTGAAACCGGCTCCCAGCTGATGGCTCGTCAAGATAAGAAGCTGACCGAGCTTCTCGACCTCCTCTCAGCCTCGAAGCCCAACCTTCTTCGGGGACTACTGTCGGAGTAAATGGCCACGGGTAGCCTAACCTACTCCCCCTGGCTCTTTGAAAAATTATCGGGCCATTCAAGCCTTCACGCATACAAAGCATATGGCCGCCTTCCCCCGGCCGGCTATCCCCAGGGCCAACTTCCAGAAGCCGGCCATGAAGAAAGCCGACTCCCAGAAGCCGGCCATGAAGGAAGCCAACTCCCAGAAGCCGGCCATGAAGAAAGCCGGTTCCCAGAAGCCGGCCAAGACTGCACCCACTAAAGACTGTACTCCACATAACGGCGATAGGATGGGGCATGGCCGCAGTACAGCCCACTGCCCCTGAATCCCGGAACAGGCATGGCTACAGGGCGCCGTACGGGCCAGCCATCCCCCGTCCGGCGTGGCACTTTAGCCGTGTTGACCTCGATGTCACCCACGACAGGCGCCAGTACGGCCCGTAGGCGGCGGGCCCCTTTTGCCAGAGAGACATCCGAAGGCAGCCTGGCCTCCTCTAGTCGGCCAGGGGTGTGGCCGGCTCCTAACAGCCGGCTACCTCCCTTCCTCGAAACATGTGCCTCATTAAGGAGACAAGACGAGGTAAGGCTACAGTGAGAGCCTGCAAGGCGGCGGCACTGTAGCCACGCTTACCTCAACAAAGCTCTCGTCATCAGAGGCGAGGCAACAATAACCAGCCGCCGACAAAGCCCCCAAGCGGTGGGGCCGGCCTGTCGGCCAAGAGGCCGGCAGCCGGCAGGACCCACCAGTCGGCGGGCCCCAATGACCGGCGGAGAAGCCGGCGTGCATAGACGCTGACGGCTGGGACCCGCGCCCAGCCGGATTACCATTGTACCCCTGGGGGGTAGGCCTATATAAACCCCCCGGGATACCCATGCAAAGGAAAGATCAAAGAGAATTCCACACACCACATAGAGGGAAAAGGAGAGCTAGCCTTGCCCTTCTTCTTCCTCTAGCCAAACAGCTCAAGGAGCGCTTGTAGCTACTTGTATTGGTCTAGTGATCA
This sequence comes from Aegilops tauschii subsp. strangulata, assembly GCF_002575655.3. NCBI lineage: Eukaryota > Viridiplantae > Streptophyta > Magnoliopsida > Poales > Poaceae > Aegilops > Aegilops tauschii. The sequence goes on along the minus strand of NC_053041.3, from coordinate 87,646,106 downwards.
TGCGGAGACCCCGCAGAGCAGGACTAGGGGTGTTATCTCCACGGAGAGCCCCGAACCTGGGTAAGATTCGCCGGCGTGCATGTCTTCGCCTCATCCCGTTTCCAGGCACCGGCGACGTTTTACTGGCTCCCACTATGATAAGCCATCCGTTGGCATATGTCGCACCTACCACCCGACAAGTGCTGATCATAACACTTCTATTAAGATGCTTAAAGAAGTTATTTTTCCAAGGTTTGGAGTCCCTAGATATTTAATGACTGATGGTGGTTCACATTTTATTCATGGCGCTTTTCGTAAAATGCTTGCTAAGTATGACGTTAATCATAGAATTGCATCTCCATATCACCCACAGTCTAGTGGTCAAGTAGAATTGAGTAATAGAGCGCTCAAATTAATTTTGCAAAAGACTATTAATAGATCTAGAAAGAATTGGTCCAAGAAACTTGATGATGCATTATGGGCCTATAGAACTGCATATAAAAATCCTATGGGTATGTCTCCGTATAAAATGGTTTACGGGAAAGCATGTCACTTACCTCTCGAATTAGAACATAAGGCATATTGGGCTATTAAAGAGCTCAATTATGATTTCAAACTTGCCGGTGAGAAGAGGTTATTTGACATTAGCTCACTTGATGAATGGATAACCCAAGCCTATGAGAATGCCAAACTGTTTAAAGAAAAAGTTAAAAGATGGCATGCCAAAAGAATACAAAAGCATGAGTTTAATGTAGGTGATTATGTATTATTATACAACTCTCGTTTAAGATTTTTTGCAGGAAAACTTCTCTCTGAATGGGAAGGCCCTTACGTTATCGAGGAGGTCTATCGTTCCGCTGCCATAAAAATCAACAACTTTGAAGGCACAAATCCGAAGGTGGTGAATGGCCAAAGAATCAAACATTATATCTCAGGTAACCCTTTAAATGTTGAAACCAATGTTATTGAAACCGTAACCCCGGAGGAATACATAAGGGACACTTTCCAGAATGTTTCAGACTCCGAAAAGGAATAGGTATGTGGTACGGTAAGTAAACCGACTCCAAAACAGTTCTAGTGGCAAATTTTCTCCGTTTTGGAATATTTAGAAAAATAGAAAAATAAGAAGAAGTCCGGGAAGGACACGAGGCCTCCACGAGGGTGGAGGGCGCGCCCCCTGCCTCGTGGGCACCTCGTGCGCTCTTCGGACTCCGTTTTCTTGCACGATACTCCTTCCTGTCGGTAAAAATTCATTATATAATCTCCCGGAGGTTTTGACTCCTGTATCACGCAATTATCCTCTGTTCTTATTTCGAGCTGTTTTCTGTCAGAGTTGTCAAGGCCAGGCATCATGTCGTCCCCCTCCTCCAACAATGGTGACAACGATGCTTGGCTAATGAAGATAGAGCTGAAGAGGGAAGAACCCATGGAGATCAACAAGGATGAAGGGATCAAGAAGGCCACGGAGGACCAAGTTCCGGCAACAGAAGACATCCTTCAACTTGATCACAATCTTCTTACCCCAACTGAGATCGAAGCTTTCAAGATGATTGAGTTAGCTCGTATACAAAACAAGTATCTCACACGTGATAATATTTTGTTGAAGGAGCATATCATTGCACTCAAGGGCATTATCCGCAAGTTGGAGGATCTCTTGCGCTCGATGTGCGACTACCCATCATCACCACCATCTTCTTCACCAGCAAGGGAGATATAATCATATGGGTATGGGCACTCCCCTTGGCAACTGCCAAGCTTGGGGGAGGTGCCCCGGTATCGTATCACCATCACATCTCTATCTTTACCGTTTTTCTTAGTTCGATCCTTTCAGTAATATCTTGATTTAGTAGAATAAAGTTTTCGGTATGATTTAGTTTTGAGTTTTGCTTTATGATCCGTTTATGTAATCGAGTCCGTGAGCTATATGATAAAGATTAGTGTTGAGTCAAGGGCTTGATTATTTTGCTATGATCTTGAGGGAATAAAAGAAAAGTGAAAGAATAAAAAGAAATAAAGAGATCATATTGATCTTATGGAGAGTAATGACTTCACATAGAAAGAGTATGGTGATTAAAAGTTGTTGAGAGTTGACAAACATAGTTTTGGTCATCGTTGCAATTAATAGGAAGTAATAAAGAAAGAGAAGTTTCACATATAAATATACTATCTTGGACATCTTTTATGATTATGAGCACTCATTAAAATATGACATGCTAAAGAGTTGATGTTGGACAAGGAAGACAACGTAATGGGTTGTGTTTTCTTATATCTGAGATAAAGTATATTGTCATGGATCATCCAACATGTTGGGTTTGCCTTTCTCCCTCATGCTAGCCAAATTCTTTGCACCAAGTAGAGATACTACTTGTGCTTCCAAATACCCTTAAACCCAGTTTTGCCATGAGAGTCCACCATATCTACCTATGGATTGAGTAAGATCCTTCAAGTAAGTTGTCATCGGTGCAAGCAATAAAAATTGCTCTCTAAATATGTATGACTTATTAGTGTGGGAGAAAATAAGCTTTATACGATCTTGTGATGTGGAAGAAATAAAAGCGATGGACTGCATAATAAAGGTCCACATCACAAGTGGCAATATAAAGTGATGTTCTTTCGCATTAAGATTTCGTGCATCCAACCATAAAAGCGCATGACAACCTCTGCTTCCCTCTGCGAAGGGCCTATCTTTTACTTTTACCTTATGCAAGAGTCATGGTGATCTTCACCTTTCCTTTTTACATTTTATCCTTTGGCAAGCACAGTGTGTTGGAAAGATCCTGATATATATATATCCAATTGGATGTAGGTTAGCATGAACTATTATTGTTGACATTACCCTTGAGGTAAAAGGTTGGGAGGCGAAACTATAAGCCCCTATCTTTCTCTGTGTCCGATTAAAACTCCATACACTACAAAAAAAAGACACATCCGTGACATTTTGGGCCGAACGAATTTTTTTTCTCTCATACATATGACACTTCTATGACGATAATTGTGACAAAACCCGGTATCATCATAGATGTGGTGGGCTCCTACTTCTATGACAAAAAATCATGACAAAAAATGGGCTTTTCGTCCTGGGCGGGCCGGAGACGCAGCTGCATGACATTCTTTGGGCCGTCCATGACGGAAAAAACCGTGGTAGAAGCGAGGGCGAGGAAAATTTCGGGGAGTTCCCGGTTACGGTGGGAGGTCGGGGGCCGAGCGATGCGCGTTTCTCTCGTACACGTACACGCGTGTGTGCGAGGCGTTGGCTCTAACTGAACCCGAGCGAGGCGTTGGGCTCTAACTGAACCCGAGCGATTGCACTGCAGGCTACGCGTTACTGAACCCGAGCGATCGATCGATGGCTGTTAACTGAACCCGATCGAGCGATTCCTTCGCTACTGCTGCTAACTGAAGCCGATCGATGCTGCCTCTGGGATGAACAATGAGCGTTGCGGGGGGGGGGGGTTGGATGAACAGTGAGCGGTGGCGTTGCCTCTGGATGAACAGGACCCCGTGGTGTGGAGGGCTGGATGAACAGTAGACGGTGGAGGGGTGCCCGTGGAGGGGTGGTTGAACAGGACCCCGTGGTGTGGAGGGCTGGATGAACAGTAGACGGTGGAGGGGTGCCCGTGGAGGGGTGGTTGAACAGTAGCCGGTGGGGTACCGCGCGGTGGAGGCTGGATGAACAGGAGCCCGTGGAGGCTGAAGGAGGTCGACGGTAGCCCGTGGAGGCTGGAGGAGGTCGACGGTGGAGATGAACAGTATGCCGTGGAGTCCCGTTTTGCGGTACGCCACACCCCTCCCGATGAACAGGACCCCTGTTTCGACCGTAGGAGGTCCGTTTCGTCCGTTTTGCGGTACGCCACACCCCTCCCGATCAACAGGACCCCCGTTTCGACCGTAGGAGGTCCGTTTCATCCGTTTTGCAGTACGCCACACCCCTGCCAATCAACAGGACCCCTGTTTCGACCGTAGGAGGTCCGTTTCGTCCGTTTTGCGGTACGCCACACCCCTCCCGATGAACAAGATCCCGTTTCGAACGTGGCTGGTCGAACACAAGGCCGTTTCCTCCGTTCTGCGGTACGCCAGGCCTCGTTTCCATCGCCTGTTCCGTCCAAGCCCTCCTGATGAACACGGCCACGCATTCCGTTCTGACCCAGCCGGTTGGCTCCCACGCGTTCCGTTGCCTCCCAATGAACACGACGCATTCCGTTGCCTCCCCATGAACACGACGCATTCCGTTGCCTCCCCATGAACACGACGCATTCCGTTGCCTCCCCATGAACACGACGATGACGCTGTTTCTCCGTTCCGACCCAGCCATGTCAACGAGCCCTCGCCGTACGTATGCGCGAGTAGGCGTTCGAGACCCCGCCCGTATGTACACATACGTGGCCGTATTTTCTTTCTTGCACCCTGGCCGCTGTACGTATGTGTACATGCTACGTGCGCGCCTCTACTACGACACGTGCGCGCCTCTACATCCACCAGTATATATGTACGTACACGTTCGCGACCAGAATGACAACGCTACGTACGCTTCGACCAGGTGGGTCCCGACTGTCAGGCACTTCCTTGCGTGCGAAGATGTAGCTGGTGGGTCCCAGCAGTCAGGGGGCAAATCGTTTTGTTTTTTTTGCCCGGACGCACTTCCTTGCGTGCGAAGGTGTAGCTGGTGGGTCCCAGCAGTCAGGGGGGAAACGTTTTTTTTCATGAAATATGGTGGCCCGTCCGGTGGGTCCCCGCTGTCAGGTGGAGGAATAATTATTTTGCGCGTAATAAGGAGGCACTTCCTTGCTGCGGCCGTGGACCCAGCTGTCAGCGTCTCCATGCACAGTACTCTTCCGATGGAAGTCGGTCGTTGACCACATTGACCACGCTGCGCCGAGAGCACCACGGCGGTGGACAACGGCGAGGCCTAGGAAGGGGACGACACGGAGGCAGGGAAGACTCGGCAGTTGTTTCCCACGCGGAGGGGAGTACGACTGTACGAGGGTTTACTGGTTCGTCTGCCGTCGCCGGAGAATAACAGCAGGTGTGGGTGAGTAGAGGGATGGCTAGGCCAGCGATGGGAGTACGGTGGGGCGGTCAGGCCTGCGCGGCAGCACAGCCGGCCGGCCGCGGGGAGGAGGGAGCAGGCAGTCCCGCCGGCGCTTGTTTGAGCGGCTGGAGCAGGAAGAGCAGAGATTGAAGAAGCACGACGGCCGTTGGATGGACATCCAACGATCAGTGCTTGTGCGTCAACCTTTTTTTAGGAAAGCCTCAAATATGTGGAAAACAGCATACAGCCCATCTGCCATTATTTCTAATAATTTACAGCCCATTTGCTAATTCTTAAGGTGTTTTTTGGAGCCCATATTCTTTTTGTTAGCATTACAGCCCATATTGTGGCCACGGTTAAAAAATTATACGAAATTTTGCATATTTCGGTGCGGTCCGAACTATTTTTAATCCCGAAATTTCGACTCACATTCAAACTGATTTTAAAAATAAATGTATATCAATATAAAATCCAACAAATTCTCCATGCATAAAAATTAATGTAATTTAAAATCTTGAAATGAAAAAAAAGATATTTGAAACTAATTGCCGGTTTGATGTGTTTTAAAAATGTACAACCCATTTCTCATTACTGATGGGCCATTTTCTCGGCCAGCCGAATGAAAGCTCTCCTCGTCTTGAAAGATTTGCAGCCCAACAGGCCTGACAAAGTGACTTACTTGGCAAATCACAAAAAAACTGGGCTGTGGCCATGGACCCAGCTGTCAGCCTCTCCACGTACAGTACTCTTCCGATGGAAGTCGTTCCTTGACCATGTTGACCACGCCGCGCGGAGAGCACCACGGCGGTGGACGACGGCGAGGCCTAGGAAGGGGACGACGCGGAGTCGGGGAAGACGCGGCAGTCGAAGCTCGCACGGAGAGGAGTACGGGGGTTCACTGGTTCGGCTGCGGTGTGAGGCTGCCGTCGCCGCAAGGCCTGGCCAGCGGTGGGAATAGTAGGGGGCGCTGAGGCCTCTGCGGCAGCACAGCCGGCCACGGGAGGCAGGAGCATGCGGCACGACCGGTGCTGCTTTGGGCGGCTGGAGCAAGAAGACCAGAGGTTGAAGAAGCACTACGGCCGTTGGATGGACATCGTACGGTCACTGGAGCTAGAATCGTTCATATTGACTAAGTTGACAAAGCCCTTCGTCCCTATCAACTTAGTAGGCCCACAAGTCAGCCTCCCACCAAGGTGAGTCCCAGCTAGCCGGGGAGTATTATTTTTTTGTGCGTAATAAGGAGGCACTTCCGGTGGGTCCAAGCTGACAGCGGGGGGAACATTTTTTTCGCGAAATACGGTGGCCCGTCCGGTGGGTCCCAGCAGTCAGCGGGAAACGATTTTTTTGCAAAATACTGGTGGCCCATCCGCTGGGTCCCCGCTGTCAGGTGGAGGAATAATTATTTTCCGCGTAATAAGGAGGCACTTCCTTGCGGCTGCCGTGGACCCAGCTGTCAGCCTCTCCACGTACAGTACTCTTCCGATGGAAGTCGGTCGTTGACCACATTGACCACGCCGCGCCGATAGCACCACGGCGGTGGACGACGGCGAGGCCTAGGAAGGGGACGACGCGGAGCCGAGCAAGACGCGGCAGTGGATGCCCACGCGGAGAGGAGTACGGGCGTTCACTGGTTCGCCTGCGGTGTGAGGCTGCCGTCGCCGCAGAATAACAGGGGGTGTGGGTGAGTGGAGGGATGGCCTGGCCAGTGGTGGGAGTAGTATGGGGGCGGTGAGGCCTCCGCGGTAGCACAGCCGGCCACGGGAGGCAGGAGCAGGCGGCACGACCGGCGCTGCTTTGGGCGGCTGGAGCAAGAAGACCAGAGGTTGAAGAAGCACTATGGCTGTTGGATGGACATCATACGGTCACTGGAGTATTGACTAAGTTGACAAAGCCCTCCGTCCCCGTCAACTTAGTAGGCCCACAAGTTAGCCCAACAATATGGTGGGTCCCAGCTAGCAGGGGGGTATTCATTTTTTTGGGCGTAATAAGGAGGCACTTCCTTGCGTGCGAAGATATAGCTGGTGGGTCCGACCTGCCAGCGGGGGGAACATTTTTTTCGCGAAATACAGAGGCCCTTCCTGTGGGTCCTAGCTGTCAGGTGGAGGAATCATTATTTTGCGCGTAATAAGGAGGCATTTCCTTGCATGCGGCCGTGGACCCAGCTGTCAGCCTCTCCACGTACAGTCCACTTCCGATGGATGCCGTTCATTGACCACGTTGACCAGGCCGCGCCGAGAGCACCAGGGCGGTGGACGACGATGATGCCTAGGAAGGGAACGACACGGAGCCAGGGAATACTCGGCAGTTGTTTCCCACGCGGAGGAGTACGAGGGTTTACTGGTTCGTCAGTCGTCGCCGGAGAATAACAACATGTGTGGGTGAGTAGAGGGATGGCTAGGCCAGCGATGGGAGTACGGTGGGGCCGTGAGGCCTGCGCGGCAGCATAGCCGGCCGCGGGAGGAGGGAGCAGGCAGTCCTGCCGGTGCTTGTTTGAGCGGCTGGAGCATGAAGAGCAGAGATTGAAGAAGCACGACAGCCGTTGGATGGACATCCAACAGTCACTGCTCTCGTGTGTTGACTAAGTTGACAGGGCGTTGCGTGTGCGTCAACCTTTTTTTTATGAAAGCATACGCGTCAACCTGTAGTAGGCGCACAAGTCAGCCTCAAATCTGTGGAAAACAACATACAACCCATCTGCCATTATTTCTAATAATGTACAACCCATTTGCTAATTCTTAAGAATTTTTTTGGAGCCCATCTTCTTTTTGTTAGCATTACACCCCATATTGTGGCCACGGTTAAAAAGTATACGCAATTTTGCATATTTCGGTGCGGTCAACTGTTTTTAATCTAGAAATATCGATTCACATTCAAACTATTTTGAAAAATAATTTATATAAATATAAAATCCAAATAATTGTCCACGCATAAAAATCAATGGAATTTAAGATCTTGTAATGAAAAAAAATTGAAACTAATTCCCGGTTTGATGTGTTTTAAAAATGTACAGCCCATTTCTGGGCAAACCGAATGAAACTCTCCTCGTCTTGAAAGATTTGCAGCCCAGCAGGGCCGATAAAGCAAGTAGGCCTTGTTTGGGTATTTCTTAAAAAAAATAGAACTGGGCTAGCCATTTTCAGCAAGAAAAAAACACAACTGGGCTCATGATGTGGTAAACATAAATAAAACTCTGGCTAGACGGGCCACAGCCCCCGCACAGCCCCGTTGTTACCCTGATCCGTCGCTAAAACTAGTATAAATAACAACTGTTTGTTCCTCAAAAAAAAACTGCGCGATTTGCTGGGTCCCTGGTGTCAGCCGCTCGTAGTGTAATTCTCTCGTTTATTGACTACGTTGACAATGGCGTGAGCCCCAGATGTCCAACCATTAGGAGGAACCATATTTTTGGGCTTGTACTATAGAGGCACTTGCTTGCGTACTGCCATGACGCTGGTGGGTCCCTACTGTCATCCTCTCCACGTACAGTCATCTCCTTGTTCCTCTTGGTTGTTGACGACGTTGATAACGCAAGACGGCGGCGCACCGCGCACGGCGAGCGAACTAAGGCCGCAAGGCGGAGGACGACGGCGAGGCCTCGTACGGAATGAACAGGAGCCGAATTTCGTGTGTAGGGGTGAAATCCGTAGATCTACGAAGGAATGCCAAAAGCGAAGGCAGCTCTCTGGGTCCCTACCGACGCTGGGCCGTTGAAGATGCACCGGTCCAGTCGTAGGCGGAGGGGAGTACGAGGGTTGACTGGTTCGGGCGCGGGTGAGTGTTGGGGCTGACATCGCCGGAGAATAACAGGACGTGTGGGGGAATAGAGGGAGGGACTGGCCAATGTTGGAGGGTACGTACGGTAGGGCGGCGGAGGCGCAGCCAGCCATGGGAGGCGGGAGCAGGTGGAGCCGACGGGGTGGTTTGGTTTGGGCGGCTGGAGGAAGAAGAAGACAAGAGATAGAAGATACACGAGAGATGTTGGATGTCAATCCAACGGCTGGTAGGAAGAATCGTTTGTTGACTGGCTAGTAAGTCGACACCACCTTGGATAGGCTATTTCCTTGCGGCTCCCAAATGTCAGAATCCAAATCTGTCACGGTCATGCAGCCTTTCCTATGAAAATTTACAGCCCATTTGATGTGCTAGTTCGAAATAAGTTTGTGGGTGCTGGTGGGGGCTAATCACTTGGCTTCTGTAATGCACAGTGAGCTCAAGAAGCCGGCGAGAGTGATGTTATTTCCCTTGGTTGGGATTTGTTATAGTATTTCACTCTAAATTAAACGAATGGCAAGCCATTTGCCTTGTTTCAAAGAAAATATGACAGTCATAGCCGAGTTGAAAAGGGCAGGAACATCTAACTCCAGCTTACAAACTGTACAAAAGCACGAGGGTTAATTGTTCATCAGGTTTACAAAAAAAACCAGATTGAAAAGGGCAACAACATCTAACTCCAGCACTGTTTTCGGTAGTCACAGTCAAATGGATCGGTCAGGTCCATAGAATGAACATCCTGGGTCGTAAAATTTATTGGATCATGACCACAATATGTTGTAAATAGAAGCCCGGCACGTTCAGAAGCTCTTTTGCCCACCTGAAACTCCTTTTTTTGCTCTTCGACATACCCATCCGTCAAAACCATGCTGCTGATAAACTTAAGGCTGATGGACAATAGTAACCTCGCATTCAGCAGGAAGAATGTGACAAATCTTGTGTTTGCACGGTTGGCTACATATCGTTCTAGCGTTATTGTCTTCAATCGAATCTCATGAGAAGTGAGAAAATCCCGATGCTTACGAATCCACCGATTGGTTATAACTTTCTTACCCCGTCCTGTTGCCTAAATAGACATGAAGATTGAAAACAGTTAAGGTCTAAAAGAAGAGTGTCGAAAGAGCAACAGCTGAACGGTTAATTCTAGTACACTATATGCGGGCTTCCAATGTGCGTGAAATTATCACCTTTATATACAACTTCTCCAGACATGGAAAGCATTGCAGCAAGCCAATAATCTTGTTCAGATCAAAACTATTCATTTGGATATATAAGATCTTGACAGAATCCAGCACCATTGATAGGCCATCCATGGAGAAACTCTTCGTTGAGCATAGAACATAATATTAGTACAAAATGTGTACTCCAAGATGATATATAAATTATGCGCAGAAATTTAAAATGCAGCTTATGGTTACAAGTGTAGATGATAATATAAAGTACCTGAAGAACTGTGGAGCCAAACACCATATTGAAATGAGCACAGAGATCATGTATTACACCCAAGGTCTCCAGTTTAGGCGCAGAGAGGATGGTTATTTGCAACGGTGAATAACTAGAATCAAGGATCAACCTTTGAAGTGAAGGTGCATCTTGGATGATGAGCTGCCTTCCGTCAAAAGAAATTCCAATTCTTACAAGGTTAGGCGACTTTATTTGGAGACAACCGATTCTAACTGTGAAAACAAGCACCAAGCACTCCAGCGCAGGGCAACTGGAGTGGATGATGCTGTGCAATGAGGCCTCCGATATACGAACCCGCACAAGTGAAAGTTTCATGAGAAATGGGAGTCAAAGGGTTAGTACCAGATTGTCTGGTAGGTAGCACAGCGCAAAGGTGACGGTGTGGAGAGAGGACGAAAACCGCGAGATGGACATCGGTGCTGAGGGCACAAGTTCATGGCGTTCGGTATGTGGTATGTGATTTCCAGGGGAATAGTAGAACTCAAGCAGCCGTAGTTCTGTGAATTCAGGGGATTTCAGCCAGGTGTCCACCATGCAGGGCATGGTATGCTTGCTCAGGTAGCATGACGGGATGCATAGGCTTTGAACGGAGCCCTGGTGGGAGGAGATGATGGCTCTGGGGATTTCAAAATCATTGAAGAGAGATAGCTGACGACAGTCGAGATTAAGGGGCACGGCGTGCCATAGAGGTCGCCACCGAATTGAGAGGACTTGGGTGCGGCAGCAATCCTTGGTGGGGAGAAGCGAGATGATCTCCCCAAGGACGGCGCCCGGGAGATCGCTGATGCGGTCCACCGGAGATTCTACGGGTTCCTGGGATCCGGTGGGGGCGGGGTCGCCGCTTCTCCCCGCGCTGCCAGGTGCGGGATCTACAACAGGCGTCGCCGTTGGCGGGAGCCTCATCTTCTTGGCGCTGGGGTCAGCCGACTCCATTTTCCTCGAGGGCGTCGCGTCGCGCTCACGGATTTGAGCAGAGTAACGAATGACGAGCCTAGTTGTAGTGCGAGCGAAGAAGAATGGGAGCTGGGGGTTTTCTGTAGGAGTGAGGAAGAAGGGGAGCTGGGGTTTTCTGTAGGAGTGAGGTGAGGAATTTGGGGGTACGAGTGGAGCGAGCTGACGTGAGGTGGGTGGGAACAAGGAGGAAGAAGAGCACCCAGGTTTTTTTGGGGGGGGGGGGCGGTGTGCTGGGTGTGGGTAGCGCCGCTCATTTAGTAAATATATGGGCTTTTGAATTGATTTTACTATTTACTAGTGTGGATGGGCTGTTTTGTCTTGGGCCCAGAGAAACAATTACTACTAGTACAGTGGAGACACTCTACAGCTACCCAGAAAAACAATTACTACTAGTACAGTGGAGACACTCTACCGCTTCTGGCTCCTCCTAGGTCATTGAAACGTCTCCCTCTACTGAATGCCGTTATACTTTTGTTCACCGACATGCGGGCCATGCAGCGCGCGGGCCCAAATGCCATCCACCAAATTAGAAGGCAGTATGCAGGCGGAGAGTCACCTCGGTCGTAGCGTGGCAGTAACGAGCCGTCGTATCACAAAACCCCACCTCCCCGCAGTCTAAGTTTGACGGACGAAGCAACCATCATTTCACTCTTCGTTGAATCCCCTTCTCCCTCACCGTCTTCAAGAAAGGCAACACTCGCATCTGCCACTGTTCTTCTCTCCGAACGAAGGGAAGGTAAGCGGATCCGTGATGTTGGTATATTTTCGTTCAGAGAAAAAAAAGAACTTTTGCAAAGCAGTAACCGATCCTCACTCTCTTTTTTGTTTCATTGTCATTGCGATTGTATTTTTCTTTCAGTGGTCTCCTAGTATTCGTCAGTTTCATGATGGACCAAGGAGAACCAGGCAAAGATCTGCCGATATTGGAGCAGATGCGGGAGGCTGATCCCCACGAGACAGAGAGCTCCAAGAAGATGGAGGCAACCACCGAGCCGACCCCAGATACGCTCACGGCCACTACTGAGATGGTCAACGCCCCGTTTGAGGTTACAGCCCCCGTGGCACTGCAGGAGCAGTTTTCCCCCTTCGAGGATGTGTCCCCCCCCCGCTGAGCTGCCCAAGGTGATTTCCTTCTTTGCCGATCTCGATTGTGGTTTTTCATCTAAGTATGTGGTGATTTTTTTTAGAAAAGGAAGTATGTGGTGATTAATAATGCAAAATTTTATTAGCTTCGATGCCATGCTATACATAGTGGTTTAAATAACTTGTGTTTCTTATACTGGAAAGTAATTCAGAATTTTTTTCTGTTTCAATTAGAGCCCTGATGCAGACAAGGATTGTGTGGTTGTACATGTCACTCGCTATGAGGCGGACGACCTGAATATACGCATTGGGAAAACAGAGTTCTTAGGCTGTTGGATCCTAGAAGCCATTTGCGGTTATACCAATGAAGAGTTGTATCGAGCCTCACTGTTGTCAGGCGTGTTGTCCAGGGTGTACTGAAGCACAAGAAGTTCAAAGCTACTCCTTCGTTTGTGAGGCATACTGTTCTTGTCAAGCTTACGCAGGAAGATGACGTGGCATGCCTCCACAAACAAGTTTATCAGTGGCAAGGCCACAAGGTTGTCTTCATGAAGGTTCACAGGATTGAGCTGCTGCGGGACGTCCTCGATGATGTTCATGGCAAGGTCCGTCTTGTGTCTAGCCCAAATTAGATCGAGGCATGAAATAGTTGCCCCAGCTAGTGTTTAATAGTAGTTTGGATTGTGTCTAATTATCCGAACCTTGCCTGTTATCGACCCCTCTGGGGCTACTACTCTGTTTGAATCCGTCTATGGGAACTGTTGCTACTTTTGTGTGCCCGTGAATCATGTGAGAACCATCGTAATTGTTGCCGAAACAGATGCGTCCTCACTAGTTTTTTCATGAATATGGCATGGTAAGACATAAGTTGTCACGGTTTATCATACGAGCAGTGTGTGTTTTGATGAAATAGAGCACCCGTTCGAGAACCGTGCGCCGACGTATACATAAGTACTTGTAAACATTGTTGGTGCTACCCCACTTGTAAGCAGTTGTGCAAAACATGACACATTGGCTCAGCTCGCTTCAACACTAGGCTATCGACCAGCTAACAATCAACAATCTGCTGTCTGACATATAAGCAACTATGTATCTTGTTACAGTGGTTCATGCAGTTAATTGAGGCCACAATGTAATAAATTCCAAACATTCACACGCTAGTCCAGCGCTCACGTGGAACACTCACATTAAACTCGTCTTCATAAAAAACTTGAAAAGCATAAGTTAAGCAATTTTATACATCTCAATGATTCATAGAACATAACAAACATATACTAGTTCACAGCAAAAGACAAAGTTGTGAGAAGGTTTACAAATCAGGAAAAAACAAGCAAGGCTTCTCTGAGCAAAGGGCCTCCCGGCAGGCTTAAATTTCCTGGAGTTCACTCTGGTTTTTTCTTGTTGCCACCATCCAGGGTTAGGTTCTCTCATTCCAGAATAACCAATTATAATTGTGGTCTCAGCTGGAATGCTAAACTGAACCATGCAGTGTACTGACCAGCTGAAATGCTTGTGCATTCCACTAAATTTAAGCACCGCTATTTGCAGAAATAAGCAGACCACAATGCCTCTTGTCCGCGCACCTGTCCAAAAAACCGCCGTGCAGCCGTGCCAGCTAGTCCTCGGTCCATGGATGAACTGGTAGAAAGTGCATTCCGGACTAGGATGCAATTGTTTTCGCTCGTCCCTGCACTGCAATCAGGAAGTAAAACGTACGAATCAGCTTCTTTTAGATTGCGTTGGTCATTCTACCTTAGTTACTACCAATGTAGGGATACCTTGAAGACGGGAGGTTAGACGACGACAACGAGGGATAGCCATCTCATTTTGCGCAGTTGTACTAAAACTGAGGTGTGTGCTTTTGATTGCGCGGATAGAAACGATACGGAGACAGACATCCCGAAACGATATGGAGACAGACATCCCTGTTTGCGCAAATACGAAATACAGTTATTTAAACAGTGACAGATATTACTACTTTCCCCCGTTTCCTCTTAGAACCAAGTCCTAGATTCATGCTACAGCTTTCCCACTTTCTTCCCTATTTGAACCAACGCTTTGAGTCGACTGTATGAACTAGCTTTACTTCTAATAATAGTAGAAGTCTAGGTGGCTTTGGAACAGCGGACGGAAGTAGAAAAGGATCCACACGAAGGGAGCTGGGGCAGTAGAGCAAGGCAGGTTTCGAAGGAATATATACCTGAGGGTCGTCGGCATGTGGCAAAGACGGCGTCGGGAGGCCGCATCTTGGCCACAATACCGCAGGGAGGAAGACGGGGTCGGAGGCCCTCCCGAGCCGGCGCTCTCTCGGAGAGAACGGCATGGCCGCCGATCGGGACGCGCGGGCAGCCGTTGGTCGTCTCCCTCGTCGCTGATGACAGCGTGAATGATGCACCTACACCCCTGCCCCGGTCGAGGTTGTCCGGCCGGATTTGTGACCAGCCGTGAGCTGAGAGAGAGTGTGGCCACCTATGTGTTGCTTAGATCTGGAGAGCATGAGAGAGTGAACGAGAGGAACCCTAGTAAAGCAAGTGCTAAGGCTCCTGCTTTTATATATAGTGGAGTGATTTTGTTGTACCAGCTTCAAAAAAATGCGCTCCTACATGTACCGGCGAGTGGGTGTGAGAGAACTAGTGCGTGCGTGCACCGCTTCTCTTCGTGAGAGTACAATATACTATGCCCAAAGAACGTTCGCCGCAAGAGTAATAGTATAAGTGTGTGACGTGTGAGCTAAAATAAAATGTGCGCACCGTCTTTTGTTTTTTAGAAGTTCTGAGGGTAGGGTGTGAAGAGCACATATGTGCATGACGTCTACCTGCAGATAGACGGTGAGTGCGACGTGCGAGTCTGCGAGAGGACTCGGGAGAGTCGTGACTCGTGAGGGTGCGTGTGCGTGAGAGAGAGGGGGGCACGTATCAATGCAATGCATGTGTCCATAAATCATTATCCGACAAACGTTCGCCACAAGCCTTTTCCTGACGAACGCCATAAGAACCGTTAGATCGGCATCCGACAGTGTCAGTTTTGCCATGTCATTTAACAGAACAGCCACTCCTCCTACACACAAATCTTCCACGTGAGTGTTAGCAACTGCCGTATGCTCCCTCCGTTCCGAAATGCAGTGCATATAGCTTTATTGAAAATTCAAACCTCACAAACTTTTACCGAGTTTTCGTGTACCAAATTGCACATGTAGAATACCATGTATATATCATTTCATTCATCTTCGAGAGGTAACTATAAATATGGGTGAGGAGTCTACAAAGAAAGACCATTGTATCACCCGCAGCAATTTCAAGCATCCTTTAGTGTCGAGGAATATCATAGGAACTCTATATGATATGATTTTTATAGGATTTTTGTTGGAAATATGCCCTAGAGGCAATAATAAATGGTTATTATTATATTTCTTTGTTCATGGTAATTGTCTATTATTCATGCTATAATTGTATTGTCCGGAAATCGTAATACATGTGTGAATACATAGACCACAACCTGTCCCTAGTAAGCCTCTAGTTGACTAGCTCGTTGATCAACAGATAGTCATGGTTTCCTGACTATGGACATTGGATGTCATTGATAACGGGATCACATCATTAGGAGAATGATGTGATGGACAAGACCCAACTTAAGCATAGCATAAAAGATCGTGTAGTTTCGTTTGCTAGAGCTTTTCCAATGTCAAGTATCTTTTCCTTAGACCATGAGATCGTGCAACTCCCGGATACCGTAGGAGTGCTTTGGGTGTGCCAAACATCACAACGTAACTGGGTGACTATAAAGGTGCATTACGGGTATCTCCGAAAGTGTCTGTTGGGTTGGCACGGATCGAGACTGGGATTTGTCACTCCGTGTAAACGGAGAGGTATCTCTGGGCCCACTCGGTAATGCATCATCATAATGAGCTCAATGTGACTAAGGCGTTAGTCACGGGATCATGCATTGCGGTACGAGTAAAGAGACTTGCCGGTAACGAGATTGAACAAGGTATTGGGATACCGACGATCGAATCTCGGGCAAGTAACATACCGTTTGACAAAGGGAATTGCATACGGATTGATTGAATCCTCGACACCGTGGTTCATCCGATGATATCATCGTGGAACATGTGGGAGCCAACATGGGTATCCAGATCCCTCTGTTGGTTATTGACCGGAGAGGCGTCTCGGTCATGTCTGCATGTCTCCCGAACCCGTAGGGTCTACACACTTAAGGTCCGGTGACGCTAGGGTTGTAGAGATATATGTATGCGGAAACCCGAAGGTTGTTCGGAGTCCCGGATGAGATCCCGGACGTCACGAGAGGTTCCGGAATGGTCCGGAGGTAAAGATTTATATATGGGAAGTCTTATTTTGGTCGCCGGAAAAGTTTCGCGCTTTATCGGTATTGTACCGGGAGTGCCGAAAGGGGTCCGGGGGTCCACCAAGGGGGTCCACCAGCCCCGGGGGGCCACATGGGCTGTAAGGGGTTCGCCTTGGCCTATATGGGCCAAGGGCACCAGCCCCAAGAGGCCCATGCGCAAGAGATAAGAAAGAAGGGAGAGTCCTAAAGGGGGAAGGCACCTCCGAGGTGCCTTGGGGGGGAAGGACTCCCCCCTGGCCGCACCCTTCATTGAAGGAAGGGGCAAGGCTGCGCCCCCCTCTCCCTTGGCCCTATATATAGTGGGGGGAAGGGAGGGCAGCAACATCTAAGCCTTGGGAGCCTCCCTCCTCCCCTGCAACACCTCTCTCTCTCGCAGAAGCTTGCGAAGCCCTGCCGGAGAGCCGCTACATCCACCACCACGCCGTCGTGCTGTTGGATCTCCATCAACCTCTCCTCCCCCTTGCTGGATCAAGAAGGAGGAGACGTCGCTGCACCGTACGTGTGTTGAACGCGGAGGTGCCGTCCGTTCGGCACTCGGTCATCGGTGATTTGGATCACGGCGAGTACGACTCCGTCATCCACGTTCATTGGAACGCTTCCGCTCGCGATCTACAAGGGTATGTAGATCCACTCCTTTCCCCTCGTTGCTAGTAGACTCCATAGATGCATCTTGGTGAGCGTAGGAAAATTTTAAATTATGCTACGATTCCCAACAGTGGCATCATGAGCCAGGTCTATGCGTAGTTACTATGCACGAGTAGAACACAAAGCAGTTGTGGGCGTTGAGTTTGCAAATTCTTCTTGCCGCTACTAGTCTTTTCTTGTTTCGGCGGCATTGTAGGATGAAGCGGCCCGGACCGACCTTACACGTACTCTTACGTGAGACAGGTTCCACCGACTGACATGCACAAGTTGCATAAGGTGGCTAGCGGGTGTCTGTCTCTCCTACTTTAGTCGGAACGGATTCGATGAAAAGGGTCCTTATGAAGGGTAAATAGAAATTGGCAAATCACGTTGTGGTCATACGTAGGTAAGAAACGTTCTTGCTAGAAACCTACAAACCACGTAAAAACTTCCAACAACAATTAGAGGACGTCTAACTTGTTTTTGCAGCAAGTGCTATGTGATGTGATATGGCCAGAAGATGTGATGAATGATATATGTGATGTATGAGATTGATCATGTTCTTGTAATAGGAATCACGACTTGCATGTCGATGATTATGACAACCGGCAGGAGCCATAGGAGTTGTCTTTATTATTTTGTATGACCTGCGTGTCATTGAATAACGCCATGTAAATTACTTTACTTTATTGCTAAACGCGTTAGCCATAGAAGTAGAAGTAATCGTTGGCGTGACGACTTCATGAAGACACAATGATGGAGATCATGATGATGGAGATCATGGTGTCATGCCGGTGACAAAGATGATCATGGTGCCCCGAAGATGGAGATCAAAGGAGCATGATGATATTGGCCATATCATGTCACTATTTGATTGCATGTGATGTTTATCATGTTTTTGCATCTTATTTGCTTAGAACGACGGTAGCAAGTAGGATGATCCCTTATAATAATTTCAAGAAAGTGTTCACCCTAACTGTGCACCGTTGCGAAGGTTCGTCGTTTCGAAGCACCACGTGATGATCGGGTGTGATAGATTCTTACGTTCGCATACAACGGGTGTTGACGAGCCTAGCATGTACAGACATGGCCTCGGAACACACGCAATACACTTAGGTTGACTTGACGAGCCTAGCATGTACAGACATGGCCTCGGAACACGGAGGACCGAAAGGTCGAGCATGAGTCGTATAGAAGATACGATCAACATGGAGATGTTCACCGATCTTGACTAGTCCGTCTCACGTGATGATCGGACACGGCCTAGTTAAACTCGGATCATGTTTCACTTAGATGACCAGAGGGATGTCTATCTGAGTGGGAGTTCATAATCAAAGGAACTTCATTATCATGAACATAGTCAAATAGGTATTTGCAAATTATGTCATAGCTTGCGCTTTAGTTCTACTGATTAAGATATGTTCCTAAAGAAAATTTAGTTGAAAGTTGGTAGTAGCAATTATGCGGACTGGGTCCGTAAACTGAGGATTGTCCTCATTGCTGCACAGAAGGCTTATGTCCTTAATGCACCGCTCGGTGTGCTGAACCTCAGCGTCGTCTGTAGATGTTACGAAACATCTGACATACACGTTTTGATGACTACGTGATAGTTCAGTGCGGTTTAGAATTGTGGCACCAAAGACGTTCTTGAAACGTCGCAGAACATGTGAGATGTTCCGAAGACTGAAATTGGGATTTCAGACTAGTGCCCACGTCAAGAGGTATGAGACCTTTGACAAGTTTCTTAAGCCTGCAAACTAAGGGAGAAAAGCTCAATCGTTGAGCATGTGCTCAGATTGTCTGAGTGCCACAATCGCTTGAATCGAGTGGGAGTTAATCTCCCAGATGAGATAGTGATAGTTCCCCATAGTCATTGCCACCAAGCTAGTAGAGCTTCGTGATGAACTATAACATATCAAGGATAGTTATGATGATCCTTGAGCTATTCGCGATGTTTGACACCGCGAGAGTAAAAATCAAGAAGGAGCATCAATTGTTGATGGTTAGTAAAACCACTAGTTTAAGAAGGGCAAGGGCAAAAGGGATACTTCATGAAACAGCAAGTCGTTTGCTGCTCTAGTGTAGAATCCCAAGGTTGAACCCAAACCCGAGACTAAGTGCTTCTATGAGAGGAACGATCACTGAAGCAGTAATACCCTAGATATTTGGTAGATGAGAAGGCAGGCAAGGTCGACAGAAGTATATTGGATATACGTTATATGAATGTGTACTTTACTAGTACTCCTAGCAGCACCAGGGTATTAGATACTGGTTCGGTTGCTAAGTGTTAGTAACTCGAAATAAAAGCTGCGGAATAAATGGAGACTAGCTAAAGGTGAGATGACGATATGTATTGGAAGTGTTTCCAAGGTTGATATGATCAGGCATCGCATGCTCCCTCTACTATCGAGATTTGGTGTTTGCGTTGAACATGATTGGATTATTTTTACCGCAAAACGGTTATTCATTTAAGAAGAATAATGGTTACTCTGTTTATTTGAATAATACCTTCAATGGTCTTGCACCTAAAATGAATCTCGATCGTAGTGATACACATGTTCATGCCAAAAAGATATAAGATAGTAATGATAGTACCACATACTTGTGGCACTGCCACTTGAGTCATATTGGTATAGAACGCATGAAGAAGCTCCATGTAGATGGATCTTTGGACTCACTCGTTTTTGAAATGAATGAGACATGCGAACCATGTCTATTGGTATATATGCATGAAGAAACTCCATGCAGATGGATCGTTTGGACTCACTTGATTTTGAATCACTTGAGACATGCAAATCATGGGCAAGATGACTGAAAGGCCTCGTTTTCAGTAAGATGGAACAAGAGAGCAACTTATTGGAAGTAATACATTTTGATGTATGCAGTCCAATGAGTGCTGAGGCATGCAGTGGACATCGTTATGTTCTTACTTCACAGATGATTTGAGTAGATGCTGAGTGTATTTACTTGATGAAACACTAGTCTGAATTATTGAAAGGTTCAAGTAATTTCAGAGTGAAGTTGAAGATCGTCGTAACAAGAGGATAAAATGTCTGTGATATGATCATAGAGATGAGTATCTGAGATACGAGTTTGGCACACAATTGAGACATTGTGGAAAGTGTTTCACAATTAATACCGCCTGGAACACCATAGTGTGATGGTGTGTCCGAACATAATAACTGCACCCTATTGGATATGGTGCATACCATAATGTTTCTTATCAAATTACCACTATCATTTATGGGTTAGGCATTAGAGACAACCGCATTCACTTTAAAAGTGGCACCACGCAATTCCGTTGAGACGACACCGTTTATAGAAACCTAAGTTGTCGTTTCTTAAAAGTTTGGGGCTGCGATGCTTATGTGAAAAAGTTTCAGGCTGATAAGCTCGAACCCAAAGCGGATAAATGCATCTTCATAGAATACCCAAAAACAGTTGGGTATACCTCCTATCTGGAAGCAAAAGTAATTGCTTCTAGAAACGAGTCCTTTCTCGAGGAAAAGTTTCTCTCGAAAGAATTGAGTGGGAGGATGGTGGAGACTTGATAAGGTTATTGAACCGTCGCTTCAACTAATGTGTAGCAGGGCACAGGAAGTTGTTCCTGTGGCACCTACACCAATTGAAGTGGAAGCTTATGATAGTGATCATGAAACTTCGGATCAAGTCACTACCAAACCTTGTAGGACGACGAGGATGCGCACTACTTCAGAGTAATGCGTGATCCTGTCTTGGAAGTCATGTTGCTAGACAACAATGAACCTACGAGCTATGGAGAAGCGATGGTGGGCCCATATTCCGATGAATGGCTCGAGGCCATGAAATCCGAGATAGAATCCATGTATCAGAACAAAGCATGGACTTTGGTGAGCTTGCCCGATGATCGGCAAGCCATTGAGATAAATGGATCTTTAAGAAGAAGACGGACATGGACGGTAATGTTACCGTCTATGAAGCTCGACTTGTGGCAAAGAGTATTTTCACAAGTTCAAGGAGTTGACTACGATGAGTTTTTCTCATCCGTAGCGATGCTTAGGTCCGTCGGAATCATGTTAGCATTAGCTACATTTATGAAATCTGGCAGATGGATGTCAAAACAAGTTTCCTTACCAGTTTTCGTAAGGAAAGGTTGTGTGTGATACAATCAGAAAGGTTTTGTCGATCCTAAGGATGCTAAAAGGTATGCTAGCTCCAGCGATCCTTCCATGGATCAGAGCAAGCATCTCGGAGTCAGAATATACGCTTTGATGGGGTGATCAAAGTTTTTGGGTTTATACAAAGTTTGTTAGAAACTTGTATTTACAATAAAGTGAGTGGGAGCGCTACAACATTTCTGATAAGTATATGTGAATGACATATTGATGATCCGAAATGATGTAAAATTTCTGGAAAGCATAAAGGGTTGTTTGAAAGGAGTTTTTCAAAGGAAGACCTGGATAAAGCTACTTACATATTGGGCATCAAGATCCATAGAGATAGATCAAGACGCCTGATGATACTTTCAAAAGACAGCACATCTTGACATGATTTTGAAAGAGTTCAAAATAGATCAGCAAAGAAGGAGTTCTTGGCTGTGTTACAAGGTGTGAGTATTGAGTGAGACTCAAGACCTGACCACAGCAGAAGATAGAGAAAGGACGAAGGTCGTCCCCTATGCTTTAGACATAGGCTCTATAGTATGCTATGCTGTGTACTGCACATGTAGTGTGCCTTGCCATGAGTTGGTCAAGAGGGTACAATGGTGATCCGGGAAAGGATCTCATGACAGCGGTCGAACTTATCCTTAGTACCTAGTGGATTAAGGAATTTTTCTCGATTATGGAGGTGGAAAGGAGTTCGTCGTAAAGGGTTACGTCGATGCGAACTTTGACACTAATCCGGATAACTCTGAGTAGTAAACCGGATTCGTATAGTAGAGCAATTATTTGAAATGGCTCCAAATAGCGCGTGGTAGCATCCACAAGATGACATAGATATTCGTAAAGCACACGGTTCTGAAAGGTTCAGACCCGTTGACTAATAACCTCTCTCACAAGCATAACATGACCAAACCAGAACACATTGAGTGATAATCACATAATGATGTGAACTAGATTGATGACTCTAGTAAACTCTTTAGATGTTGGTCACATGGTGATGTGACCAGTGAGTGTTAATCACATGGTGATGTGAACTAGATTATTGACTCTAGTGCAAGTGGGAGACTGTTGGAAATATGCCCTAGAGGCAATAATAAATGGTTATTATTATATTTCTTTGTTCATGGTAATTGTCTATTATTCATGCTATAATTGTATTGTCCGGAAATCGTAATACATGTGTGAATACATAGACCACAACCTGTCCCTAGTAAGCCTCTAGTTGACTAGCTCGTTGATCAACAGATAGTCATGGTTTCCTGACTATGGACATTGGATGTCATTGATAACGGGATCACATCATTAGGAGAATGATGTGATGGACAAGACCCAACTTAAGCATAGCATAAAAGATCGTGTAGTTTCGTTTGCTAGAGCTTTTCCAATGTCAAGTATCTTTTCCTTAGACCATGAGATCGTGCAACTCCCGGATACCGTAGGAGTGCTTTGGGTGTGCCAAACATCACAACGTAACTGGGTGACTATAAAGGTGCATTACGGGTATCTCCAAAAGTGTCTGTTGGGTTGGCACGGATCGAGACTGGGATTTGTCACTCCGTGTAAACGGAGAGGTATCTCTGGGCCCACTCGGTAATGCATCATCATAATGAGCTCAATGTGACTAAGGCGTTAGTCACGGGATCATGCATTGCGGTACGAGTAAAGAGACTTGCCGGTAACGAGATTGAACAAGGTATTGGGATACCGACGATCGAATCTCGGGCAAGTAACATACCGTTTGACAAAGGGAATTGCATACGGATTGATTGAATCCTCGACACCGTGGTTCATCCGATGATATCATCGTGGAACATGTGGGAGCCAACATGGGTATCCAGATCCCTCTGTTGGTTATTGACCGGAGAGGCGTCTCGGTCATGTCTGCATGTCTCCCGAACCCGTAGGGTCTACACACTTAAGGTCCGGTGACGCTAGGGTTGTAGAGATATATGTATGCGGAAACCCGAAGGTTGTTCGGAGTCCCGGATGAGATCCCAGACGTCACGAGAGGTTCCGGAATGGTCCGGAGGTAAAGATTTATATATGGGAAGTCTTATTTTGGTCGCCGGAAAAGTTTCGCGCTTTATCGGTATTGTACCGGGAGTGCCGAAAGGGGTCCGGGGGTCCACCAAGGGGGTCCACCAGCCCCGGGGGGCCACATGGGCTGTAAGGGGTGCGCCTTGGCCTATATGGGCCAAGGGCACCAGCCCCAAGAGGCCCATGCGCAAGAGATAAGAAAGAAGGGAGAGTCCTAAAGGGGGAAGGCACCTCCGAGGTGCCTTGGGGGGGAAGGACTCCCCCCTGGCCGCACCCTTCCTTGAAGGAAGGGGCAAGGCTGCGCCCCCCCCTCTCCCTTGGCCCTATATATAGTGGGGGGAAGGGAGGGCAGCAACATCTAAGCCTTGGGCGCCTCCCTCCTCCCCTGCAACACCTCTCTCTCTCGCAGAAGCTTGCGAAGCCCTGCCGGAGAGCCGCTACATCCACCACCACGCCGTCGTGCTGTTGGATCTCCATCAACCTCTCCTCCCCCCTTGCTGGATCAAGAAGGAGGAGACGTCGCTGCACCGTACGTGTGTTGAACGCGGAGGTGCCGTCCGTTCGGCACTCGGTCATCGGTGATTTGGATCACGGCGAGTACGACTCCGTCATCCACGTTCATTGGAACGCTTCCGCTCGCGATCTACAAGGGTATGTAGATCCACTCCTTTCCCCTCGTTGCTAGTAGACTCCATAGATGCATCTTGGTGAGCGTAGGAAAATTTTAAATTATGCTACGATTCCCAACAATTTTTTCCTTTAGAGCCAATTGGTTCATAGGAATAGATTCATATACTCCACATTTCAAAGGAAATAAACATGATATCATTTCTATAGCTTTAGAGCCACTTGGTTCATATGAATGGATTCCTATACTCCCTTAATTTCAAAGGAAAATAAACATTAGCGTATATTCAATAGAAAAGTTCCTATGATATGAACCAAATTACATCTCTTTTCTAATCCCTCCTCATAGGAATTGAGATACATGTCATCTCTAGATTCAATAGAAAAGTTCCTATGATGTGAACCAAATGACATCTCTTTTCCAATCCCTACTCATAGGAATTGAGATGCTCCATGTCATCTCTTTCCCTACAACTTCCATGTATACATCTTCTATTCCTAAATAGATAGTACAACCCACTAGTAGCTTTTTTCCAAAACATGCAACTATGGCACAAGAACTATATAGTGTGCCAATAACTTTGAAAGATGGTCGCTGGATGAAGCTAACCCGACAGTGCAGAGATAGGCAAATCCGAGCACTACTGGCCGTTGGATATCATCAACATTCCACCAGATCTGCCACATGTACAATTTAGAAGACTCCATGGTTGAACTTAAGCATAATGCACAAACCTCAAAACACAAGCACTTCTCCTTTGTTCTAGAATCTTCTGTATCATAATTGATTATTTTTTTCTAATGAATTGCCATTATTTGTTTTTTACTTTATGATTTACAATGCACAACCCCATGAGTCTTAACATTTTTATAAAACTAATTGATTTTGAATGAGATGAACTATAAGAACTAAACGAACATCTACATCATGCATATATGACTCAAAGCTTTACATGCTATAGTGTGTATTTATTCATAATTTGGTTTCGAAATCTCATGCGTTCAATACATGTGTACCTTTCTAGTTTTGAGTAGAGTAGCAAATTTCACGCGGCCCCGGGTATATCAAAATGCAGGGCCCATGCATCATTGCCTTTCGGTCGAACCTACGTCACAATTTTTTGTACGTACTATATCTCCACTGGTCCCCGAACCCAAAATGCTGCCTCGTTCCCGTAAAACCAAGCGGCCCACACATATTTAAGGCGTCGACTTGAACCCGTTTACTACGACGTGGCCCCGCACGCCGTAGTACTCCTACAAACCCTACCGCCACACTCATCATCGGTTTTCTTCAAGAGGACGAGGGAGAAGCCGATTTGTAGTGGAGGCACTTAAAAAAAAGGATCTGTAGTGGAGACCCCTACCCTAGGGTGCCCTAGGTAGCTGCCGCACGCATCATTGTTTTCTCTTTTCTTTATGCTCTTGCGCCCTAGAGTGAAATGATGGTTGCTTCGTTCGTCCAGCTTAATGCGGGAAAGGTGGGGCTTTGTGATTTGACCCCTCATCGCTCATTTTCTACTACTGCGGTGGTACGACCGGGGTGCCTCCAATTCCAACCGCTGCTCCGAACTGTAATTTAGTGCATTGCACGTGGAACAAGACGGTGGATGAGCCACATGTCGGCCAAAGGGGTCCTGTTAAGTGTGTCGCCATTTCGTGTGCGGACTGACCCTGCTTGAGTTGCTACGCCAACACGACAGGAGCAGCCTACCACTTGGTTTTGCTCCTTGGTGAATCCCGACTATATTGATCTAAAAAGATACGTGCTGAACTACCCTCTCCGTCTCGGTTTTTTTATTTTTAGGCGTCTCGGTTTATAGGGCCTGCACGTAGTTCTAGGTCATCCATTTGACTAACTAAATATGAGTTACTATGTCACAAAAAGTATATCATTGGATTCTTAAGCGGATGTAGTTGTATTTAAAAGTCGAGGGCGGGGCTTTTCCTACGCGGTAGGCGGGGCAGTTCCGCCTAGTCGGTTCGACAGAGACGCGAGAAGACGAGGGAGTAGGCTGCTGCAAACGTAGGGCTGTGTGATTTGACAGCGAGTTACTGCTGGACAGGTGGGCCCTCGTGATTTGACTTGCCATTATCATTTTAACTGCGGCGCTACGACCGGCATGAGTCTCCCGATTCCTGACCACCTCCATACAGGTGCCTCTCCCAATGCTCCACCATGTAGTAGAGGCTGGCTCTTGCATGATATCCCACTTCTCCACTTTTTCCTTGCCTCTCTTTCCTCCACATATGCAAAAATGCCATGTAAAGCGCACTATTGTACTTACTTTTACTTGCTCCTACAGGTGCTTAAGCTTGCCACATAGGCATAAAGTCTGATGTGGCAAGTTAATCAAGAAGAGAGAGACTAGTTTGGTGACCCAAGGAAGAAACAGTGCTAAGCGCGTGTACCTAGGTGAAAAGACAATTTTGAGTCTATAGCTAATTAAATGAAGCAAACTTAGCAACACCATTTCATTGGAAGAGGTCACTCCTTGGCAAATGCAATAAATACTAGTACTCCTTGTGTTCCATAATATAAGAACATTTTGGGCACTACACTAGTGTAAAAAACGTTCTTATATTATGGGACGGAGGGAGTACGAAGAAAGAGATAGAGAGGAGTAAAAAAATACACTTATAGCCAACCTTATAGCCAACCTTGTTGTAGTATGAGTGACTAAGTATGACTATGTATGACATGCCAACATCAGATAGCCTAACACATCGTGTTAAATCTCCAAGGGCGCGACTGCGCGAGCGACGCGACGGTCGTGGTAGGCGCGACCATGATACGGGCTGCTGGCAGCCCTTGGATCTGAGATCAAACGGTCGCATGCTAAGTTGCTGAAAATTTGCAGAATAACCCTCCAGGATAGGATATTCACCCATAGGTCTAGAATCACGCCATGCAACCGTTCGATCTCAGATCCAAGGGCTCTCGGAAGCCCGTATCATGGGAGAATGGAAAGCCACTACCCTGCCGTTCGCACGCTGGCAGTTCGCTCCTACTCGTCCCCGCACGTCCTTCAATACTATGGCGGTTCGCTCCTAGTCGTCCCGTCCATTCACATTACGGCAGTTCCACTAATCCTAACCCTCCTCCCAAATCCATGGCGTCCCAAATCTCCACGATCGGCGGTGAGTACAAGGTTAGAACCATCACCGGCGATGAGTTCGACGTCATCTACACCCGTTCTTTCGCGACGGTGAAAGGATGCCTTTCTCACCTCAGACGCATGTTCGAAAACTTAGATGATGAGTGGGTCGCTGGGCTAGATGTTGAGTACACCACAGTCCTGGGACGAGAGAAGGATCTAAAGGACGAAGAGAGGAAGAAGCCCGCCGTGATCCAGGTTTGCGTACATAACGTTTGCTTGGTCTACCACATATGCCATGCCGACGTTGAGAGCCAGGATTTTAAGAACTTCCTCAAGGACAAAACAGTGAAATTCGTTACTGTAGACTTTAAGAACGACAAAGAAGTCCTGGGTCGGATAGGCCTTGTTGTAGGCAACCCCTTCGACCTCCAGAAGAATCGGCTGGTGCCCTCTTGTCAGCCTTCAATGCTGACCCTGGCAGGAGCCATGGTTCATCCTTCGTACCGTAAACTGGAGAAACCTCATTGCACGTTTCATCGTCATGCATGGCAGCGGAATGTACTAGATATAGACCACATCCACTACGCTGCAATGGATGGCTACCTTTGTTTCAATATCTACAAGGGTTGGATGAAGAGCAAGAGCCAAGTGTGCGGTTCAAGCAAAGAAGTATCGGCCAAGAGGAAGAGGGACAAGGACGAAGTCGAGGACGTGGACGAGGACTCCGAGTAAGGTGGCAGTATCGTTGCTCATGGTGGTTCTAAACATCTAATGCAGTGTCTACCGGATAGTTGCATAGTTTAATTTCAGGTGTGCTTAGTTTAATTTGAGGGGTGTGTTGTGCTGAGCCCCCAGCAGAACTATGTTATGTTTCTTCTCGTTACTTTAACTCTTCAGTATGTACATACTACTAGTATTTCTTTAATAGAATTTAGCACCCCAATTAAGCACGTACTAGCTTTTTTAATAGTACTATATGCATAATTTGGCGACGAGCGCTCTCTATATGTACCACCTTTTTTTTAATTTCAAATTTTGCTCCATGGCGCAATCCATCGATAGTACCACTGTACAAAAGTATACATTTTCTAAAAGGCTAGAGTACTGTTCATCACATATATAGCCAGTTAAATTCTCAACCTAGAACGACGTGCATGCCATGTAGTAAACCGATACGGAGGAAGTATAGTAAAAATGAGGTGATTTTACCGAGCGATTGGTGGGGGAGCATGGCCTGTCATGCGGTCCCACGTGTCATGATGTACCAAGGCGATGCGCGTGTCCCTCTTGAGGCAGAAGCAATACTACGTGGTTTGAGATGATGGCGAACCGAAGTGTGAAATAATGGTTGCTTCGTCCATCTGGGAAGGTGCGGCATTGTGATTTGACGTATCATTGCTCATTACTACTACTACTGGGCCGGTACGAGTGGGGTGCGTCCCCCCTGCTGTTCTGCACTGTTATTTGGTGCTTGACACGTCGACCCGGTTGCTATATGTCCCACATGTCGGCGATAGGAAGTACAAAATTCATGAAAGGGAGCGTCGACGGAGGAGTATACTATAGAATTCATGAAAGGGAGCGACTTAGTTTTGGAAAAATCTGTTTTTACGGAGTACGTACCCACTAGGGTTTATAGGGCTCATCTAAAAAACATTCGTTTTTCCATTTGATAAGTCTTAATTCTACTATACTACTAGTAGTACCATTACATGTTGGATTTCGAGGCGCGTTAGATCACCCGACGCAAGCAGTGTCAAGAGGAAACTAACCAATGCATGTACAAGTTCATGGAAATTTAGTGGTCATTCATGCATTCGTTCTAATTAATGCCTCGGTAAACATAACTTCTTGAGAAAACGAGCGTACTAATTACTTGTGCAAACTACGAAATTAATTCGACCACTCACTGTCTACCTTGGTTGGAGAGATTTTGAAATTGAGCCATAAACTGGAAAGGAGGGAGTAGTAACTTTTGTCTCGATTACTATTTGTGGCCTTGTATAGATGCAAAATGTATTTTTTATAGTGGCCTTGTATAAGTAAATGGAGGGAGTACTAACCAAAGTACGTAGTAGGGACGAGGAGTAAACGGAGGGAGTAGTAAAATTTTCTCCTCGTGTTGCGAGCCACCGCACGCGTGGGCGAGGGAGCGGGCGTAAAGGCGTACAGTAGTAGTAGTACTACTACTACTACTCGTAAGCAAGCTTCACCTCATCATGCGAGCCACCGCGCCCGTGGGCGGGAGAGACGGCATACTAAGCAAGCTTCTCCTCGTTCTGCGAGTTGACGGGACACATCAAAAGTACTCCAGTGTATAGAGCCTTGCCTCTAAGGTAGGCCCCACATGGTTTGCCTCTTTTTTTAAATTTAACATAACACGTCAAGTCACAATTTGTTTGTTCACCCATGGTAGACGATCCTCCCTCCACCAAGTGGACAACCAGTACACGTGCCAAATTACCACGTGGGCTGCCTTTTTCGTACATAAATGAGCTCCACCGTGTACCCGCGCGGGCGTGGTTGGGAAAGAGACGGGAGTACGTGCGCCGTGCGTGCACCTCTTCTCTTTGTGCACGTCCCCCACCTACGTGGGTGTGTGTGTGAGAGAGATACAAACCTAGACATAATGCGCCGTCCATCCCCATGCCTCCGCCCAGTCCGACCACCAGTCACCACCACGCCCCACTCCTCCTCACCTTATCTCTCATCTTTCTCCCTCCATTTTTATATACAAGGGCCACTATCAAAATTATAGTTTGCAGATATACAAGGCCACTAACACTAATCGATGCAATATTAATGGTGTTTGCCTCATGGTACTAGCAAAGGAGGACATTAATTATCCCTTGCATGCATGCGGGAGTTTGTAAAAAAATGCATCTTGATGTTCCGTGCAATGCACGGGCATCTTGCTAGTCCATGAAAACAACACATGGCAAAATTCCACGATAAACGAGGGATTTGAATCTGTTGCGATGTTTGGATCTTGCCAGGGGTAGCCAAAATATTGGCGACCCTTTTGTCCACCAGTGCCTTTGCCACCGATGAACGAGGAATGGCTCGGGTGCTCATGCTGTCATGCATCCTCCAGCACGCACGTTGGAGACGAGCTCGCACGAGCTGTGTTTTTTTGTCCCACAACGCCGCCCGAGCCGCCCGCAGACCGACCGGCGACCCGCAAATTACGCCATCCAACCGTAGCCGCACACATTATGACAGCAACTCAACCAACCGGACGAAATTCACGCAAACACGTAGACAAACTGATATTTCATATAAACAACGACGGAAATCATATAAAATACCAGATTTTCATACAAACATGACGGATTTCATTACATTCAAATGAACTACGCGGTGCTAGTTCTGGACAACACAGGTATATAATACCTAGCCTAAATGGTCGCCCGCCGATCGATTTGTGTTCCTCATGTCAGGCAGCAGGATCACCGGACTGCCGGGAGCCCCGGAGGTATATGCTTCAGCGCAAAGGATGGCTTGCTTCCCCACTGCCCAACTGATATCATTGGCTGGTGCTGAAGATGATGGTGGCTGCTACCGGTTCGAGTTCATCACCGGCTACTACTTCGCCATGGCTGGCACCGGCTCGAGTTCATCCTAACATTCCCCTCTTCCGTGGAGCCCATGCGGGGTCGACGAAGGTCCTCGCAACAAAAGGATCCGATAAGACACCTGCTGTGTACGCCGGCATCGCCTCCGCGGTGGCCTTCATGGGACCCAAGCGGCGCCGGCCTCCCGTGTTCTACTTCTCCTCGATGATGGCAGCGGACGCGGAGGCGCTGGCCACCGACTCGTCGCTCTCCATGCACCCGGCTTCTGTCGCTGCTTGCATGGCGCGGCCGCCGGCATGGGAGTCTCGGCCACAGAAATGGGAGACGCGGTACAAGGCGGCGGCGTGGACGGCAGCAACGACGCCCGTGCGCCGCTCCTCGTCGAGCTGGCCTGGAGCGGCGAGTTGCTGAACCGCGCGCCGGCTTGGTGCGGCAACTGGCTCTGTCGGGCGAGGGGAGGGAGGTGGATCAGCGAGCTGCATAGCTCGTATCCGGCGGGCTACCCAGCCGGCTTGGATGCGGAATAACTACTCTTCGTAAGCCATTGTAAGAGTGGACAAAATGGTGGAGGAGATAGGGGAGCGGCGGAGGTGTGCGATTCTTGGCCGGCGTTTGGCCTCGTTTAAATAGGAGATTAAATAGACGACGGACGGGAGGAGCTCGGCCGGCGTTGCGTTTAACGCCGGCCCGGTCATGAACGGACGTGTGTCCAGAGTGGGTTTCTCGGCTTCCACACGGGCGGGTTTCATGGAGGCGTTTGAATGCGGCACGGAGGCGTGTTCAGCCGGGCGTGCCGCGAGTGGCACCCTCGACTCTGACCTAGGACACCGCGCCATTCTTCCACTGACGTGTGGGCTCTTTGGGTGCATGGCCTGCATGTCAGTGACCCAACGCAGGTAGCGCACAGCAGAGGAACCTTTGGTGGGCCAAGGCAGTCAGAAGCGGGCATTTCATAAACCGATGATTGTTCATTGAGTGTGACGTCATCTTTTTCATGTAGATAAGCCTACTATGTTGATAGCCCGTTCGATATGTTGTGATTCATAAAGACCGCTGCAAACATCAATCCATGTCCTTAACAAAGGGTGCATGCACGTATAGGTTGAGCGTGTGTCTTGCGTCGTGTGCTGTGTGCATGCAGGCGTGCGAGTGTTGCGTGCGTGCAAGGGTACGTTTCAGTGTTGCATGCATGGGTGCGTACGTGCGTGTGTTCGTGAGTGCATGTGTACGTGTTAGTGTTGCACGCCAGCATGCGTGCGTGTGTACGTGTCAGTGTTGCACGCCTACATGCGTGCGTGTCTTGCGTGCGTGCATGTGTACGTGCGGGGTGAGGCTACACGTCAGTCGACTGACTTTTTCATCTCTGGTCATTAGATTTTCCAGCCGTTGGATACAAAATCAAGGGCCTCCAGTTTATCATCAAACTCCACCCCCCGAGCCGCCAGCCACCACCGGCCGAACCGCCAGCCCCCGCCGCCCGCGGCCGGCCCGCCCTCCCCGAAACCACTCCCCACCGCCGGTCCGCCGCCGCACCGGCCATCCCTCTAGCCCCCCAGCCGAGCTTTTTCTTCGGGGATCCCCACCCCACCGCCCAATGAACGCCCCCAACCGCCGGTGACTACCAAGCAGAGGTCTCACGACTTCGAATACCCACCGACAACTAATTTATTACCATTTCTGTCCTTCATATACGCGCTGACGGGTGGGCCCTATGGTAATGTGCGCTGCTGAATGTGGACTGTTTGACTGGTCAATTGATCGTGTTATCAACAAATTACGGAGCTGTATGGTGAGCAAGTGACCGTATGATCACCATAAAATGTACTCCTATTTTATTAACACAGTACAGACTCAAACTACCATTTCTTTCTTTCATATACGGGCTGACAGGTGGGCCCCACGGTTACGCGGCCCGATGGTGCAACACTAGTTGCGCCGCGTGGAACGTTTGACTGGTCAATTGATTGTGTCATCAACAAAATACGGAGTTGTACGGGTGAGCCAGTGACCGTATAACTATGATATGTATTTGTTTAACACGGTACAGACGCAAGGGCTCATATATACGCGCAAGCACTCACCGCTATAAGCGCACACACGCGAACCCTACCCCTATGAGCACCTTCGAGAGAGTGGGCCAGCATATATGATCTTGAGATTTTACGAAGTCACCATAGGTCCTCGTAGTCGAGTGGAACGTCTACTCCCACTGAACGTACATCGCCAGAAAATACTGAAATTAACACAAGATAAATGCGAGCACCGGGACTTTAACCTTGATGGGCTCGAGAAACCACTGTCCTCTAACCACCCAACCACATGTTGGTTAGCACGACAAAATGTATGTGGTGACCATGATGAGCTTATTCTGAAGTCCAGTGACCATATCGTGCTTTCGCTTTAAATACAATGACCGTAAGTGTCGTCAACAAAACACGGAGCACGCATCAAATGCAAAGTCCGTCAGTGTCATCAACAAAATATGGAGACGTATCGTGAGCTAGATACGTTGTACTATTGTATATGCTTATTTTCTTAGTGGCCGATTGCGTGTGTGGTGTGGTGGGCACATCATTTCTAGTTGTGGTGGGTCAACATGAAGACTCATGGGTCGGTTCCATCCTGCGCCACATATAGATTGGACCGAGACGTGTTATACGAAGACCCATGTGGAGGACTCGGCGTACAACATGAAGCTACCAGAGTCGCGGAGGACTCTATCCCCACTGGTGATAGCCGACTATATATGATTTGTAACCCTAGGCCCTTAGTATGTTATACAAGCTTGGGGGCTAGTTCGTCGATAGTATACACACACGCACAATGCCTGGTATTCACGTGTACTTTGTACACACCCCTATCACTAATATACAGTACCAGGAGTAGGCTCTTTCTTCAACTGCAAGGGTCCGATCCGAACTAGGGTAAAACTTTGCCTCGTATTACCATCCAGCCTAACAGCCAGGGATATCCTACCGAATGATATGATGAAATCATATCTGCCAACTACTAAGAGAGAGGTGTGTCGGGGGGGGGGGCAATGTGTGCGAGAGAGGCCTAAAGATAATGTGCGTGCAGGAGACACGTAGGCACATGCGTATAGAGGGCTAGTAGAGACCGTGCATGTGTATATATGCATGTGAGAGAAATAGTGTTTTCCAACTGAGATTAGTGAAAAGAGTGGTACATAGTAGTCAGAAAGAGAGAGAGAGAGAAACAAAGAGAGCATGTGCATGAGACACCCCGACACCCTGAGAGAGATTGTGAGCATGTGTGAAAGAGAAATGCCGATGCATATAAAGTGTGTGCACTTATGCGTTAGATAGAGAGATATATAACGCGTTTGTGAGAACGGGGCGAGGCATAGTGCATCTACGTGTAAAAGGCGGTTCTACGCATTAAATTAAAATATAAATGGCATTATTATTTTTGGATGAGATCATGAATTTTGCAAATTGCGTATGGACGAAAATCGGTCTATCAGACACCCATACTCTATTGAATTCTAGCATGTGCATGTGTTTATTTCATATTATCGATCCATAGAGTGAGAGCGGTTTGAAATACAGGCAATGGATGCTTTTGCAATTCATATATAAACATTAATTAGTGCACTCCATGTTGTTAGTGTGAAGCACTTTATACATTTGTCACTTGCATGGATACATTCCAAATTGCTAGCTACGAAATAGAATACATGTCGAATTCAACATAAAGGGGGTTTCGAAGATTCGAATTCATAGGAAGTGCATTCATCTATTTGAACCGGAGATAATGGCATTTGTAAATCAGATGTAAAAGGGGGCATCAATCTTTGTTGTGAGTTTGAACATGATATATATATTCATACGCATATCTAACTTTTTTTTGCAACCAAGGAGATTATATTTGGAACCATGCATGAACTGAGGTAAGTTGCATATTTTTTAATATATACTCGTGTACAATGTATATTCGAATGTACCCCCTCCATTCCAAAATAATCGTAGCTTTAGGATTTTCAAGAGTAAAGATTTGTGAAGTTTGACAAATCCTGAAAGTTCAATTCAAGAGAACCGAAAACGTTAATGCTTCTGCTCCCAAATATTGAACGAAGCGCCAAATAGGCCTCTGGTCACCCGAAACCGCGCGAGACTAATGTTTTGGTGGTAGGAAATCACTGTCCTGACTCTGGCCTGTGTAGCCTATCGGCCCGATGTCCAAAGGTCTAAACCGGGGTAGGTTTTGTAACTTCACCAAGACGCCAGTCTCAACCGCCTCCGAGAAGCATTCATACGCCATGGGCGCCTACCCATGCGCTCGGCCGAAATCTATCCCGCCCACATTTGGGACGCCTGACATGACTGTCCTACCCCCAACCCGCAATATGTCCGAAATTTTAGATGGGGGCAAAGTTTGTAACTTTCCCCAAATTTCAAACAAGCGCGTCTCAAACCGAAAACTTGTTCCCCCTTAGTTCCCCGCCTCCCTCCGTTTCCCCATTCATACTCCGTGGGCGCGAAAACGCCCTCTCCACCAGCCGCGAAACCCCAGCCTCCTCCTTCCTCCACCCCATAGCGGCCAATCCACCGCCGCCCTACTCCATCACGCCGGAGCCGGTACCCCGACGTCGTCGTCCAACGCAACCGCAACTGCAACGCCCTCAAGGACTTAGCAGCTGAAGCCGAGGCAGAGCGGCCTCCACGACGCCGACGCCGACGTGCGCCGTACCAGAACCACTCCGACCATGCCGTCCCGTGCCTCACTGCTGCGGCTCCACTGTCGCAACTGTCCACCGCACCGGAGCTGTTCCCGCTACGCCGTCGTTCGCCGCCTCGGATCAGCTTCCCCGCCGCCGACAGACGGCCACCGCACCACACTCAACAACTTGGCCATGGTTTCGTCCAAGGCTGCACCGTCCTCCACAACTTCTGGTTTCCGGCTAACAACAAGAAGATCATCGGAAAAACAGAAGGAGGACACAACACTGCCAGCATAAAGAGGTACTCCTCTTCCCTTATTCGTGCAAATCTTACGTCTCCGCTCACACCGTATTCATCCCACGAAAGAAACTAGTTGAGCGCTTCTTACTGCATCTTCTTCGTGATACTAAATGCACAAGGTTTCCTCCCTTTTACTATTTCACCTTTGCTAGAGGTCAGTAGCCCACCTGGATTTCAATTTAGGGTCAGTCGAACTGCAATTAAAAGAAGCAGCACCCGCTTAGGCGCGCGGAGCACCTAGTCCACCTGTTCCCCGGGGAAGCGGCGCATCGGTGTCGATCATAGGGGTGTGGGGCGCAGGAGCTGCTTGCGCCCGATCTGGAGGTCGGCGGGGCTTGAATGGATGGCCGGGGGGGGGACGGTGCCAAGCATGGCGGTGCGGTGAGGTCGAGGGGAGGGCGTAGGCAGGGGAGGAATACTGGGCCGGTGGTCGCTGGCGTTTCGAGGAAGATCGTCAACACTGACTGGCTGGAGGTAGATGAAGGCGATCTGCCCGTTTTTTGTACATCGGACGGTGCAGAAAAAATGGACTGACCTATTTGCTTTCAGTCGACTGTTATTTTCATAGAATCCTGTAGTAATTTAGTGTGCCATGCATGTTGTAGAGCTATCATATGTCTCCTATCATTTATTTCTCACCGACCTGCTATCTACTACCTTTACACTGTACTGATTGTGCACACACTTCACCCATACTCACACTATTGTTTTTTTATGCATGGGTATTTCAGACTCTGACGCAGTGTTGATGAATGCAGAAAAGAAAAGAAAAGACAGAAGTCGCTCCAGTGTAATTCGAAGATAAGCACTAAGCGTTTCAGCGCTCTAATGGGTGCAGTGTCAGTAGTTGGAGACAGTAAACGTAGCTCTGCAGTTGATGATCTCAATTGCCACACACAACCATCCCAGGTGCTTGCTTTAACTTCGCGCTGTCAAATGTGGTTGCATGTTGCATATGGTGTCTAGCTTGTATTGCTTCCAATTTGGTTAAATTGCATCTGCTTACTTTACACATTATACCTTTGATAATGACATGCCTTCCTATTTTTGATACATACTACATATGTCTATTAACCATGTTCGTACATCAAACTAATGCTCTTTTGTATCCCTCGTCAATCACTTATGATGAGACAGTCACCCGAGTGGGTTACTGTGAGACGCCCTACTCGTTTAAAGAGTGCAGTGTCATCCTCCCCACATGATTCTCAAGAAACAACAAGGCTAAATGAAGATAGTCAACATAGCTC
This sequence comes from Aegilops tauschii subsp. strangulata, assembly GCF_002575655.3. Lineage (NCBI taxonomy): Eukaryota > Viridiplantae > Streptophyta > Magnoliopsida > Poales > Poaceae > Aegilops > Aegilops tauschii. The sequence continues at coordinate 87,609,126 of NC_053041.3, read as the reverse complement.
TCTAGTTGATCACCGCAATTCCCCCACACCACCATCGCAGGTGCTTGCTCTTACTTGGCAGTGTGATATGTGGTTGCATGTTGCATATGGTGTCTACCTTGTAATGCTTCTAATTAGGGTAAATTGCATCTGCTTAGTTAACACATTATACCTGTGAATATGACATGCCTTCCTATTTTTGGTACATACTACGTCTTTCTATTAACCATGTTTGTACATCAAACTACTTTTCTTGTGTATCCCTCATCAATGCTCCTAATTTGTTAAATTGCATCTCCTTAGCTTACATATTATACATGTGAATATGACACACCTTCCTGTTTTTGGTACATACTACATCTGCCTATCACACCATGTTCTTACATCAAACTACTGTTCTTGTGTATCCTGCGTCTATCGCTTATGATGAGACAGTCACGCGCCTGGGTTAATATGAGACACAATACTCTTATAAAGAATGCAATTTCATCCTCTCCACATGATTCTCAAGAAACAGCAAGCCTAAATGAAGATATTGAACGTAGCTCTGTACCTGAAGACCGCACTTCCCCTACACCACCATCACAGGTGCTTGCTCTAACTTCGCAGTGTGATATGTGGTTGCATGTTGCATACGGTGTCTAGCTTGTAATGCTTCTAATGAGGGTAAATTGCGTCTGCTTAGTTTACACACTATACCTGTGAATATGACATGCCTTCCTATTTTTGGTACACACTACATCTATGTGTTAACCTTGTTCTTACATGAAACTACCTCTCTTCTGTATCCTGCATCAATCACTTACGATGAGTCACCTTTATTCGTTGCATATTGCATATTATTTCTAGCCTGTTGCCATGTATTGCTTCTAATTTGGTCAAATACATTTGTTAGGGCACCCTTTTAATTTGGCAGAGTGATATTGGTTTCATCTTTCATATGGTTTCTAGCTTGCATCGATTCTAACAAGTTCAAGCACCTTGTGCTTAGTTTACACTTTATACATCATACATGTCAATATGTCACGCCATCCTGTTTTTCATACATATTCCATCCTCCTATCATGCGGCTGCCTTACATGAAAGTAGTGTTCGTCGGTATCATGCATCAATGAGTTCTGAAGAGCAAATTTTATTCCTTTTTCTTGTGGGTTTGACTTGACAAGGCAAAATCAAGAAAGAGGAAGGAAAAGAGTAAGGAAGGCGATGATGGTGGTCCTCTGCAGCAACGTAAACGGAGCATCTGTACCGATTCTCCTTGTATTGATAGTGCATTACAAGGTCCAAGTCTCCGCTCCCCTACTCCACCATCTAAGGTGCTTGCTCTAACTTGGCAGTGTGATATCTGGTTGCATGTTGCATATGGTGTCTAGCTCGTATTGCTCCTAATTAGTGTAAACTACATCTGCTTAGCTTACACATGATACATGTGAATATGACACGCTTTCCTGTTTTTGGTACATACTATATCTGTCTATCACACCATGTTCTTACATGAAACTACTCTTCTTGTGTATCCTGCATCAGTCACTTATGATGGGACACCTTTAAGTTGGCAGTGTGATATTGGTTTGCGTCTTGAATATGATTTCTAGCATGTATTGCTTCTAGTTTGATGAACGCCACCTATGACGAGACAGTTTTAACTTGGCAGAGTGATATTGATTGCACCTTCCATATGGTGTCTTGCAGTGTTTCTAATTTGTTGAAGTGCCTTCTGCTTAGTTACCACATCATAGGTGTGAATATGTCACACCATCCTGTTTTTCATACATATTCCATCCTCGCATCATGTGTTTGCCTTTCATCCGAGTAGTGTTCGTCAGTATCATGCATGCATGAGTTCTGAAGAGCGAATTTTATTCCTTTTTCTTATCGGTTTGACTTCACAATGCAAAATCATTACAGCTGAAGGAAATTAGTCAGGCAGTGGATGATGGTGGTCCTTCGGAGCAACTCAAACAGGGGGTCTCTACAGATTCTACTCCGCCATCCTCCCAACAAGATTCGCAAGACAACACAAGGTTGGACAGTCAACGTAGCTGTGTAGATGATGAGCACATCTCCCCTACTCCACCATCACAGGTGCTTGCTCTAACTTGACACTATTATATGTGGTTGCATGTTGCGTATGATGTCTAGCTTGTATTGCTTCTAACTTGAATTGCATCTGCTTACTTTACACATAATGCCTGTGAATATGACACGTGTTCCTGTTTCTAGAACATACGTGTACATGATGAGCACGTCTCCCCTACTCCACCATCACAGGTGCTTGCTCTTACTTGGAACTGTTATACGTGGTTGCGTTTTCCGTATGATGTCTAGTTTGTATTGCTTCTGATTATGTTGAATTGCATCTGCGTAGCTTACAACTTATACCTGCAACGATCACTTACCCATAAGACACATTTAACTTGGGACTGTGATGTAGGTTGCATCTTGCACTGTCTTCTAGCTTGTACTGCTTCTAATTTCTTGAAATGGCACTTACGACGAGACACTTTTTACCTGATAGAGTGATATTGGTTGCATGTTCATATGGTGCCTAGCTTTCATTTCTTCTAATTTTGTTGAAATGCCTTCCGCTTACTGTTTTTTCATACATATTCCATCCTCCTATCGTACGTGTGAATATGAAACGCTGTCTTTTTTTTGTATATATTCCATCCTCCTATCCTGTGCTTGCCTTACATCAAAGTAGTGTTCGTCTATATCATGCATCAACTAGTTATGCAGAGCTAATTTTATTCATCTTCTTGTGGTTTTGACTTCATAAGGCAATATCAGAAAATAGGAAGGAAAAGAGTAAGTTAGGGGATGTTGGTGGTCCTCCGCACCGATGCAAACAGAGACTCTCTAGATTTGCCACTACTACTGCTAATGAAGTTGAAGTCCCAAGTCTACATGATGAGTTCATCTCCCGTACTCCACCATCGCAGGTGCTTGCTCTAAGTTGACAGTGTCATAATTGGTTTCATGTTGCATATGTTGTCTAGCCTGTATTTCTTCTATTTTGATTAAATTGCACCTGCTGAGTTTATACATTATACATGTGCATATGACATGGCTTTCTGTGTCTAGAATACACTGCATCTATCTATCATACCATGTTCTTACATCAAAGTACTGCTGTTGTGTATCCCACATCAGTCACTCATGATTGGACGCTTTTAACATGGCAGTTTGATAGTGGTTGCATCTTGCATTGATTTCTACGTTGTACTGCTTCTAATTTTTTGAATTGCCACTTATGACAAGACACTTTTAACTTGGCAGAGTAATATTGGTTGCATCTTTCATATGGTGTCTAGCTTGCATTACTTCTATTTTCTTGAAAATCCTTCTGCTTAGTTTGCACATCGTAGCTGTGAATATGTCATGCCGTCCTGTTTTTCTTACATATTCCATCCTCATACGGTTGTCTTACATCAAAGTATTGCTTGTCTGTATCATGCATCAATGAGTTCTGAAGAGTGATTTTATTCTTTTGTGTTGTGGGTACAACTTGACATGGCAAGGTCAAAAAAGAGCAAGGAAAATAATATAGTAGGGAGTGTTGTTACTCGTCGGGTGAAACGGAAAAGGTTCTGCCGTCGAGATTCTGCTGGTACTTATAGTGCAGTAGAAGGTCCAAGTCCACCGGCTAAATCTACAAACACAGTATCACCTGCTCCACCAGCTGCAGCATCCGCTTCAACTGTACCAGCATCTCAACCAGTTACTCGTTCGTTTGCGCCGGAACTGGCCAGTTCCCAAGCTGCCTTCACACCTAACACTACTTCCGAAGCACTGCTGACACAACAGGACTGGCAAGATCAGATGAACCTCATGAGCATCAACACCAAGATGGTACCTGACCGAGTCAAGTTGCAGTTGCATGCTCCTTTATATGTACTCTCACAGTTTGATGTACACTAACACTTTCCATATTCGTTGTTGAACTAGCACCACGGCGCAAGCGAAAACAGACATCAGGGATAATGCTTGACAGATTAACAAAATCTAAAGGAGGAAGAATGGAGATCCATTTTGAGGTAGGTTTAAAAAGGCCATGTGATGCTACAGAGTCAGCCAAGTTAGTATCAGAGGCAGCCGTTGCCGTTAGGTGTCATGCACGTATCCTCCCAACGTGGATCCAGTACAGGAATGAGAAAGACAATACCCAGTTTAACACCTTCCTTGACCATTTATCCGTAAGTAATGTTATTCATCGCAATTAGTAATATTGTCTTGCTCCGTCCCATACTTTCTAGCTTCCTCCTAATAAGACTCACATTTTTTTTCAACAGATGAGGTTCAAGTTGGATCTGAAAGATGATGCAACTAAACAAGCATGCACTCATGTTTTTCAGTCTGCTCTGCGACAGTATCGGTACCACCTTAGAAAATCTCACTTTGAAGGCAAGGCTAACAATGAAATCGCCCAAACATCTCCAGTGAAATATATTACAGATGAAGACTGGACAACCCTCGTTAAACACTGGTCTGATCCAAAGTATCAGGTAGGCTATATGTATTTGATCAGACCACATATTGAACTTGTATTTATGTATGTGCCTTTCAAGTCTATCTTCTTCTAGGCTAACTGTTTGAAGAACAAAACCAACCGTTCTAAAGTGAAATTCCAACAGACAACAGGATCTCGTAGCTATCTTGCACACTGCGAGGCTCTTGTAAATAGCTGCTACTTCCTTCTTTTTTTGTGCCATATTATCGTATCTATATTGACTTGTTCCAAATACAAAGGAAAGCCCGTGCGGACCAAAAAGAACCTGAACCGAATGCAGTGCAAATCTTCAAGGATTGCCACACCAGCAAGATGAAGGGCATGCGCACACCAGTTCAAGCCGCTGTTGTAAGTCCTTACTCCTCCTGCCTTGAACTGATTGGTACTGTGATGTGTTCATTTAACTACTTGGTTTGCAGCCAATGTCTGTTACTCTGTTCACTTTTATTCACAGTTGTCTTAACGTATCATTTCACCTTACATGGTTTAAAAGAGATGAAGGATATTCTTTTGGTCTTGATCTGTAATCTAGTTGTTATGTTCATGTGCGCACACAATGATAAAATAGCCTGTTTGTTTTATATCTGTTTGCCCATGATATGAATGATGTCATACTATGTTCATCCTACTTTAAACCATGTCTCTTTATCCTTAGATGTCAACGAATATGAGGAAATAGACAATACAGTAGGCATGCTACATGGACATATGTTCCAAAAGTGATTTTATTATGTAGTTGGCACTACAATACATGCTAATGTATTACAGTAGTTCACCAAAATAAGTTATGTATAAACATTTAACCTACTTTGTTTGTTTTTGTCTCATTAGTAACTTATCTGGTACACTAATCTACAAGTTCAAACTTTCAGGAAGCTATGGAACAAATGATTGAACAACCACAACCACCTGAAGGTGACGAGGCTACTACAGGCACAATGTCACCTCTTGCTGCAGTGCGCCAGTATCTCTCCACTAACAGTGCAAAAAGCACCTTCCTGCGTAATTCTGGGTTGGTTGTCAAGGTAACCTCGTCCAAATCGCCTACTGAACAAAATCTTCCTGCTAGATAGAGTGATATATCTGTGCTCCAGACACAAGTCCAATCCCTAATGGACGTTGTTTCAGAAACAAGAATAGTGGTTGAGAAATGTCGTCAAGATATGAATGGTTTTGAAACTAGACTATCAGATATTCGCTTCGTTGTTCAAGAGCAATGGTGGAAAAAAGGTGGAGATCGTGCTGCTCCATCAGATTCTACAGCCTGAAACATTAGCACTCAGGTCAAATGATCTGTGCTTCTATACATTTGATGGTGCTTTTATCTAGAAGGACTGTAAACTTTATGCCAACAGGCCTTTTGTTGTATGGTTGGAATTTATTTTGTTGTGATACAACATTTATGATGCTGCCTCAGGCTGCAGTAATTACGACGCTATTTTTGTATAGTGTAGGTTTATCTTAGTAATGTATTCGGCCGAAAGCTTCGTAGGAGCCCAACATGCCAACATTCGTCGGGCCCATTCCAATTGGGCTAAAAACGATTACGGGCCGAAATTGGCATGTAGCCCACTAAAAATATCTGGTCCTAAATCAACATAAGCTTTCATATTTTTCTGGTAGGCCTGTGCCCATAGTGAGCCTTTAACAGGCCTAAACATAATTTGGGCCCTCAGTAAAAATAGGCCGTTTACAGGTGTAAATATCTCGAGCCCATAAAAAACATGGGCCTTTAATAGACCGAAAGTGAGATTGGGCCCTGATTGTGCCAAATAACCCACTGGACTTAGCAGGCCGAAATGGTGGCCCATTTACGATGCAGATCTTTGACAGGCCGAAATTCGGACGGGCCGTAAATGCGCCGACCTAATACACGGTCCTTTAACAGGCCGGAACTTCGATCAGGCTAGATTATCGTCATTTTTATATGGGTTGTTAATGGGCCCGATATGACGTTGGGCCACATATGGCCCATGGTTTACGTTCGGCGTTAACAGGCCGAAAATGACAACAGGCCGAAAGTGGCCCAAAGCTATAGTGGGCCTCTAACAGGCCGAATGTCAGACATGGCCGAATATGACCCAAATCCTTCACGGTCGTTTATGGGCCGAAAGTTTTGATGGCTTATAAATGGGCCCAAATGAAGCCGGACCTTTAACAGGCCGGAAATACACCGGGCCGTAATTCGGCCCAATTACTTAGCGGACTATTAACGGGCCAGAAGTGACCATGGGCCGCGTTGATGACAAGTTTAGGACAGGCCGTTGACAGAGAATGTTGGGCCTTTAGCTGGGCCGGCCCATTATGGTCTGCAGAATCTTGTGGGCCTTTAGCTGGGCCGGCTCATTGTGGTCCGCAAAATCTTGTGGGCCTTTAGCTGGGCCGGCCCATTATGGTCTGCAAAATCGTGTGGGCCTTTAGCTGGGCCGGCCCATTATGGTCTGCTAAATTTTGTGGGCCTTTAGCTGGGCCGGCCCATTATGGTCCGCTAAATCTTATGGGCCTTCGGTTGGGCCGGCCCATTTAAACTTTGTGGGCCACTTTTGGGCCGGTCCACGTGTCAACATATCATAGGCCCATCTCGACCGTTGGATGAGTGACACCTGTGCCAACGCGGAGCTGACGCGTGGATCCGTTAGCCAATGAGAATTTTACACGTGAAAAATCGGCATTGGTCGTGGCTGTTAACGGGTTATCGGATCCAAAATCTGACCCGATAGCTTAACGGCGTTCCGTTACGGTGGATGCCACGTGTCGGTCACCCTTGACGAAAGCACTTCTGTGACGCGCGATTTATCGTCATGGAAGTGGACACTTCCGTGATGATAATTTTGGCAATGTCATGGAACACTTCTACGACAGCACAAGTATGACTATCTTGATTCTGTCATAAATTTGTCATGGATGTACATGCATGACAGAAAACGCGACCTACTGTGACAAACACGTATCATCACGAAGTGTATTTTTTTGTAGTGATAACCACAAGTATTGCGTGAGTGTTAGCAATTGTGAAAGACTAAAAGATAGTTGAGTATGTGGACTTGCTGAAAAGCTCTTATATTGACTCTTTCTGATGTTATGATAAATTGCAATTGCCTCAATGACTGAGATTATAGTTTGTTAGTTCTCAATGAAGTTTCAGATTCATACTTGACATTGTGAATAGATTATTACTTGAGCATAAGAAATCATATGGCAAAATATATATGTTGCTGTTATAAGAATGATCACGATGCCCTCATGTCCGTATTTTATTTTATCGACACCTCTATCTCTAAACATGTGGACATATTTATCGTTATCGGCTTCCACTTGAGGACAAGCGAGGTCTAAGCTTGGGGAGTTGATACGTCCATTTTGCATCATGCTTTTATATTGATATTTATTGCATTATGGGCTGTTATTACACATTATGTCACAATACTTATGCCTATTCTCTCTTATTTACAAGGTTTACATAAAGAGGGAGAATGCCGGCAGCTGGAATTCTGGGCTGGAAAAGGAGCAAATATTAGAGACCTATTTTGCACAACACCAAAAGTCCTGAAACTCCACGGAAGTTATTTTTGGAAATAATAAAAAATACTGAGCGAAGAAAATACCAGAGGGGACCCACACCCTGAGCACAAGGGTGGGGGGCGCGCCCTACCCCCTGGGCGCGCCCTCCTTCCTCGTGGGCCCCCTGGTGGCCCTCCAGTGCCCATCTTCTGCTATATGAAGTCTTTCGACCGAACAAAAATCATAAGCAAGCTTTCGGGACGAGACTCCACCGCCACGAGGCGGAACCTTGGCAGAACCAATCTAGGGCTCTGGCGGACCTGTTCTGCCGGGGACACTTCCCTCCGGGAGGGGGAAATCATCGCCATCGTCATCACCAACGATCCTCTCATCGGGAGGGGGTCAATCTCCATCAACATCTTCACCAGCACCATCTCCTCTCAAACCCTAGTTCATCTCTTGTATCCAATTCTTGTCTCTAAGTCTGAGATTGGTACCTGTAGGTTGCTAGTAGTGTTGATTACTCCTTGTAGTTGATGCTAGTTGGTTTATTTGGTGGAAGATCATATGTTCAGATCCTATATGCATATTAATACTCCTCTGATTATGAACATGAATATGCTTTGTGAGTAGTTACGTTTGTTCCTGAGGACATGGGAGAAGTCTTGCTATTAGTAGTCATGTGAATTTGGTATTCGTTCAATATTTTGATGAGATGTATGTTGTCTCTCCTCTAGTGGTGTTATGTGAACGTCGACTACATGACACTTCACCATTAATTGGACCTAGAGGAAGGCATTGGGAAGTAATAAGTAGATGATGGGTTGCTAGAGTGACATAAGCTTAAACCCTAGTTTATGCGTTGCTTCGTAAGGGGCTGATTTGGATCCATATGTTTCATGCTATGGTTAGGTTTACATTAATACTTCTTTTGTAGTTGCGGATGCTTGCAATAGGATTGAATCATAAGTGGGATGCTTGTCCAAGTAAGGACAGCACCCAAGCACCGGTCCACCCACATATCAAATTATCAAAGTACCAAACGCGAATCATATGAACGTGATGAAAACTAGCTTGACGATAATTCCCATGTGTCCTCGGAAGCGCTTTTCTCTATATAAGAAATTGTCCAGGCTTGTCCTTTGCTACAAAAAGGATTGGGCCACCTTGCTGCACTTTATTTACTTTTGTTACTTGTTGCTTGTTACAAATTATCTTATCACAAAACTATCTGTTACCTATAATTTCAGTGCTTGCAAGAATACCTTGCTGAAAACCGCTTATCACTTCCTTCTGCTCCTCGTTGGGTTCGACACTCTTACTTATCGAAAGGACTACGATAGATCCCCTATACTTGTGGGTCATCAAAGAGCCGCCTGGAGGCCCAAGAGACTGAAACTCAGAAGGCTAATTCCAAATTTGAATTCAGTATATCTGAACAAGAGAAACTGAAATCCGAATTTGTAGTTGAAAAGAAGGCCTGGGCTGACGAAAAAATGGCCTTAACCCAACGAGCCGAAGCAGTGGAAAAAGCTCTTGAAGAGGTAACCACTGAATTATCCGTCTTAAAACACCGTGTATCTCAGATGGTCTCCGCAATCTTTGGTAAGTCACCCTGCCAATGTTAAGTATTAAACGTTTCTAATGATCATATGAATTTGTAATTAGCTCACCTGATATTGGTATACAGGGCCCAGGAGCTCCAACCTTAACCAGAACATGTTGGTGAAGCTGAAGGCGGTTTACACACTCGTAGAACAACTGTATACCGGATCTCAGCGTGCCTTGGCCACAGTTGCCCTGTCAAACGAAGTCCCCACACTCCTGGCGGATGTACTAAAACGGCTTGTTGTGCTGCCCCAGCGGTTCAATGAATTAAGGCGATCTTCTGCGAGAGCCGGAGCCGTAGCTGCATTAAGCCGGGCCAAGGTGTGGCTACCAGAGCTAGACCCAGCCGACATCACCATTGGATATCCAAGCCTGAAGGAGGACGGCACATCATTTGAACAGAAGGACTTCACCGCTTGTGTGAAGGAAATATGCCCTGTGGCCACCCTGATTGGTAATGACATGGATCTTACCAAGTACCAACCGGGTTATGACGCAGAAAATCGGAGAATTCCAATGCCACATTATGAAGTGATCAGCCTGATCCCTCCAATTTGTAAGCATACCTTCGCCCCTGAAGTTGACCCGGCCGGATTAATTGATGATGAAGCTGAATTTGAAGCTTTGAGTGGCATTGACTGGTCATCATCAACCTTCCAGGACAGGGAACAAGATGGAGGAGCGGAAAGGGATGATCCGGAAGCTTCAGGCCAACAAAACAATTGATCCGTCGGGCGGCTCATATTTATGTTTTGCTGAAAAAACAATGTTAATCATTTGGACTCGGGGAGTCATGTAATAGGGTAGAAATAACTTGATTTTGCCGTGCCATCGTGCACGTGTTTGGTGCTCAACACTGTTAAGCCGCCATCTTATATTCACCCGTATTATACTTATCATCTGGTTTCCTTATCACTACAGGAATCAGCTACTTTGCCGTCTACCACGGCAGACGGCAAAGGCAAGGATGGCGGACGGCAAAAGGCTCCGGCAAAGTAGGCTACGGTAAAGAGCTTCTTTGTCGTCTGCTTTTTGAAGCGGACGGCAAAGGGGCCTTTGCCATCAGCGGCGGACGGCAAAGAAAGCCGCCGGCAATAAATTCGCTGTTAGTCCGTTAGGTGGCTAACGGCAGTCTTTGCCATCTGTGGCTGATGGCAAAGAGCCTCAAGCCTTTGCCGTCTGCCACTGTAGGGAAACTGACCAAATGGGTCAGCTGCCAGGAAGCACAGGTGGTTGCCACGTGGCTTCTTTGCCGTCCGCCGCGGACGGCAAAGAGCCCGTTGCCGTCGGTGGCAGACGGCAAAGAGCCTGCATTGCCTCTTTTTTTTCTGTTTTTTCTTATACCCAACCATTTTCACAGCAAATAGATGATACATATATATTTTTCACATGGCAAGTTCACAACAAACATATGAGATATCCAACACATATAATTTCATCATACTTGCATAGTTCCATCAACCATACATAGCAAGTTCCACATACATGCATCCAACCATACATAATACAATAGTGTCATCCTACCATACATGCATAGTTCATCGATACAAAAGAAACATAGTTCATCCAAACAAGCACTCCATCTATGCTAGCTTCCGTGAAGCGAATGAATTCTGCAAAATGGGAAATAAGAAAGTTAGAAGAAGAAGAAGAAGAAGAAGAAAATGAAGAAGAAGAAGAAGAATATACGACATTTATGAGCTAATTTAGGTGAAATTGATCGTTTGTGAGCTAACTTAGGTGAAATGGATCGTTTATGAGCTAACCTAGGTGAAATGGATCGCTTATGAGCCAACTTAGGTAAAATGCATCATTTTAGAGCTAACCTAGGTAAGATGGATCATTTATGAGCTAAGTAAGGGATCATTTATGAGCTAAGTAAGGTAAAATGGGTCATTTTAGAGCTAACTTGGGTAAAATGGATCATTTATGAGCTAACTAAGGTAAAATGGATCATTTTAGAACTAACTTAGGTAAAATGGATCGTTTATGAGCTAACTAAGCTAATTATGCCATTTTTGACATAAGTAAGCTAAGTACGTGTCATTATTGAGCAAACCTAGTTAACTAAGCATATTAGAGCTAACTTTGGTCATTTTGGAGGAAACAAAGCTAAGTATAGATCGTTTTAGAGCTAACTTAGGTAAAATGGATGGTTTTGGAGGTCAGTAAGCTTATTAAGTCATTTTGGAGGAAATAAAGCTAAGTCTAGGTCATTGTGGTAAGCATTTTGGAGGAAATAAGGCTAAGTCTAGGTCTTTATGCATTTGTTAAGCAAAACACTAGAGAAACATACCATGATCATGGATGTGTAGGAGCGGGCAGGCTCGTGCCGGTAGCTGGAGAAGGATCGTGCGATGCTTGTCTGGAGTTACATTGCACCAAAGATCATTTCCAATATCTCGTTAGCATGATGACACTCAAATGTTAATACTAGCAAGTAATGTCCATTCAAATTAAACTCACCGTGGTCCCAGGAGCAATCCCTGGCATCGGCGGAGCGGGCTGACCGGTCTTCTCGCACACAGATTGCACATTTGGTTTTGACGACTCAGTCATACTAGTTAGTAATGAGACAAACACTACATGAATGTTTTGGCTAATCTGCAGAAGAAACTGTAGGAGATATGCCCTAGAGGCAATAATAAATGTTATTGATTATCTCCCTATTCATAATTATGTTTATGTTCCATGCTATAACTGCTGTGGTTCCCGAGCCCGTATATCCATAAAGGCTCTGGGGAGAACCCATATGCACGTGTGGAATAATAAACGGTAAAATGTATTCCTAGTCGTGCCTCTAAGACCAGCTCAAGTGTTGCATGATGATTATGTTTTCCCAATCATGGGCATGTCTATGCCAAGCAATTTTGAGGGCACAATGTCAGGAAGGACATTTGTGTTGAATCAACCCGAATTGATGTTATGCTATGAGATACATTCGTCACAAGTTAATGGTTTATAACACAGAGATAGTTAATGTTTGCATAATTCCTTAGACCATGAGAGTATCGAGTTTCTTCATGCTTGCTTCATGAACTTTGGGGTTTGTTAAACGTCATCCGTAACTGGATGGCTATTACGGCGGCTTACGGGTTCATGGGAAAGTATGTTAAGTGACTTGATAGCTCGAGATTGGGATTTGCTCCTCCGACGATGGAGAGATATACTCGGGCCCTCTCGGTGTTACGGTGTCCATCATCGTCTGGCCAGACACTTTGTGATTTGATCACGGGGATGCCGGAACACGAAACGAGAACAAAACCGGTAACGAGGTAACTAGCATAGTGGACAAGTTGTTGATCCACGGGAATGCCAACATGTCTCACCTCGGGTATTTGTAACATATCGCGAAGCAACAGGAATAGCACATGGCAACTGGAGGTTCACTCGAATATTTATTCGTGTGGGTATAGGGGTCAATATGGGTGTCCACGGCTCCGATGTTGATCATTGATCGGAAGGGGTTCCGGGTCATGTCTATACTTCACCGAACCTATAGGGTCACACGCTTAAGGGTCATCTATCTGCTGAATACTAGACAGGGGGTCTGAGAGAAAATCACCGAAAAAGTTTCGGACACCGAAAAGTTTCGGACAGCAGAATCGTACCGCAGAGAGAGGTCATCGGATAAGTTTCGATGATACCAAAAAGTTGTTTCGGGATACACCATTAAGTCAAATTGGTTTCGGCACATGCCTGATAATTCTTGGAGGATGCCAGAATCATTCTGGAAGCTTTTTGGAATTTTCAGAAATAAAAACCGAAAATGTTTCGGAGCTGCCGGTACCGCTTTGGTTGTTTTTCGCAGATGAAATTCACTAATCTGAAATTGTTTCAGAACGAATCCAAAATCATTTTAGTGGGTACTGGAATTATTCTAAGACCCACAGAAATATTTTCGGATTTAATGGATGCGAAAAATTGTCTTCATGAATAGTGAAAACGCATTCTTGTTTGCTTTTCGCAGATGAAAATCACTAAACCGAAATTGTTTCGGAACGCGTTGAAAATTATTTTAGTGGGTACTGGAAATGTTCCGAGCCCACATAAATATTTTCAGTTCGAACGGACGCTGAAAAATGTCGTCATGAATAGTGAAAGTGCTTTTTGCTTGGCTTCTTGGAGAAGCCACCTTGAGGGCCTTTTTGGTATTTCCTCCCTTGGCTTCTTGGAGAAGCCACCCTTGGGCTTGGCCTATAAATAGGGGTGGAGGGGGCTGCCTAAAGGATCATCCCTTGCTCTCATACACATGCCATGCATTATCTGGCTTCTTCTCTCCCTCCCACGAAAAGAGTTTCGTAGAGCCGTAAGGCTGTCTGGGTTCCGGCAGGAACTAGTTCTGGACGGCGAAGCCCTGCCGGATAGATGACACCGTATGTGTGCAACTCTGTAGAGAGATCGTAGTTTCGGTCTTAGTTCGTGAGTGCCTCCCGAAGGGCTGTCCGTGTGACCGTCCGAGTTTCGAAGGTCCTCCCGAAGGGCTGTCCGAGTGACCGTTCGAGTTTCGAAGGTCCTCCCGAAGGGCTGTCCGCGACACCGTCCGGGGGGCTGTTCGACCACCTCCCAGAGGGCTGTCTGAGGAGCAGATGAGGGTTTACATCCTCGCGGTTGGGAGGTTGTAAATCCTAGCTGCGGGGATCTGCACCGCCGATCGTCATCGACTCTACTTCCCGCTGCGCTACGAGTCGGTAACGAAAAAGATCAAACCATGTATGCAGTCTCCATAGTGGTCCTGGGCTGGTGCGTAGGTCGGAATTTTTTTGTTTTCTGCTGCGTTACCCCTATAGTGGCATCAAGAGCCGTGCTATGCGTAGATGCAGGTTTCGATCTAGAATACATGGAGATGTATGGGTATTGCATAATATATTTAGGTAGTAGATGAGATCTATTGCTGAAAATTATTTATGCGGGTGACAGATGAAATCTGTTACCCGACGTTCTTGTTGCTTCCCTAGAATTTGCGTTTGCTCAATCTCGAGACAGCATGGTGGAATTTGACAAAGTTCTGGCAATCCGTGATCCTGATTGATCATGGAAGTGCTATCAGTTCTTTGGGTTCTGCCGTAGTCAAAAGAAAGATGAAATTCGCAGATGAAAGGGCATTGCAGATATGATCTGCACGGGGGCCATGCGTATGACGAAGTTTATTATGGAGCTCGAGATTTAACTATCTCGTGTTTCATACACCCCGAGATGTTAATCTAGCAACTTGAATAATCATACTTGATGATAAAACGTTGGTAGCTGCGGTTTAAGTCAAAACCTTAGAAGCCACGTAAAATAAATTTTGCATAAACCGATTAGAGGCGTCTAACTTGGTTTTGCAGGATGTGCATGTGATGTGGTATAGCAGTGCTCATACTAATTCGATTATGTATGAGATGACTATATGATGTAATTTGATTAACATGACCTGCGTGTCATGATTCGGCATGATGGCTGGAGCCATATGATTGCACTTTAATGACCTGCGTGTCAACCTTAAGTAATGCATTAATTTTATACGCTATGGAGATAGCAATATTATCTGGTGCATCGACAAGGTGGTGGCAATCTTCGCGAAGGTGAACACCAACACGAATGCCGAAGACGAAGAAATGAAATACTTCTTCGTCAGAAAGGGCTATACCATATCATGCTATTATGAATTGCCTGAGATGTTTATCCCCTATGATGCACCCTTCTTAATTGCGCGGTAGTCGCTTTTTATTAGGGTGATCTCTCACAAAAATACCAAGTAGTTAGTGTTCTCCCAAGTGTAGCACCGTCATGGCACCTATCTTTTCGGGGTGCGCCGTGTCACACGGGTACGAACGATTAGAGAAGTGTGAGGCGGGTGAGTTGAGACCTCGCAGCGAGATCACTTGGTTGTCTTGATGTTCAGGCATGACCATCATGAGCTCGGAACACACGCATCGAAAGATGAACAAGAGTCACATAGAGATGTGATTGGCAAGTTGGCCTACCGGTTGAGATTTTTCGTCATCAGTGGTGTTACACTAATGGCGAACAATTGAAATGTGGGTCTTGTATCACTCACAATCAATTTTGAGAGATATTGATTTGAGTGGGAGCGCACTGTTGAATTAACATGTTTAATTCTCAATGCAATTAATTTTGAACACAGTCTAAGTGTGGTTTGCATAATAGTTGTAGAATAATGGCTCGCATTTCCACCTTCCCTATTAAAATTGAATAGCTGTTAAATATCTGGTTAAAACTTTACGATTGGTAACATAATATGAGGATTGTCCTCAAAAGTGCCGAGAAGGACTTTGTCCTATCGCATGCTTTCCGTATCCTCCCGCTAATGCTATGGATCATGTGACTCTCGTCCTTCGATCCAAAAGCTAGAATTCTGTTACGGTCAAGTGGAATATGTTTGCTTCCATGAAACCCAAACTTCGAAAGTTGGGATAGTTATATGATATTCATGGAACTGAAAATTATTTTCAGATACAAACAAAGCAATGTTTGTTTGCAAGTATTAGTAAAAGTGTTTACTATGCATTTGACTATTGGGAAAGGGATCCAGAAGAACGCCTGTCATATAATGAAAGGTGAATAAAACAGCAACTTAAAGAGAAAGGAAGTGTCCAAAGGGTGTTAGTATGACTTACACGCCTAGGAAGTCCGGGGCTAATGCCACTCTTAAGTTGGGTGCTTCTTCTGAGAGTAGGAGAAATACTAAAAGTTAAACTGTTAGAAGTATAAAGGCAAAAGGAAAGAAGACTGGAATATCCAGCTCATGTGTGAATGTCATACAAGTTTTTGATGTATAGAAGGCTGGTCAAAGATATAGTTCTTGCGAATTATGGTTAAACATGTTAATCATTAATTCTTGGGTATTGTGAGTTCATCACAAAAATGCCCGCTCGATTGCATTCTGTTGCAACTCGATGTAAGAACTACTATGGCCTGAAAGACTAGCTAGAAATGAGGTTAAGGTATACACAAGGAACATAGTAAATGTTACTATACCTTCCATCGGTGTATTGCCGTCTGTATTTATTTTCATAATTCATTTAGAGTTTTACAAACTCTATCCCATTGCATAAGGTATCTTGCAAGAAGGTTGTTCATAAGAGAACTTCTTATGTTCGATGTTATGAATAACACAAGGGCCATACTTTCATTATGAATGAGATGTATGTTATGAATATTGATAATAATACAATACCTCTTGGTTTACTTTCATAATTCATTTTAGAGTTTCATAAACTCTAGCCCATTGCACAATGTTTGTTGCAAAAGAGTTGTTCATAAAAACAACAATTGTTGTTAAGTATTATGAATAACATGAAGGGCCATGCTTCCATCCAAGATGGATGTATGTTATGAATATTGATGGTAATATAATACATCCATAACACTGACGCTAAATGTCGCAAGACAATGAGAATACCACACATGTGTGGCACTGTGGCACTGTATTTGGTCACATTGGAGAAACCCGCATGGAAAAATTCCATTATGATAGATTTTGAAGTCGTTTGATTTTGAATCATCTGACACTTGCAACTTTTCTCCGAAAAGTGAAGTGACTGAAATACCGTTCACAGGCCATAAGGAACGAGCAACAAACTTATTGGTGATCATACATTTTGATGTGTGTAGTTCAATAAATGTTGTTGCAAGTAGTGGATTTATATATCTTCAGAAATGACTCAAGTAGATATATGGATATTTGCTTGATGAGACGTAAGTCTGGATCTTTTGAAATCATTCGAAAGGTTTTAAAAAATGAAGTAGAAGTTATTGTAACAAGAAAATTATGTTTCTGCAATTTGATTGCACAAAGGAATATTTGAGTTACATGTTTAGCGAATGTCTGATGAGTTGTGAAAGGGGTTTCATAACTTGCACCTCCCGGAACACCACTACAAGTGAAAAGTCCGTGGAGATGTAATCTAACCATTTATGACATGGTAAGGTCAAAGATGACATAAATAAATTTGCCATTATCCTTTTTAAAGTGATGCTTTAGAGACTGCGGCTTTTACACTGAAAAGAGCTACATCAGGTCTGTTGAAATGAAGCCATGGTATGGTACGCCCAACCATGTTATATCTTTTCTTAACATTTGGAATATGGGGCTTGTGTAAAAGGTTACAAACCTATTCCAAATCAGACAAGTGCTACTTTGTAGGTTATACCAAAATGTTGGGTATTCCTCCCTCACTATACCGAGGCAAATAGTTTTGCCGCGAAACGGTGTGCTTTTAAAGAGAATGGTTCTTTCAAAAAGGTGAGTGGGAGAATAGTGCAACTCGACGAGATAAACAGTATCTACATCATCAGATCAAAGGAAAGAGACCTTGGAAGTAATTCCATAGTTTCCTACTGTGACTGATACGGAAGTCTCTACAATAAAATGTATGAACTTTGGTCGAACTTGCAGCTGAACCATGTAGGCAAGGCTCGTGCAAACCTCTCAGGTGCGCAAACGAGATATTGTTGTCAGACAACATTATACCTACGATACACAAGGAAGCGTTGATGGGCCCTGACTCCGGAATTGGCTAAATGCCAATACAACCCGAGTTAGTTTCCATATAAGTGATTCAAGATTTAAACCTTGATACACCTTTCGGAAGACTTAGAGTCTAACGAATATTTATGGAACTTAAAACTGATACGGATAAAAATGTTTTATCCATAAAGCTCGACTTGTTGAAATAACAAGTTCAAGAGTTGACTATGATGAGGTTGTTTTCATCGTAGCGATGCTTAAAGTCGGTTCGGGTTGAACTAGCAATTAATACATATTTCAATCATGAGATATGAAACATGGATGATAAAAGGATTTCCATCTGATGGAAATGAAAGCTAGGACTTGTATATGATACAGTCCAAAGTAATTTGTCGATCCAGAGGATGCTAGTAGGTATGCAAACTTCAGAGTTCCAACAATGGACAGAAGAGAGCAAAATGGAGTTGGAATCTTCGTGTTTTGATGAAATGGTCAAAGGTGTTTTGACTTCATCAATGGGTAACGAAGATGCTTGTAATTCAAGAAAGTAAGTGGGAGCGTAATAATATTTCTAAAAACCTTATGTGCTTGGCACATTGGTAATTGGAAATAAATTTCTTGACACGAATTAGGACTTCATTTGAAAATAGTTTTTCGATGAAATGCTTAGGCTAAATAGCCTCAATATTAGGCATGATGATCTATGGAGATAGATTTACCTAATGGGGCTAAGCAATGAATACATATTGACAAGATGCTAAAACCTTTTAGCATTTAAAACGCCAAGGAGTGATTCTTGCCAAAGTCACATGGAAAGAGTTTTTGCAAGACTCGGTGTCCCAAAACACTGATGAGTAAAATACATGATGCAGATTCCACACACTTTTGTGTTTGGATTAATCATGTATTCCATGGTATGTAAAACAACCAGATATGTCCGATACTCCCAAGGTATTGCGAGTATGGATACCAAAGTGATCAAATTACTAATCATGGGACAACAGTGAAAGATGTCACAGAGTACTAGAGTAAGTACTGATGACATGGTTTTCTCGCAAGCAGAGATCATGAAGAGTTCGTTGTAAAATGTTACATCGATACAGTCTTCATCTTTTCTCCATGCGATTTTCGATTTAAATTAAGGGTTTTGTGTAACACACAATGTGGTGGCACAGTTAGTTGGAATTTGTTCAAACTAGTTACTGTGGCGAATTCTATAACAAGGGCTAAGTATGTTAACGCTTTAGAAGCGACAAAGAAGATGTTGAATCATATAGTTCATTCATGAACTTAGTATAGTTCCAAGATGGCTTTTGACAATGGGACACTACTGCAGGTAGTTGCTCCATAACTCAGTCTGAGGAATCCAGGTTCGACCTGTGATTTACATACATACAAAGCCAAGTCCACACAAAATATGAATTTTGTGAAAACGTGAAAACGCGAGGACATGCAAAGATACACACGGAAATGAAGTCGTCAGATCCGTTGGACATCAGGCTATACCACAAGCGAAGCATATTTACACCGGTGTGCCACAGGTGTGAAGTGCATTAGCATAAGCTAGATTATTGTCTCTAGTGCAAGTGGGAGTCTTTAGGAGATATGCCCTAGAGGCAATAATAAATGTTATTGATTATCTCCCTGTTCATAATTATGTTTATGTTCCATGCTATAACTGCTGTGGTTCCCGAGCCCGTATATCCATAAAGGCTCTGGGGAGAACCCATATGCACGTGTGGAATAATAAACGGTAAAAATGTATTCCTAGTCGTGCCTCTAAGACTAGCTCAAGTGTTGCATGATGATTATGTTTTCCCAATCATGGGCATGTCTATGCCAAGCAATTTTGAGGGCACAATGTCAGGAAGGACATTTGTGTTGAATCAACCCGAATTGATGTTATGCTATGAGATACATTCGTCACAAGTTAATGGTTTATAACACAGAGATAGTTAATGTTTGCATAATTCCTTAGACCATGAGAGTATCGAGTTTCTTCATGCTTGCTTCATGAACTTTGGGGTTTGTTAAACGTCATCCGTAACTGGATGGCTATTACGGCGGCTTACGGGTTCATGGGAAAGTATGTTAAGTGACTTGATAGCTCGAGATTGGGATTTGCTCCTCCGACGATGGAGAGATATACTCGGGCCCTCTCGGTGTTACGGTGTCCATCATCGTCTGGCCAGACACTTTGTGATTTGATCACGGAGATGCCGGAACACGAAATGAGAAAAGAGAACAAAACCGGTAACGAGGTAACTAGCATAGTGGACAAGTTGTTGATCCACGGGAATGCCAACATGTCTCACCTCGGGTATTTGTGACATATCGCGAAGCAACAGGAATAGCACACGGCAACTGGAGGTTCACTCGAATATTTATTCGTGTGGGTATAGGGGTCAATATGGGTGTCCACGGCTCCGATGTTGATCATTGATCGGAAGGGGTTCCGGGTCATGTCTATACTTCACCGAACCTATAGGGTCACACGCTTAAGGGTCATCTATCTGCTGAATACTAGACAGGGGGTCTGAGAGAAAATCACCGAAAAAGTTTCGGACACCGAAAAGTTTCAGACAGCAGAATCGTACCGCAGAGAGAGGTCATCGGATAAGTTTCGATGATACCAAAAAGTTGTTTCGGGATACACCATTAAGTCAAATTGGTTTCGGCACATGCCTGATAATTCTTGGAGGATGCCAAAATCATTCTGGAAGCTTTTTGGAATTTTTAGAAATAAAAACCGAAAATGTTTCGGAGCTGCCGGTACCGCTTTGGTTGTTTTTCGCAGATGAAATTCACTAATCTGAAATTGTTTCAGAATGAATCCAAAATCATTTTAGTGGGTACTGGAATTATTCTAAGACCCACAGAAATATTTTCGGATTTAATGGACGCGAAAAATTGTCTTCATGAATAGTGAAAACGCATTCTTGTTTGCTTTTCGCAGATGAAAATCACTAAACCGAAATTGTTTCGGAACGCGTTGAAAATTATTTTAGTGGGTACTGGAAATGTTCCGAGCCCACATAAATATTTTCAGTTCGAACGGACGCTGAAAAATGTCGTCATGAATAGTGAAAGTGCTTTTTGCTTGGCTTCTTGGAGAAGCCACCTTGAGGGCCTTTTTGGTATTTCCCCCCTTGGCTTCTTGGAGAAGCCACCCTTGGGCTTGGCCTATAAATAGGGGTGGAGGGGGCTGCCTAAAGGATCATCCCTTGCTCTCATACACATGCCATGCATTATCTGGCTTCTTCTCTCCCTCCCACGAAAAGAGTTTCGTAGAGCCGTAAGGCTGTCTGGGTTCCGGCAGGAACTAGTTCTGGACGGCGAAGCCCTGCCGGATAGATGACACCGTATGTGTGCAACTCTGTAGAGAGATCGTAGTTTCGGTCTTAGTTCGTGAGTGCCTCCCGAAGGGCTGTCCGTGTGACCGTCCGAGTTTCGAAGGTCCTCCCGAAGGGCTGTCCGAGTGACCGTTCAAGTTTCGAAGGTCCTCCCGAAGGGCTGTCCGCGACACTGTCCGGGGGGCTGTTCGACCACCTCCCGGAGGGCTGTCTGAGGAGCAGATGAGGGTTTACATCCTCGCGGTTGGGAGGTTGTAAATCCTAGCTGCGGGGATCTGCACCGCCGGTCGTCATCGACTCTACTTCCCGCTACGCTACGAGTCGGTAACGAAAAAGATCAAACCATGTATGCAGTCTCCATAGTGGTCCTGGGCTGGTGCGTAGGTCGGAAATTTTTTGTTTTTTGCTGCGTTACCCCTACAGAAACTTACCACAAGGAGCTCGTACATGGCCCTTGCCTTCATGTCATTCCGTGCCCTCTCCTCCTCCAACATCGTTGTCGTCCTCTCCTCCAACTGCCGCTGCCTCTCCGCCGCCTCCGCCAGAAGTTTCTCCGTTCTATCTCTCTCACTCTGTATAGCAGCCTGCAACACCACTCCTCGTTACCATTTGTAATCATTGATGGAAGCACAGACAATGTAATGGAGAAAGATAACTGAGTACGTATAACTAACCTTGATGGTGAGTTGGACTGGCCGTTCACGAGGCCTTATCTCAGGAGTGGAGCTCGACTGGCGCGCCTTCATCTCCGGGAGAGTGCTAGGACAACAGATAAGTCCATCTCCAATGGCTATGGAGCCATGGGACCTCCCGCCACCAGATATCATCACCAGCTCTGGATCAATGGGACCCTGGCTCGGGTTAAAGTCCTCCCCTTTCCTCGCCTTCCCCTCATCTCTACATTTCATGAGCTTGTCGTGGGAGGAGATGTTGGTGAAGTTGTTTGCATCATCGAGGTCAGACGGAGAGAATGCCTTGACTTTCTTGAAAGAGGAAGTGTGGGCCATGGCATACAGGTTGTACACCTCTGGCACCTTATCCACCTTATTGTAGCGTGCCTGAAAGAGAGAAACAAAGTAAATTAGTAATTAAAGGGCTCAAGCTAGCATGATGAATGAATTGCATGAATCATGAAGCAAACCACATACCCAGTTCCGCCCAAACTGATATAAGTTGGAGCTGCCTTGATGGTGTGGCACACCTTCCATTTGGGCACGTTTGTCCTTGGCCGTGTTGTGGACGGCTAGCCATTCTTTTGAGCACCACTCATTGACCAACACCTCCCAACAATCCATCCGATCCGCACACCATCTCGGAGGCGCCTAAGTTAGCAAATAGAAACTTGAGCGCTACGGCTATGAATTACTAAATGAAGGAAGTAAGTACAAGGCCTTAAGAATTACCTTCATGTACTGCTCCTTACTCAGGAACTTATCACGGCATGCCGGCTTGGGCTTCTTGATACCACGCAAGGCGTAGTAGTCTCGAATAGCCTGCACCCGAGCCTCGTGCCGTAAGTTCTGTAGTAGGCGCTTGCAGACGTTCTGGATAACATTTGCCGCCTCCTCCTCGTATCCCTCCTCACACTTGTAGAATGTCTGCAATCAAATGAGATAATATTGATTAGTACAATTAATAACTAGCTAGTTGAAGATTTTTAAATGTGTAAAGGAGAAATTACCCAGAACTTTCTGATCACCACATCTGCCCTCGTGTTGCACAAGACACCGTCGATAATCTCACCCGGCGGGGTCGGGGCAGCCAAGTAGTGCTCCCAGCTCAATCCAAGCTCTGGAAGCCGACCCTCACTACGCAACGTGACAAACCCCAGGAAGTTTTGCCGGCAAAGCACTCCAAGGACGGAGTTGGGCCGGCGGACACTATGATGGTGGTCCCAACCCCTACAGCATGACAAGGCCAACGCATTAGATATTTGAAGAAACGTGAATGCAGAAGGTACAAAAGGATTAAATGCACTTACCTCTCCCCATCAGGGAAAATCAACCACCTCTGCTCGCGGGTCGCCGGCACGGACGGGAGCCGTGTACAACCACGCTGGTAGACGGTGCCCCCTCCTCCTCAATATCAGTCGGCTCCCCGCCATCATCAGCATGGCCACTCGGCCCCTCAGGCTCATCCGGCCAGGTACCCCATCCAGACGTGTGCTCCTCCGGGGTCTCATGGGCCGAAGGCGCGTCGACCCGAGGCTCGTGGGCCGAAGGCTCGTGGACCGGAGTCCGTGTAGCCTCCTCCTCGGACGAGTCCACCCTAGCAGTCACGTGCTCGGGTGAAACAGCTGGGGGTGGCGGCGAGGAAGGCGCCCTAGCAGTCACCCTACCTCCTCTCCCGCGACCACGTGCTCCAACTCCTCTCTTCTTCCCTCCCTTACCTCGTCCCCTGCTGGGCACCGTTGTCGATGAAGAAGGGCCCGGCGGTGTCGCCAAACTGTCCAGCAACGCTCGGCGGAGAGGTGCGTGTGGAATGGAAGACCTCCCACCACGCGCCGACGAAGAAGGGGCCTCGGAGCGCTCCCGACCAGCGCCCACCATCTTTCAACACCTGCCATGACAAAGAGTAAACGAAATTAGTACAACATAAAAAAATACCGACATGAATAATAATATGTATATCACTTATGTATCATCATCAAGTACAACATAAAAAAATTGAATACCGTGGCGGCCGTCCCCGCCCCGCTGCGGCCCGATGGAGGGGGAGGCCGCGGCGGGACGGGGCGGCGACAGCCACGCAGGGGATGGGAGGGGCCGACTGGCCGGTGTGGAAGGGGCGCCGCAGGGGAGGGGTGCGGGGCGAGGAGGCGGCGGCGGGCGGTGGGGCGACGGGGCAAGGGGGCGGCGGGTGGTCGGGGCGACGGGGCGAGAGGCGGTGGGTGGGCGGGTGGTGGCGGCGGGTGGTGGGGGTGGCGGCGGGTGGCTGGTGGCGGGGGCGGCGGCGGGTGGCGGTCCAAAGAGCACCTTCTACATATTCTTCTTTTCTTCTTTTCTTCTTCTTCTTCTTCTTATTCTCCCCTCCTCTTCTTCTCCTACACCTACACTTTCTTCTTCTTCTTCTTCTTCTCCCCTCCTCTTCTTCTCCTACACTTTCTTCTTCTTCTCCCCTCCTCTTCTTCTCCTACACTTTCTTCTTCTTCTTCTCCCCTCTTCTTCTTCTTCTTCTTCTTCTTCCCCTTCTACATATTCTTCTTTTCTTCTTATTCTTTTTTCATCTTTTTTCTACTTCTTTTAATTATATGACTAATTATCTAAAACCCATGCACTAAATCTAACACTAACACATATATATCTAGCACTAAACCTAACACTAACAATTAAACAGCAAAAAAAATAAAAAAATAACTCACCGGACCGCGGTGGCGGGTGGCGGGGGCGGCGGCGACGCCAGGGTGGTGGGGCGATGGCACGGGGTGGGGGCGGCGGCGGGTGGCAGGTGGTGGGGGCGGCGGCAGGTGGTGGGGGCGGCTGGTGGGGGTGGCGGCGGGTGGCGGGGGCGGCGACACGGGGTGGGGGGCGGCAGCGGGTGGCGGCGGCGGCAGGGGTGGGGGCGGCGGCGGGTGGCGGGGGCGGCTGGTGGGTGGCGGGGGCGGCGGCAGGTGGTGGGGGCGGCTGGTGGGGGTGGCGGCGGGTGGCGGCACGGGGTGGGGGCGGCGGCGTGGTGGCTCGGGGAGGAGAGAGGAGAGAAACAGAGAGATGGATCCAGGGCGGGGTGGGTCTCGCCGTTCGGTAGGTTAGTTCTTTGTCGTCCGCCAAACCTTTGCCGTCAGCTTTTTTTCCTCTTTGCCGTCCGCTAGCTGATGGCAAAGAGGGGGACGTTAAGTTTTTTTTAATCAGCTCGTTAGTGGGGACCACCACCCTCTTTGCCGTCTGCTAGCTGACGGCAAAGAGTAGGCAGATGGCAAAGACCGTTCTTTCCCATCTGCCTACTCTTTGCCGTCCGTTTATTGCAAGCAGACGGCAAAGACCTTCTTTGCCGTCAGCTAGCGGACGGCAAAGACTTGGCAGACGGCAAATTAGCTAATTCCAGTAGTGTATGCTTAAGAAAGTTTTTAAACTGTCCTGCATACATAAATAAATCACAAGACCCCTGGCGGCTTACCGCAGGGCGGGTCATATATCTTACATGAAACCCGGAACATGAAAAAGAGTCATAGATAAGCCTGTTATCAATTATAGCTTTGAAACACAACTATAGTATCATACCTGTGATCCTTTGATTTGTACTACCGGTTTATGTGATCCGAACAGTAAGGGTGATAACCCAATATTGGTGAAGCCGACACTTCCACACATATGATGACTGTTATACGCTGGCGACTTATTGACCAAGGTCAAGCTGGGTTAAATAGAAGCCACTCATTAGACGCTTCAAATATGATCAAAAAAGTCTCAAGACAAACTCAAAAGATTGTTTGCAAAAACTTTAGACAAAATAGACAAAATTTTGAGGCTTGTGATTCGAATACGATCAGAAAACCGTTCCAAAGGGTTTAAGCTAGGATTCGAATACGATCATGTAGCCCCCAATGACTTTGGCATTGCGCCGATCAAGAGGGTACCGACAGCTATGTTCTCTTTGGTTTGAATACGACCTATGTTTGAACAGGAAGCCCCCAAATGACCTTGAGAATTTTTAACGACGCCGATTCGAATACGATCAACGTCAGACCCAAAGGGGTTGAGCTATGATTCGAATACGATCAACAAGCCCCCTAGTGGGTTTGGCAGTGTGCCAATCAAAAGGGTACCGACAGCTGTGTTCTCTTTGGTTCGAATACGACCTATGTTTCAACAGGAAGCCCCTAGTGGTCATGAGGTTTAACGGCTAGATTCGAATACGATCATGAGCCGGACCGAGAGGGTTAAGCTAGATTCGAATACGATCAGCCCCCAATTGGCTGTTTTATAATTAGAATAATAAAGACATATGATCATTGAGGATGAAAAGGACAGAGGTCCTGCTTTATTACTTATCATAATATATACATCGTCAAAATATGTACATCATGAGAGCCGGTGGCTCAAGTGTAGTAAGGCCGAAGATGAGCGATATTCCACGGCCGGCGGGTCTCCTCCTCCGACTTACGTGAGTCTTTGTGCTCTCGAACATCGATAAGGTAGTATGACCCATTGTTCAAGTTTTTGCTGACCACAAAGGGTCCTTCCCAAGGTGGGGATAGCTTGTGCGCATCAGACTGATCCTGGATGAGCCGGAGCACCAAGTCACCTTCTTGAAAGGTTCTAG
This sequence comes from Aegilops tauschii subsp. strangulata, assembly GCF_002575655.3. Lineage (NCBI taxonomy): Eukaryota > Viridiplantae > Streptophyta > Magnoliopsida > Poales > Poaceae > Aegilops > Aegilops tauschii. The sequence goes on along the minus strand of NC_053041.3, from coordinate 87,582,440 downwards.
ACTTAACTCGGCGGCTGTGATAACGGCGCAGGTCCTGTTGGTAAATCGCCGAGCGGGCTGCTGCCAAGTCGCGCTTCTCATCTAACAGGTCAAGTGCATCCTGACGGGCTTGTTCATTATTAGCTTCAACGTAAGCCGCCACGCGGGGTGAGTCATGACGGATGTCACTAGGTAGAACCGCCTCTGCACCGTAAACCATGAAGAAAGGCGTGTAACCCATAGACCTGTTGGGGGTAGTATTGATGCTCCATATCACAGAAGGTAACTCTTCTACCCAACAACCCGGCGTCCGTTGCAAAGGAACCATAAGCCGGGGCCTGATGCCTTTCAAGATTTCCTGATTGGCTCTTTCAGCTTGCCCATTGGATTGGGGGTGATCTACTGATGAAACATCAAGCCGAATATGCTCATGTTGATAGAATTCCTCCATGGCACCCTTGGACAGATTAGTACCATTGTCAGTTATGATGATGTGTGGAAAACCAAAGCCAAAGATCACCTTTTTCATGAATTGAACCGCCGTGGCTGCATCACACTTACTGACTGGCTCTGCCTCCACCCACTTTGTGAATTTGTCAACCGCCACCAAGAGGTGGGTCTTTTTATCTTTGGACCTTTTGAAAGGCCCAACCATGTCAAGTCCCCAGACTGCAAACGGCCAAGTAATTGGAATCACCCTCAATTCTTGAGCCGGTACGTGAGCCCGTCGCGAGAACTTCTGACAACCGTCACATTTACTAACCAGTACTTCCGCGTCGGCATGAGCCGTCAGACAATAAAATCCATGATGAAAAGCCTTGGCCACAAGGGATTTTGAACTGGCATGATGGCCACAATCTCCTTCATGAATCTCACGAAGAATTTCTTGACCCTCCTCAGGAGAGACACAACGTTGAAACGCCCCAGTGACACTGTGATGATGTAACTCCCCATTGGCAATCGTCATCGATTTAGACCGCCGGGTTATCTGCCTAGCCAAGGTTTCGTCTTCAAGCAACTCGCCCCGGGTCATGTAAGCCAAATATGGCACTGTCCAATCTGGGATGACGTGAAGAGCCGCCACCAATTGTGCTTCCGGGTCAGGAACCGCCAAGTCTTCCTCTGTAGGCAATTTGACAGAAGGGTTATGCAGAACATCCAAAAAAGTGTTAGGTGGCACCGGCTTACGCTGATACCCCAGCCGGCTTAAAGCATTTGCCGCCTCGTTCTTTCTGTGATCAATGTGTTCCACCTGGTAACCCTTGAAGTGTCCAGCAATGGCATCAACTTCACGGCGATAAGCCGCCATGAGAGGATCCTTGGAATCCCACTTGCCTGGTACTTGTTGAGCCACCAAATCTGAATCACCAAAGCACCTTACCCGGCTTAAGTTCATCTCCTTAGCCATCCGAAGACCATGGAGCAAGGCCTCATACTCAGCTGCATTGTTAGTATAGGGAAACATCAACCGGAGTACATAACAAAATTTGTCACCTCGAGGGGAAGCTAAGACAACTCCAGCCCCTGAGCCTTCCAATTGCCTGGACCCATCAAAATGAATAGTCCAATATGTGTTGTCCGGCTTTTCTTCAGGCATCTGCAGCTCCGTCCAATCGTTAATGAAGTCCACCAGTGCTTGAGACTTAATAGCAGTGCGTGGCACATACTTTAAGCCATGAGGCCCAAGTTCAATGGCCCACTTGTCGACTCGTCCTGTGTGTAATGCCCCGAGACCGACGCTCCAGATGCCTTCCCTGTTTTTCGTGTTCGCCGTGTGTTTTATTTGTTTGTTGCATTTCATCATGTCATCTTTTGCATTGCATCGGCACTCGTTGCCGTCATTGTTTTTTTAAACTTGCATCCGCTCGTAGTTGCCGCGTCCCCCCTTGCTTTCGTTGACCGTTCTGAGACCAACCTTGTTCTTCGTTTGCCCTCTGGCCTAGACCGGAGTCTCTCTGTACAGTGCACAGACCCCTCGTGTGCGCGTCCGAAGCTGTCCCGAACCTGAACTGCTCAGTCATGACCATTGGGTCCGGATCATCCCCCAACATCCCTAAAATATCTCCGTTTTGTTATTTGGACTTCCTACCTATTTTTTTTCTCAGCCGTCCGATTCCGATCGTAGGGTCGTGATATCCCCTAACCTAAACTCATTTGATATAAATATCAGTCCAACCCTAGCCTAACCCTATTCCCCTCATTGCGCCGCCACCCACTCCCTCGGGATCCTTCCCCGACCAGCCTCCACCTTCCTCTGGATCCCTCCCGATCCACCAATCTGCCCAACCACAGCGCTGCCTCCACCTACCAATCCATCGATCCACCCAACCAGAGCCCTCCCATGGCTCCCTTCGATTCGTCCCTCCTCCTGGCCAAGGAACCAGCACCGCTCGCCGATCTCCTGCCTGAGGCCTCGTCCCCGCCGACGACCATGACCAACAGCAGCTCCTCGCGTGCCCCTGCTCCTCCCCAAGCATGCTCCAGCAGGCCGTCCTTACCGCCCCGCGCCCGAGGCCCTACCTTCTCCTCGTCTGCGCCGACCGAAGCCAGCAGGTCGCTGTCTCCTCGCGCCCCTTCTCCCCTTTTTCTCTGGTTCTCCTCTAACCTTCGCTCTCTGCTGCTCATGAACCAGCGCCGGCCGCCGCCGTCCCGTTCGTCTTCCAGCGAGGCGAGGTACCGAGCTCCGCCGCAAGTCCCTCTGCTGCTCCGCGTCGCGCCGCTGCTCCACTTCCTGGAGGGCCTCGACGAGAGCCTCGCTCGCGCCCCTCCATCCCGTCTCCTGGATCCCGCCGTCAGCGCCCCCAAGTCCCGTCCAGCCACCCTGGAGCTTCTTCGTTGTCCCGCCCAAGTCCCAGCAAGCCGTCGTCCCCTGAACCTGGCCGTCTTCCTCTGCTTCGAGCAGGAGGACAAGAGCGCCGCTGCTGCTGCCTTGACCCACGCCTGGTCCTACCTCGTTTGATCGTGCCTCCCCATCGCTCGGTCCAGCTGCGCGCCTAGCAGCCCAGGAACCGGCCTCCTCCAGCCTCTGCGTCGATCTGGGCTTGGCCCATGGTGAGCCACCCACAATCCTGCTCCCAGTCCGTCCCAGATTCGGCCCGATTTGTTTTTTCCTAGTCCTGCGAATTTTGCCAATTATCCAGAGAATTACCGTTTTGCAGAAAAACCCTCCATGTTCATGCATGTAATAACTAATTAACCATGCATAATATGTAAATAATTTCAATATCTAAAATGCTTAGAATTTTATCTAGTTTCACATTATGCCTCTTTCATCCATGTTTAAAATCTTTAAAATGTTGTTTGTTTAAATATGCTCAAATAACATGTTAAAATGATTTATTTCATAACTAAATAACCGTAGCTCCATTTTAAATAAACTTTATATGTAAATGGGGTAGAAAAATGCCTATTTTAAAATGGTGCACTTTATTTTGCTGGTTAACAACATTAAAATTGTGTTTAGGGCAGAACAGTACCAATTCCAAACTATGCATATGAGGATTTTTCGGAATTGTTATTTGTTGTTCCGGCCTCATTTAAACTTGCCTAAATAGTTAGTTATTTATGCTTCACCCCTTGCCATGTTTAATAACATTTAATATTGTTGAGTAGCATAAACGAGAGAGAACTAAATATTTGATGTGGTGTTTCGTTAATATGCAACTCGTTGCATATTGAGCTCCACTTAATTTGTAGTGTTGTTTGTTGCATTTGCCATGCCATGAATCATTAAACCGGACATGCATCATACTTGATTGTGCATCATGCCATATTCATGTGATGGTTGTTTACCATGTCGTTTGCTTCTTTCCGGTGTTGCTTCTTCGTGTTAGTTCCGATAACGTCGCGTTTGTGAGGATTCGTTCGACTTCGTCCGTTTGTCTTCTTCATGGACTCGTTCTTCTTCCTTGCGGGATCTCAGGCAAGATGACCATACCCTCGAAATCACTTCTATCTTTGCTTGCTAGTTGTTCGCTCTATTGCTATGCCGCGCTACCTACCACTTGCTATATCATGCCTCCCATATTGCCATGTCAAGCCTCTAACCCACCTTTCCCAGCAAACCGTTGTTTGGCTATGTTACAGCTTTTGCTCAGCCCCTCTTATAGCGTTGCTAGTTGCAGGTGAAGATGAAGTTTGTTCCATGTTGGAACATGGATATGTTGGGATATCACAATATCTTTTATCTTAATTAATGCATCTATATACTTGGTAAAGGGTGGAAGGCTCAGCCTTATGCCTGGTGTTTTGTTACACTCTTGCCGCCCTAGTTTCCATCATACTGGTGTTATGTTCCTTGATTTTGGGTTCCTTACGTGGTTGGGTGATTTATGGGACCCCCTTGACAGTTCGCTTTGAATAAAACTCCTCCAGCAAGGCCCAACCTTGGTTTTAACATTTGCCACCTAAGCCTTTTTCCCTTGGGTTCTGCAGACTCAAGGGTCATCTTTATTTACCCCCCCCCCCCCCCCCCCGGGGCCAGTGCTCCTTCGGAGTGTTGGTCCAAACTAGAGCCACTTGCAGCGCCACCTCGGGGAAACTTGAGGGCTAGTTTTAGTTGTACGTAGTGTTCATCCGGTGTGTCCTGAGAATGAGGTACGTGCGACTCCTATCGGGATTGTCGACATATCGGGCGGCTTTGCTAGTCTTGTTTTACCATTGTCGAAATGTCTTGTAAACCGGGATTCCGAGATTGATGGGGTCTTCCCGGGAGAAGGAATATCCTTCGTTGACCGTGAGAGCTTATAATGGGCTAAGTTGGGACACCCCTGCAGGGTATTATCTTTCGAAAGCCGTGCCCGCGGTTATGTGGCAGATGGGAATTTGTTATTGTCCGGTTGTAGAAAACTTGACACTTGACTTAATTAAAATGCATCAACCGCGTGTGTAGCCGTGATGGTCTCTTTTCGGCGGAGTCCGAGAAGTGAACATGGTTCTTGTGTTATGTATGGACGTAAGTAGGAGTTCGGGATCACTTCTTGATCATTACTAGTTGACGACCGTTCCGTTGCTCCTCTTCTCGCTCTTATTTGCGTATGTTAGCCACCATATATGCTTAGTGCTTGCTGCAGCTCCACCTCACTACCTTCTCCTACCCATAAGCTTAATAGTCTTGATCTCGTGGGTGTGAGATTGATGAGTCCTCGTGACTCACAGATACTTCCAAAACAGTTGCAGGTGCCGACGATACTAGTGCAGTTGATGCTACCGTGCTCAAGTGGGAGTTCAACGAGGACCTTGGTCGTTACTATGTTTCGTTTCCTGATGATCAGTAGTGGATTCCAATTGGGACGATCGGGGATCTAGCATTTGGGGTTGTCTTCTTTTCTTTTGGTTCCGTAGTCGGACCTATGTGTGTACTCTGATTGATGTATGATTTATTTATGTATTGTGTGAAGGTGGCGATTGTAAGCCAACTCTTTATCGCATTCTTGTTCATTTCATGGGATTGTGTGAAGATGACCCTTCTTGCGACAAAACCACAATGCGGTTATGCCTCTAAGTCGTGCCTCGACATGTGGGAGATATAGCCGCATCGTGGGCGTTACAAGTTGGTAATCAGAGCCATCCCCGACTTAGGAGCCCCCTGCTTGATCGAATCGCTGACGTTGTTGAGTCTAGAATAAAAGTGTTTTGAGTCTTAGGATTATATATATCAGAGAGTAGGATTCTTTTTACTCCTCAGTCCCTTCGTCGCTCTGGTGAGGCCCCCTGACGTAGAAGTTTTGACTTTTCTCTCCTCAAATTTCACTAAAAAAAATTAGGATCACGCGGGTATCTTGGATTCGTTCCGATGGTTTTGTGACGAGAACATTGTTCTTGGTGCCTCTTGACATTTAGGGGTTGTGGCAGTGTCCCGGGGAGTTGAGCTCCGAGGTGTTGTCGTCACAATTTTATCGTTGCAGTTCTGGAATACCTGAGTTTCGGCGACATCGAAAATCTCTTTTATGCAGTTGTTGGTGAGATCACCTCGACGCCACCCATTACTGGGGCGGGAGTTCAGGAGTATTGCCATAACTCGTATAACGGATGCTTTTTGAAGGTTGAGGTAAATGATTTCCGAAGGTTTCTTGGTTATGTGTTGACGGATTGATACAGCTGGATCTAGGTATTGTTAGTTTGGGTGAGATATATTGCGTCCCCTGTATCCCCAACACCTGATTGCATAACCAGAAAGTTTCGGGAGTTTATAAGTGGGAATTCAAGTATCTCGTAGGATATCTTTCCAACACACACACGATACGATATGGGATCTATCATATGTTTGCTTCCGGCTTATTCTGCGAGCCAAATCCTTTGTTTTTGTTTTGTGGTATTCGAGTTGCTTCAATGCCAAGTGTTGATTCCATACCTTATTCTAAGCGGTGTTCTCATATTTTTATGTGGATGCTAATCCTTCTTGACCATCGAGATTGCCATCTTAATTCTATTTCCAACCGGTGCGTTTCTCTTCAAGATGATCCCATTATTCTTCCCATCCGGAAGATCAATTATAAGTTTTCTCAACGGTGTTTATTCCATCTGCCCCAAGTTGCCTTTGTTTTCCCGCCCTCCCACCCTTTTCTTCAAGGACTCAGATTTCTGAATCAAGTATCATTTTTATTGATGGGAAGTCTCTCCATTCTTTTCCGTCAATGTTCTTATCCGGTGATTCTCAGGAAGATACTAACGGAGCTTCAAGTTCATCATTCGCTTTTCTTCTCCGGTGGATTCAATTCAAGCTTTGTCGATCATATTTTTTTTCCTTGTTTCAAATGTTTTTCTCGTACTGGTGCACCTCTTAATCATCCACTTCTCGCTATTCAATTGTTCCGGAGTGCTGAAGATATCTCTGAAGATTCGTGTTTCCACTCCGCATCAATTCTAACTATTTCGAGGTTGTTACCTCATTCAAGCCATTTAATTCAACCGGTGCAATCTCCTTTTCAAGTAATCATTTCAACGGTGTTTCTCTTGAGTGGGCCCTAACCCACAGGTCTTTTCCCAGGATCTTACCTGACTCTTCTAGTTTTCCCGGAGCTTCTAAAATTCTTTTCAAAGTTTGACGTAAGAATGGGTTATCATCAGTCATATGTCTTTCTCCAAGATCTTTCAAATTCTTTTCATCGTTGGTTCAACCTTTCTAATTTTCATTCCGGAGTGCCTAAAAATTCATGGTCGTGTTTCTCGTCGTCATTCTCGGATTTTGAAGACCGAAGAGGAGTTCCTCTTAAATCCTTACCCGTTCTTCCAAAGATGCGTACTTCAAGCTTGATGCCGTCCTCTCATAATTGTTTTCGATTATGAGAATTCTTTTCACCCATCCAGAGCAATTCAGGAGTCTTTTCAGTTTGATTCTCTGGAACTCATCATCTCAGAATTATTCATTCTCAGCTTTCAGATCTCATTCTCCAAATCTTACCGGTGCATCGTTCAAATATCCTCTAACCAGTTCACGATCTCTTCGTTCTCATGTATCTATATCCCCTCAAGTATATTCATTCGTTTTCAAATTCTTCCCGGTGAATTGTGCCTTTGCTACTTTCATTTTCAGTTCTTACGGTGGTTCGTTCAAAGATTCCTCTTCCTTTGTTATCGTATCATTTCATTCGTTCTTTCCAATCCTCTTGGTGATTCGTCGAAGAATTCTTCAAGTTGGCGCTATATCTCTCTTCAATCCTTGCAAAAGAAATAAGTGGCATGCCAAATCCGTTGCTTGTCATCAATTTAAATTGGTGAAGGATATGCATAACATAATTCTTATTCTTGTTTCATCCAAGTGATTAATTTCTTCTTTCCGGAGTTGTTCATCATATCACATTCTCGGTTCGAGTTGCTTCATCTTTCTTTTCCGGAGTTCCAAGTTTTCCGCTTTATCTCGTCGCGAAGCTCCATCTAAATCATTGCAAGGATCACCTTGTTCTTTCAACTTCTCTTCCTTTCTATCATTCTTTTATTACGGGAGTTCTCATGAAGGCTCTACATGGTGGTTCATCAAGGATCCCTTTCATTCTTCAATTGTTCGTCAAGATTTCTCACGGAGTTAAGATCCGTCAAGCTTACTCCAAAATAAACATGGTGTTCAACACATGTTTTGTTTTGAGGAGTTCAAGCATTCTTCATCTTGCATTCCGAAGTGCAATTCTTCCTACCTTATCTTTTGAGGTGGTGTTATGTCCTTCTTGACAATTTCCATCCATGTTCCATGTTTCACATGTTGTCAAGAATGAGGTATTTTAAATCCTTTAATCTCTTTGTTGGAGTTATCCTGTGTCATATTTCACCTAAAGCCTTCCCTAAGGAATGTTGCTATTATGGTGCTTATCAATGATCCAAGTTTTCTCATATCCTCTTGGTGAAAGAAGTTTTTCATCTCGTTGGTGTTATCAATTATATTAGTTGTTTCCGTAGTGGCAGAATTTCGCCTCTATCTTGAGAAGTTTTCCATGAGCCCACTACAAGCTTATTCGTTTCGTTGTTGGTTTTTCCAACAACTCCGTTTAACCTTCTTGGAAGGGTGCTTTCCAAGATCATTTGTGGCAGAAGTTGACATTTTCTTCTCCATTCCTTTATTCCAATGATCTATCTTATATTTTCTTCCGGAGGCATGGTGATGTTGCTCTCTTCACTCATCATCTCGATTTGTGAGGATCGTGTTCTTTTCATGCTTACCATTTAACCGGAGTGTTGTGTCATCTCTTCAAGTTCTTTTCATCTTATCAAGTTTTCCTTCTTCTTTCAGTCGGAATGCTGCCCAAGTTATATCAATCTTATTCCTTCTCTATCTAATTTTAACCGGAGTCTCATCCAAGTGCTTTCATTTTGCCAAGTTCAAATTCTATTCTTTTCATTTCCAACCGGAGCGTTATCGTAATTGATCCTTATCGTTCCTTGTACATCTCGTTTCAACCGGAGTGCTTGCATGTACTTCTCGTCCATTGTTCTCGTCATTCATAGCTTTGCAAACTCCAAGGTTCACATGGTGTTCCTTGTTTCTCTTTTCTACCGGTGTGCTTTCATATTCCTTTTGATCCGTTAAGCTCTTGTTTCATATTCTTCAACCTACAAAGGTTCTCGCAATGTTCCTTTTTCCTCTTTGATAACGGAGTGTTTTCAATCTCGTTCATCTCCCTTGTATTCTCTCTTTTCGTTTGTTCAATCTCTCAAGGTTCGTGGTTTCACTCGTTTGTCAAAGAAGCAACTTGTTTTACCTGTTCCTTTTCCGTTTATCTCCGGTGCGATCCTAGATCTCGGGACGAGATCATCTTGTAGTGGTGGAGTGTTGTAACGCCCCGAGACCGACGCTCCAGATGCCTTCCTTGTTTTTCGTGTTCGTCGTGTGTTTTATTTGTTTGTTGCATTTCATCATGTCATCTTTTGCATTGCATCGACACTCGTTGCCGTCATTTTTTTTAAACTTGCATCCGCTCGTAGTTGCCGCGTCCCCCCTTGCTTTTGTTGACCGTTCCGAGACCAACCTTGTTCTTCGTTTGCCCTCTGGCCTAGACCGGAGTCTCTCTGTACAGTGCACAGACCCCTCGTGTGCGCGTCCGAAGCTGTCCCGAACCCGAACCGCTCAGTCATGACCATTGGGTCCGGATCATCCCCCAACATCCCTAAAATATCTCTGTTTTGTTATTTGGACTCCCTACCTATTTTTTCCCAGCCGTCCGATTCCGATCGTAGGGTCGTGATATCCCCTAACCTAAAATCATCTGATATAAATATCAGTCCAACCCTAGCCTAACCCTATTCCCCTCATTGCGCCGCCACCCACTCCCTCGGGATCCTTCCCCGACCAGCCTCCACCTTCCTCGGGATCCCTCCCGATCCACCAATCTGCCCAACCACAGCGCTGCCTCCACCTACCAATCCATCGATCCACCCAACCAGAGCCCTCCCATGGCTCCCTTCGATTCCTCCCTCCTCCTGGCCGAGGAACCAGCGCCGCTCGCCGATCTCCTGCCCGAGGCCTCGTCCCCACCGACGACCATGACCAACAGCAGCTCCTCGCGTGCCCCTCCTCCTCCCCAAGCATGCTCCAGCAGGCCGTCCTTACCGCCCCACGCCCGAAGCCCTGCCTTCTCCTTGTCTGCGCCGACCGAAGCCAGCAGGTCGCCGTCTCCTCGCGCCCCTTCTCCCCTTTTTCTCTGGTTCTCCTCTAACCTTCGCTCTCTACTGCTCATGAACCAGCGCCGGCCGCCGCCGTCCCGTTCGTCTTCCAGTGAGGCGAGGTACCGAGCTCCGCCGCAAGTGCCTCTGCTGCTCCGCGTCGCACCGCTGCTCTGCTTCCCGGAGGGCCTCGACGAGAGCCTCGCTCGCGCCCCCTCCATCCCGTCTCCTGGATCCCGCCGGCAGCGCCCCCAAGTCCCGTCCAGCCACCCTGGAGCTTCTTCGCTGTCCCGCCCAAGTCCCAGCAAGCCGTCGTCCCCTGAACCTGGCCGTCTTCCTCTGCTTCGAGCAGGAGGACGAGCGCGCCGCTGCTGCTGCGTTGACCCGCGCCTGGTCCTGTCTCGTTTGACCGCGCCTCCCCATCGCTCGGTCCAGCTGCGCGCCTAGCAGCCCAGGAACCGGCCTCCTCCAGCCTCTGCGTCGATCTGGGCTTGGCCCATGCTGAGGCACCCACAGTCCTGCTCCCAGTCCGTCCCAGATTCGGCCCGATATGTTTTTTTCCTGGTCCTGCGAATTTTGCTAATTATCCAAAGAATTACCGTTTTGCAGAAAAATCCTCCATGTTCATGCATGTAATAACTAATTAACCATGCATAATATGTAAATAATTTAAATATGTAAAATGCTTAGAATTTTATCTAGTTTCACATTATGCCACTTTCATCCATGTTTAAAATCTTTAAAATGCTGTTTGTTTAAATATGCTCAAATAACATGTTAAAATGATTTATTTCATAACTAAATAACCATAGCTCCATTTTAAATAAACTTTATATGTAAATGGGGTAGAAAAATGCCTAGTTTAACATGGTGCACTTTATTTTGCTGGTTAACAACATTAAAATTGTGTTTAGGGCAGAACGGTACCAATTCCAAAATATGCATATGAGGATTTTCCGGAATTGTTATTTGTTGTTCTGGCCTCATTTAAAATTGCCTAAATAGTTAGTTATTTATGCTTCACCAATTGCCATGTTTAATAACATTTAATATTGTTGAGTAGCATAAACGAGAGAGAACTAAATATTTGATGTGGTGTTTCGTTAATATGCAACTCGTTGCATATTGAGCTCCACTTAATTTGTAGTGTTGTTTGTTGCATTTGCCATGCCATGAATCATTAAACCGGACATGCATCATACTTGATTGTGCATCATGCCATGTTCATGTGATGGTTGTTTACCATGTCGTTTGCTTCTTTCCGGTGTTGCTTCTTCGGGTTAGTTCCGATCACGTCGCGTTTGTGAGGATTCGTTCGACTTCGTCCGTTTGTCTTCTTCATGGACTCGTTCTTCTTCCTTGCGGGGTCTCAGGCAAGATGACCATACCCTCGAAATCACTTCTATCTTTGCTTGCTAGTTGTTCGCTCTATTGCTATGCCGCGCTACCTACCACTTGCTATATCATGCCTCCCACATTGCCATGTCAAGCCTCTAACCCACCTTTCCCAGCAAACCGTTGTTTGGCTATGTTACCGCTTTTGCTCAGCCCCTCTTATAGCGTTGCTAGTTGCAGGTGAAGATGAAGTTTGTTCCATGTTGGAACATGGATATGTTGGGATATCACAATATCTCTTATCTTAATTAATGCATCTATATACTTGGTAAAGGGTGGAAGGCTCAGCCTTATGCCTGGTGTTTCGTTACACTCTTGCCGCCCTAGTTTCCGTCATACCGGTGTTATGTTCCTTGATTTTGGGTTCCTTACGCGGTTGGGTGATTTATGGGAACCCCTTGACAGTTCGCTTTGAATAAAATTCCTCCAGCAAGGCCCAACCTTGGTTTTAACATTTGCCACCTAAGCCTTTTTCCCTTGGGTTCTGCAGACTCAAGGGTCATCTTTATTTACCCCCCCCCCCGGGCCAGTGCTCCTTCGGAGTGTTGGTCCAAACTAGAGCCACTTGCAGCGCCACCTCGGGGAAACTTGAGGGCTGGTTTTTGTTGTACGTAGTGTTCATCCGGTGTGTCCTGAGAACGAGGTACGTGCGACTCCTATCGGGATTGTCAACACATCGGGCGGCTTTGCTGGTCTTGTTTTACCATTGTCGAAATGTCTTGTAAACCAGGATTCCGAGACTGATCGGGTCTTCCCGGGAGAAGGAATATCCTTCGTTGACCGTGAGAGCTTATAATGGGCTAAGTTGGGACACCCCTGCAGGGTATTATCTTTCGAAAGCCGTGCCCGCGGTTATGTGGCAGATGGGAATTTGTTAATGTCCGGTTGTAGAGAACTTGACACTTGACTTAATTAAAATGCATCAACCGCGTGTGTAGGCGTCATGGTCTCTTTTTGGCGGAGGCCGGGAAGTGAACATGGTTCTTGTGTTATGTATGGACGTAAGTAGGAGTTCAGGATCACTTCTTGATCATTACTAGTTGATGACTGTTCCGTTGCTCCTCTTCTCGCTCTTATTTGCGTATGTTAGCCACCATACATGCTTAGTGCTTGCTGCAGCTCCACCTCACTACCTTCTCCTACCCATAAGCTTAAATAGTCTTGATCTCGCGGGTGTGAGATTGCTGAGTCCTCGTGACTCACAGATACTTCCAAAACAGTTGCAGGTGCCGACGATACCAGTGCAGGTGATGCTACCGAGCTCAAGTGGGATTTCGACGAGGACCTTGTTCGTTACTATGTTTCATTTCCTGATGATCAGTAGTGGAGCCCAGTTGGGACGATCGGGGATCTAGCATTTGGGGTTGTCTTCTTTTCTTTTGGTTCCGTAGTCGGACCTATGTGTGTACTCTGATTGATGTATGATTTATTTATGTATTGTGTGAAGTGGCGATTGTAAGCCAACTCTTTATCCCATTCTTGTTCATTACATGGGATTGTGTGAAGATGACCCTTCTTGCGACAAAACCACAATGCGGTTATGCCTCTAAGTCGTGCCTCAACACGTGGGAGATATAGCCGCATCGTGGGCGTTACACTGTGGCTTCTCTATTTTGAATGATATCTCCCAAAGGAGCAGAACTAACCACAGTGATGGGGTGACCCTGGAAGTATTGCTTAAGCTTCCGGCTTGCCATGAACACCCCATAAACAAGCTTCTGCCAATGTGGATATCTTTGCTTGGACTCAATAAGCACCTCACTAATGTAGTAAACCGGCCGTTGAACCGGATGTTCCTCGCCAGCCTCCTTGCGCTCCACCACAATGGCAACACTGACAGCACGTGTGTTAGCAGCCACATATAGCAATAAGGGCTCCTTATCAATGGGAGCAGCAAGGACCGGCGGCTCAGATAACTGTCTCTTCAAATCTTCAAAGGCAGTGTTAGCAGCATCACTCCAGACAAAGTCGTCCGTCTTCTTCATCATCTTATACAGTGGTATGGCCTTCTCACCTAACCGGCTTATGAACCGGCTTAAGGCAGCAATACGACCCGCCAGACGCTGAACATCATTGATACACGCCGGCTTAGCCAAAGAGGTGATTGCCTTAATCTTCTCCGGGTTAGCCTCAATGCCTCTATTAGAGACCAGAAAACCCAAAAGCTCGCCAGCTGGTACTCCAAAAACGCACTTGGCCGGGTTAAGCATCATCTTGTAGACCCGGAGATTATCAAAGGTTTCCTTCAGATCATCTATCAAGGTCTCCTTCTCTCTGGACTTCACCACAATGTCATCCACATAAGCATGAACATTGCACCCAATCTGACTATGGAGATAGTTCTGCACACATCGCTGATAAGTCGCCTGGGCACTTTTAAGCCCAAAAGGCATAGATACATAGCAGAAGGCTCCAAATGGAGTAATGAAAGCCGTCTTCTCCTGGTCCTTAACTGCCATCTTGATCTGATGATAACCAGAATAAGCATCCAAAAAGCTCAAACGCTCACAACCCGCCGTAGCATCAACGATTTGATCAATACAAGGGAGAGCGAAAGGATCGGCCGGACAAGCCTTGTTTAAGTCTGTGTAATCCACACACATACACCAGGTGCCGTTCTTTTTGAGTACAAGCACCGGGTTAGCCAACCACTCTGGGTGAAAAACTTCAACAATAAACCCGGCCGCTAAGAGCCGGGCCACCTCCTCACTAATGGCTTTACGCCCCTCCTCACTAAACCGCCGAAGAAACTGCCTGACCGGCTTAAATTTCGGATCAATATTAAGAGTGGGCTCAGCGAGTTCTCTCAGTACACCCGGCATGTCAGAAGGTTTCCATGAAAAGATGTCCCGGTTCTCACGGATAAACTCGATGAGCGCGCCTTCCTATTTGGGATCCAGATTGGCACTGATACTGAACTGCTTAGATGAGTCGCCTGGAACAAAGTCAACAAGCTTGGTGTCATTGGCCGACTTAAATTTCATCACCGGCTCGTGTTCCGTGGTTGGCTTCTTCAAAGACGTCATGTCCGCCGGGTCAACATTGTCCTTGTAGAACTTCAACTCCTCTGTTGCACAAACAGACTCAGCATAAGCAGCATCGCCTTCCTCACATTCCAAGGCTATCTTCCGACTCCCATGCACTGTGATGGTGCCCTTGTGACTCGGCATCTTGAGCTGCAGGTAAACATAACACGGCCGTGCCATGAACTTTGCATAAGCCGGCCGTCCAAACAGTGCGTGATATGGGCTCCGGATTTTGACCATCTCAAAAGTTAACTTCTCAGCCCTCGAATCATGCTCATCCCCAAAGGCTACTTCTAGCTCAATCTTACCCACTGGGTACGCCGACTTACCGGGCACTACTCCATGAAAAACAGTGTTGGACGTCTTGAGATTTTTATCAGTCAATCCCATGCGACGAAAGGTCTCATAATAGAGGATGTTGATGCTGCTGCCTCCATCCATGAGCACTTTTGTGAATTTGTATCCACCAACTTGAGGTGCCACCACTAAGGCCAAGTGACCCGGATTGTCAATCCGGGGAGAGTGATCCTCCCTACTCCACAAAATAGGCTGCTCAGACCATCTCAGATAACGAGGAACCGCCGGCTCAACAGCGTTCATAGCCCTCTTATGAAGTTTCTGGTCCCTTTTGCATAAACTGGTGGTAAACACATGATATTGCCCACTATTCAGCTGCTTTGGGTTACTCTGATACCCGGATTGTTGCTGCTGCTGACCTCCTTGGCTAGAGTGCTGATTATAACCACCTTGGTTACCTTGAGGGCCCTGAAAGTTGGAATTTGAACCGCCACCCGGGCCGTGAAAACTGCCGCCGCCTGAACCGCCGCCGGGTCCATGACTGTCGTCGAACATGTTAGAATTCTTGACAGCCCTCATGATTGTACAGTCCTTCCATAGGTGCATGGCCAGCTTCTCCGGGGTGCCGTGTCTTGGACAGGGCTCATTTAGCAACTGCTCAAGGGTGGGACCTGACCCGCCAGACCGAGGAGGTGGCCTCCCCTTACGCCGTTGATTGTTGCCCTGCGCATTAGCCACAAACTCCAAGCTACCATCAGCCTTACGTTTATTATTGCCTCCTTGATTCGCCGGGTTATGCTGAGGACCCTTAGCGTTGTCGTTCTTCTTTCCCTTCCCTATCTTCTCTTCATCAGACGCGGGATCCTTGGTACTATCAGAGTCGGCGTATTTGACTAGAGCCGCCATCAGCTGGCCCATGTCATTACAATCGTGTTTGAGCCACCCCAGCTTCTGCTTCAGAGGTTCAAAACGGCAATTCTTCTCCAACATTAAGACCGCAGAGCCGGCATCCATCTTATCAGATGAATGCATTATGGCCTTCACCCGGCGCACCCAATGGGTCGTGGACTCACCTTCCTCTTGCTTGCAATTAGTCAAGTCCACAATCGACATGGGCTGCTTGCATGTGTCTTTGAAGTTCTGAATAAACCGGGCCTTTAACTCGGCCCAGGAACCAATGGAATTAGGAGGCAGTCCCTTTAACCAAGTGCGGGCCATTCCATCCAGCATCATAGTGAAGTACTTGGCCATTGCCGCGTCACTCACCTCCAACAATTCCATGGCCATCTCATAGCTTTCAATCCATGCCCCGGGCTGTAAGTCGGCCGTGTAATTGGGAACCTTTCGAGGCCCCTTAAAATCCTTGGGCAAACGCTCATTACGTAGTGCTGGTACTAAGCAAGGGACACCTCCCGTTCTCGTGGTCGCACCTGCCTCAATAGAAGTCGTCAGATAAACCGGAAAAGACTGGTAAGCCGCCCACTGAGCCGCCTGCTCAATCGCCTGCTGAGCCGCCCGCTCAACCTCTTGGCATATCCTGTCCTGATCAACCAAGTTAGGAGCCCCATCACGCGTTGGGTCTCGCCCGCACGGCTGGTCACGGCGTCGGGCGTTGCTTGAAACTGCCGCTGAATCCATACGCCTGCTATAACTCTGTCTCCGGCTTGGGCGAGGGGTCGAATGAATCCTGTCTCGACTATAAGAGTATGCCTCCTGCTGTGCCAGAGCCGTCTGAAGAAGTTCTCTGACCCTTCATGTTTCGATCGCCGTCGGAGAGTCGCCCTCCACCGGGAGAGCCGCCAATCGTGCCGCCGCAGCGATCATGTTCTCCAACGGGTTAGAATAATGACCCGGTGGTGTTGGTACATACTGAGGTGGAGCAGTGTTCACTCGAGGAGGTTCCATCACCCGTGGTTGAATCGGCGTCCCAGCTCCGGGCGTCGCAGCCCGGTTTACCTCCGGCGGATTACCGGGGCCTGCACCGGGTGTGCGGAAGAGGTTTCTAGGATCATAAATCGAAGGCAGACGGGATTGGGACTTCTGGTGCCTTCTCCTCATGACCTCATTTGATGCATTTAAATCCATCGTAAGCTGGAACGATTCTGATTGAAGCTGCTGAGCTCAAGCATCCAAAGCCGCCCGCTCTATGGCCAGTCTGGTGTCCTCAGCTGCTAGGTTTTCCTTGGCTTGTGCTATCTCCTCACGTAACCGTGCCACCTCTGCATCATGCTCAGCTTGATCCGCCGGGTTAACCGCGGCGGTTAACAGGGTTGTCAGCCTATCCGTGAGAGCTATCAGCACCTGAGCCGTCGGGCGCACAGGGCCTCCTGCCCCGGCTGCCGCTGACCCGGAGGTTATTGCTGCCGCAGCTGTAGAGTTTTGACTGGGTTGAGTGTCAGCCATGAAGATCCCTACTCTGCTCGGCGGCTCAAAGGGGTCCAGAATACTGCTGCCATCGTAACAGCCCCCAAGCCCGCCGTCTTGTAGTTGATACAATGAATCCGTCTCACCCATGCACGACTCACCGTCAGAATAGATGGCCGTCTCACCACCAGACATGGATCCTTCAGGAAGTTCCCCTCCATGGATGCATCCCACGAAGGCACGCTTCATGGCGGGTGGAGCCCGGGCGGGTCTCGCACGCTGAGCCGTCTCGATGATGTCGGTGCAGATGTCCGGCTCAGGGCCCGGCTCGCCGATCCGGCCGATGAAGACGTGAATTCCGCCGAAGGGGACCCAGTACCCGTACTCAATTGAGCCGGCATCGGGGCCCCAGCCTGCGTCGTGGATGTAGAGCTTGCCGCGACGACTCTTGGTCATCCGGCCCACAGCGTATCCCTTGAGCCCTTCGAAGCTGCCCTTCAAGAACTCAAATCCACCGTGCGCTGGCCCCATAGTGGGCGCCAACTATCGTGGAATTGTCACGGCAGATGTCCTAGCGAAAGGACTTAGTCGTGGAGCCATCGCAACTAGGAAGCAAGAAGGGGTTAATCGAGACAAAGGACACGGGGTTTATACTGGTTCGGCCCCTTACGGTGAAGGTAAAAGCCTACGATCCAGTTTTAAGTGGGATTGCTTATGTCTCGATAACCAGGGAGCGAATTCGCTTGACCTAGCTCTCGATTTGATATTACTTGCCCTAAACCGCTGCCGGGTCGTCCCTTTATATATAGAGGTCGACGCCCAGCGGCTCATAGAGTCCCGACCGACTTATAAACAGTGTCCGGCTCGGTTTCTCTCTATTCCTGCCTTATAATACAAGTTACACACATATGGCGGTTTATCTCTACGGGCCTTAAGTCGCCCTTTGGGCCTTGGGCCCTTAACTAACCCGCCATCTCCAGGAGTCGTCTTGGGCTTCATGAGTCATCTTAAGTATAACCCGGCACCTTCTGGCGGGTCATACTAATAGTTATATCCCCAACAAGGGCCGGATGGATTTCCGGCGGAGTTTTATAAAAAGTGCTGGCATATTATTAAGGGGGATTTGTTACCGATGTTCCATGATTTATTCTCTGGACAGCTTCAATTGTTTCATCTCAATTTTGGAACGATAACCCTGCTTCCTAAGAAAATAGAGGCTGTGGGGATTGAGCAGTTCAGGCCGATCTGTCTTCTTAATGTTAGTTTCAAAAATTTCACCAAGGTTGGGACTAATAGGCTCACGCCACTACAAAAAAAGACACATCCGTGACATTTTGGGCCAAATGAAAATCTTTTCTGTCATACTTATGACACTTCTATGACGATAATTGTGACAAAACATGGTATCATCATAGATGTGGTGGGGTCCTACTTCTATGACAAAAAATCATGACAGAAAATGGGCTTTTCGTCCTAGGCGGGCTGGAGACGCAGCTGCATGACATTCTTTGGGCCGTCCATGACGGAAAAAACCGTGGTAGAAGTGAGGGCGAGGAAAATATCGGGGTGTTCCCGGTTACGGTGGGTGGTCGGGGCCGAGCGATGCGCGTTTCTCTCGTACACACACGCGCGTGAGTGCGAGGCGTTGGGCTCTAACTGAACCCGAGCGATTGCACTACAGGCTATGCGTTACTAAACCCGTGCGATCGATCGATGGCTGATAACTGAACCCGATCGAACGATTCCTTCGCTACTGCTGCTAACTGAAGCCGATCGATGCTGCCTCTGGATGAGCAGTGAGCGTTGCTGGGAGCGTTTGGATGAACAGTTCCCGGTGGGGGTGGATGAACAGGACCCCATGGCGTTGCCTCTGGATGAACAGTGAGTGTTGCTGGGGGGTTTGGATGAACAGTTCGCAGTGGAGGTGGATGAACAGGACCCCGATCGTTCGAGCCGGTTGGGGCTGGATGAACAGGACCCCGTGGAGGCCAGGATGAACAGGACCACCCCATGGAGGGCAGTATGAACAGTAGACGGTGGAGGGCTGGATGAACAGTAGTCCGTGGAGGGGTGGTTGAACAGGAGCCCATGGAGAGGGCTGGTTGAACAGTAGCCGGTGGAGTAGCGCGCGGTGGAGGCTGGATGAACAGGAGCCCGTGGATGAACAGTCGCAGGTGGAGGCTGGAGGAGGTCGACGGTGGATGAACAGTAGCCCGTGGAGGCTGGAGGGGGTCGACGATAGAGATGAACAGTATCCTATGGAGTCCCGTTTTGCGGTACGCCACACCCCTCCTGATGAACAGGACCCCCGTTTCGACCGTAGCGCTCCAACACAAGTCCGATTCCTCCGTTTTGCGGTACGCCACACCCCTCCTGATCAATAGGACCCCCGTTTCGACCGTAGGAGGTCCGTTTCCTCCATTTTGCGGTACGCCAGACCCCTCCCGATGAACAGGATCCCGTTTCGAACGTGGCCGGTCAAACACAAGGACGTTTCCTCCGTTCTGCGGTACGCCAGGCCTCGTTTCCATCGGCTGTTCCGTCCAAGCCCTCCCGATGAACACGACGACGCATTCCATTCCGACCTAGCCGGTTGGCTCCCCATGAACACGATGACGACGCAGTTTCTCCATTTCGACTCAGCCATGTACACGAGCCCTGGCCGTATGTATGCGCAGTAGGCGTTCGAGACCCTGCCCGTATGTACGTACGTGGCCGTATTTTCTTTCTTGCACACTGGCCGCTGTATGTACGTGTATGTGTACATGCTACGTGCGCGCCTCTACTACGACACGTGCGCGCCTCTACATCGACCAGTATGTACGCACACGTTCGCGACTAGAATGACAACGCTACATATGCTTCGACCAGGTGGGTCCCGACTGTCAGGCACTTCCTTTCCTGCAAAGATGTAGCTGGTGGGTCCCAGCAGTCAGGGGGGTGAATCATTTTTTTGCCCGGACACACTTCCTTGCGTGCGAAGATGTAGCTGGTGGGTCCCCGCAGTCAGGGGAAATGTTTTTTTTTTTGCAAAATACGGTGGCCTGTCCGGTGGGTCCCCGCTATCAGGTGGAGGAATAATTATTTTGCGCGTAATAAGGAGGCACTTCCTTGCTGCGGCCGTGGACCCAGCTATCAGCCTCTCCACGTATAGTCCACGTCCGATGGAAGCCGTTCCTTGACCATGTTGACCACGCCGCGCCGAGAGCACCAGGGCGATGGACGACGGCGAGGCCTAGGAAGGGGACGACACGGAGCCGGGGAAGACGCGGCAGTGGAAGCCCGCGCGGAGACGAGTACGAGGGTTCACTGGTTCGCTGCGGTGTGAGGCTGCCGTCGCCGCAGGGCCCGGCCAGTGGTGGGAATAGTAGGGGGCGGTGAGGCCTCCGCGGCAGCACGGCTGGCCACGGGAGGCAGGAGCATGCGGCACGACCGGCGCTGCTTTGGGCGGATGGAGCAAGAAGACCAGAGGTTGAAGAAGCACTAAGCCCGTTGGATGGACATCGTACGGTCACTGGAGCTAGAATCGTTCATATTGACTAAGTTGACAAAGCCCTCCGTCCCCGTCAACTTAGTAGGCCCACAAGTCAGCCTCCCACCAAGGTGGGTCCCAGCTAGCAGGGGGTATTCATTTTTTTGTGCGCAATAAGGAGGCACTTCCTTGCGTGCGAAGATCTAGTTGGTGGGTCCGACCTGTCAGCGGAGGGAACGTTTTTTCGCGAAATTCAGAGGCCCTTCCGGCGGGTCCCAGATGTCAGGTGGAGGAATCATTATTTTGGGCATAATAAGGAGGCATTTCCTTGTGTGCGGCCGTGGACCCAGCTGTCAGCCTCTCCACGTACAGTCCACTTTCGATGGATGTCATTCATTGACCACGTTGACCACGCCGCGCCGAGAGCACCAGGGCGGTGGACGACGGCGAGGCCTACGAAGGGAACGACACGGAGCCGGGGAAGACACGGCAGTGGCTGCCCACGCGGTGGAGAGTACGAGGGTTGACTGGTTCAGCTGGATCAGCCTGTTATCCCTAGAGTAACTTTTATCTGTTGAGCGACGGCCCTTCCACTCGGCACCGTCGCCGGAAAATAACAGGAGGTGTGGGTGAGTAGAGGGATAGACGGGCCAGGGATGCGAGTATATGATGGGGCCGTGAGGCCTGCCCGGCAGCACAGCCGGCCACGAGAGGCGGGAGCAGGCGGTTCCGACGGCGCTGGTTTGGGCGGCTGGGGCAGGAAGATCAGAGACTGAAGAAGCACGATTGCCGTTAGATTGACATCTAACGGTCTGACGCTGGTAGAGTCGATTGTTGACTAAGTTTCTTTTTTGATAAACCTTGTGTACGCATGAACTTAGTAGGCCCACAAGTCAGCCTCCAAATCTGTGGCAGACAACATAGAGCCCATTTGCTATTTTTTAATAATTTGCAGCCCATTTGCTAATTCTTAAGTAATTTATTACAGCCCATTTTTTGCCCAGGACCACGGTCAAAAAGTTCAACCTTATTTTGCATATTTCGGTGGAGTCCGAACTTTTGTAATCCCGAAATGATAAACATTTTTTAAGAACTTATTGATTTGCCAAAAAATCGTTTTGTTTTTGTAAGCAAATAAGACGTGGGACAATTGAGTTGGTTTAAGGGAAAACCAGTGGTAAAAAAATCAGCGCTGGGAGGGAAAACAACAACAAAAATAAGGATGTAAATATGAAAAGTGAATTTTATGTATTTTCAATATAATGTTACGTGTATATGAACTAGTAAAACTATAGGTAGAGATTAGAAAACGGATGTAGGACATGCGTTTCAAGAGGAAAATAGAAATGGGTTGTATGTTTGATTCAGTAAAAAAAAGTGCCTGCGGATGTTGTAAGACAAAATATAACTAACGCTGGTGGGCCAGAGGCCAGTAGATACCTGCTGGATCTTTGTGCCCCGTTGTCGTCATGGGCTGGGCCTGTTAAAACAAAACCAAGCCTGGGCAGTCTACAGCCCAGTTGAAACTTGCTCGACCTGAAAAAACAATATACGTGCTCAATAAACGAGAGAATTCTGCAAGTACAGACTGATAACTGGGATGCAGCAGGGATATTGTTTTTTCATCGTGATAATAAGAGCATGCACTTGTTTCGAAAAATTTGGAGAACTGGAAATTCGAACGGCAGGTGCTTATGCTACCCATCAAATAAAAATCAGGTGCCTGAAAATTCCTTTCGAAACAAATGAATCAGCTTTATATCCACGTCGACCCTCGGCATGATGGTTGGAAGCAAATGCCAAGTTCATACCAAAAGATTGTTAACAACAATACCAACTTGCGGACGACAAGGTAGTACAAGTACCAATACCAAACTAACTTATAATCTTTTTACTCCTGGCCCTAGTGTTCGTCTGGTAGAAAATCTTGCAGAGGACCAGCTCCCGCTCCTTCTCTTGCTCCAGGTCCCCAAGGTGGTACTGCTGCATCACCCATTTGGTCCTTTGCTGGTCGAAGGTCTTGTTGGTGTGCAGCACCAGAACCTTTTTGATGCCCGTCTGCCGGCCGTTGACCATCACCGGCAAGATATTGCCGGTGTTGTGCCACATCGCGTGCATGCTGCACTCCGACTGTATCTTGCGACGCGTCCACGTGCCCCTTTTGAACGCCCTGGAATTGCGCTGGAAGAAATGCTTGCTTAGGCCAATCAGTGTGATACCTGCAGTATTGTCAAATACAGGTTTTAGTGTACGTAGTTGGCATTTTCATAACATCTTTGGCATGTTGCAGTCACTTATTTCACTTTTTATTAACTGTCAAATTGTAATTTCTTCACCAGGTCTGCGTCTAAAAAGAAAAATAGAGCTATAAACAAAGGAATATGTTTGTGCAAGTAGACGGCCGATCGGTGTCTTACCTGGAAATTTCTCAGGATGAGTGTAGCATATGTCGTGCTCGCTGTCGATGGTTGGTATGAACAAATCGATGAGAGGGTGAGATCTCGCGCTGTCAGCACTCACTTTGGCCTCAAGGTGCTCGATCAGCTCCTGATCCGTGGGATCGAACTTGACGCCAGCCGGCAGCACCGGCCAATCCTTCTTCGACTTGCATGGGTTAATTCCAGTTATATGGTACTCAATGTATGATCAGTCGACTGTTTTAAGTGAATGATGAAAGATTTCGACAGATAAGTGGTACTCCAAATCTGAAGTCCAGAATACCCGAACACGCCGCCGGGATTCTTGTGTCACCTCACGCGCAGCGTGTTGTCACGTCAATTCAATGTGTGGACATGATGAATAATTTGACCGACGTATACTAGTACTGCTACTGTACTACTTACTAGTCGTATTTAGTGTCACATTTTAACCATATGTTTAACTAACAAGTACGCACTTGAAGCCTAAGTGATATATATATATATATACTGCACAGCATCTCCATCATCATTATCAGTACATCCTGCGCAGGTGAGTTAGGATGCACTTGATCCCAGAAAGGTATCTATCCTTCAAACCAGAGGAGTGCTTCAAACTAACAACATTCCAACAAAAGAGGGTCGTGCTACAACAGTAGAATACATGGCTCAGTCTACATATCAGTACGAATCAAGTTGTGCATATTTGCTGTTGGCATGAACCACATCGCCGCATGTCGGGTTTGCAAAAGCCATCCATCGCATGGAAGCTTGATGCCTTTCACACACTGAAGATTATCTCGCAACAAGCTGTGTCGATGAATCTCTGGATATGGTGATTCATGAAACCCATGGTATGATGTGTAAACACAGCCCCCCTGGCGAATGGAAGTTGCATAGCACGGTAATCATCGCCGGTGATATGATCGATGATTGGTTGGATGATCGGATAATTGAGCCCGAGGAACATGGAGTGGTTGCCGAGGCTGTAAACCCGCCTCCAGTTGAATACGCCTGGCCCAACGAAGCTGGGATCTTTCTCGAACACGAAGCAGCCATAGCCATCAATGTCACGAACGCCCCAGGCATTGTACTGCATGTGGTTTGATGAAATGGTTTGGTCAATTTGGTACGTGAAAATGAGCATCAAATGACCACCATCAGCTGAACGAGCGATAAACCACCACCCATCGGCTGGTATGATTCCAGGTCCTGGAATCATGAAGGCCAGCGCATTTGCGTCTGCTGCAACAATTCAAATTGGAGACCAAAAGGACAAAAATAAACAATCATGTTCAAAATATGTGTGGAATTAAGATTATTATAACAGTGACACATATCATAGATAGAGAATTGCAATGTCGTGGTCATAATCATACCCCAAGTTAAAAAAAAAGCCAATGGCTTTCATATTCTAGCAATATATCATGGTTCAAACATCATGTAACAATGAGAGGAAAACAGATATGACAAGGCCTACTCATATTCTACCATAGCACTTACTACAGTTATCAGGTCAACTCTAAGCAATAACATGCGTTGTTATAAAAATCCTGGAAATGAGAGTAACATATAGCAATCATGAGGTTATACTCATAATATCTATTCTAACAATCATTAGATACCAATTGTTCTCATATCAACTCTAACAATAACATGTGTGGTCATAAAAATCTAGGAAATGAGAGGAACATATAGCAATGATGTGGTTATAGACATACTATATATTCTAAATTTGTAACAATGAACATGCAGTCGTATTCTTAAGGTAAAGATGAGATGAGATAGAACAATTACACGACGATAGATTCCACCAGTATAGGCAGCCAATCTGTGCGTCGACCGCATAAACGATGCCCTCGTGCACTATAGCATCAGACAGAAGTGTTGGGTGAAGAGGATCGACGATGAGCCATAACCATGTATGGTGACCGGATTCCAGATAGACTAATCCCATGTTGAACACGACAATGAGCTTGTAATCCATGTAGTCTTCTGATGGTGTGGACACTTCGCAGATTACAACCTTCAACAAACAGAGGTCGAGCCAAAAGCTCGACGCGTCTCGTGCGTAGTAGGCAGGAGTGTCCGGCGGGCCGCGAGGCTCGATGGCGGCGGTATCCAAAGATGGAAGGGTGATCTCTCGCTGGGTGTAGATATCCACGAGACGCCATGGACTACCGGATTGGTGGATGAGGACGATCCAGTTGGCCTTCATGCCCACCCAGTAGTGGCTGCGCATGAAGGGCAGGTGGACGGGTAGTGGTAGTATGTCGAGGGGCACCACGGCAACCTACATAGGATCATCAAGTCGGTGTCTGGGCCATCTGCGAGGATCGGGCATCAACAAGCAGGGTGTCTTGAAAAGAGTCGGCCGGTTGCACACAAGTAGATGGTACAAAGACACCGAGCATGCGGCGAGACGGACGGTGCTGAGTAGGTCCATACGATTACAGATCTGCTCCAAGAGAACATCGGGGAGGGAATTCCAATCGCGGCTCTGCGTGTCAGTCGGTTCTGCCATTGGGGTTTTCAGTGCTTGCGAGCCAGCGGGGAAGTGGATTCGGGCAGGCGAGCGAAGAAGCTTCTCCTCATGTGGCCGAGCAGTGAGCGGGGGGATATGGTACGCGCGAGCTACCAAGGAAGATAGCGCGGGCGGGCGAGTAGTGAGCGGGGGGAAATGGTGTGCGGCCGACGATGGGGAAGAGAGGAGGAAGAAGAAGAGAGGAGGAAGAAGAGTGGAAGACGGGGAAGAAAGTGCATTAAATCTCAATTCTACTACTACCAGGATATACCGTCCTTCGGATTGTAAATAGTTACACCGATGACATGTTGGTCTACCACAAGAGGGCCCATATGTCAGTTAATGGAGGACAGAAGCGTGCTCTACTGGCAAACATGATGGCAGTACTGGGTAAGGCTGATTTAGTAACACCAACACGCTGGTTCAGCTTATTAATTAAGTGTCCCATCTGCTGCAGCGTGTATTGTCACTTCACTGTGAAGACTAGTTGAATAGTTCTCTCTGACCGAGATGGGGAATAATGGATCGCGAAGACTTCCTTTCTACATTATCCCTATGCCTCTACGCTCACTTCACTCATTTTGCTCCGTACGTAATCACTTGTTGAAATCTCTAGAAAGACAAATACTCCGTATTTGGGAACAAAGGGAGGATTTTACTCCGTATTTGGGAACAGAGGTAGGATTTTACTCCGTATTTGGGAACAGAGGGAGTATCACCATATGGAGGGAACAGAGGAAGCCTGAAATATGAACATGTCAATGGGAGGGAGTAAGCCCCATGCATGCATGCATGCATGCATGCAACATGCAACACTCACATGTACACATGGACGCACGCAACACTCACATGTACACATGGACGCTCAAGTGCTCAACCTACTCCCTACGTCCGTGAAAGACTGTACATTTAGAGATTTACACATTGACCAGGGCATAATTAACGCCCAAAAGTTATGTGTGCATGCGACCATTGAGAGAAGAAGATTAAATGAAGGTCGTTGCATGCTGTGATTAAGGATAGACATGTAGCCTATACCTAGAGCACAAGTTGGTGCATTAGTCAATCAATATCGATTTAGATTAAAGGCTAAATGCATTGGAAGTGTAGATGTACTACACTCTTTGTTTTTTAGCTGATTTCTTTGCTCTGCCAACTGACAGGTGGGACCCAGAAACCAGGTGACAATTTAACCAGTCAACAAAGTGCCACGTCGACTATGTGGCCGGTCAATAGGGTGCAATACGGTGCTCTACGATGAGTTAGTGATCGTATAATCACCGCAAAACTATATATAGTGACCGTAAAGAGCGTATTGTTACATACGTTGACTGCCAGTGTATTTTTCTCGTTTCAAATTAAGCCATATTAACCGGAAAGGACGCAGTATGGACTAGTACTAGTACTGCTTTGATGTGTCCCGTCAACTCGCCGAACGAGGAGAAGCTTGCTTACTACGCCTCTCCCTCGCCCTCGCGCGCGGTGGTTCACAGGACGAGGAGAGGGTTTTGACTACAGCGCGCCCTCTCCCTCTCCCTCTCCCTCTCCCTCGCCCTCGCGGTGGACGTGCAGTAGTTCAATCGGTGTCAGATTGCCAGAAGCATAATGTGTACAGTAGTATCATCATTGTTGGACCTTCCGAAGAGGCGAAGAGCCAAGTGCAAGGTTCACACGAGTACGAACTGTTGAACCTCCCGAAGAGGCAAAGACCCAAGCGCAAGGTTTTATAGGAGTTGTCGTCCTAGTAGGAGTGTACTACAACTATAGCGAACTATGCTACTGTATGATGCCGCCACGTCACGTATATCCAAAGCTATGCCACCTTTTTTTCTCAACGAGTGTGTTGGAGCCCGTGCAACAACCACACAAGTTGCACGTACACATAACACATTTACTAGTAATAAATTCTAAAGGACAAATGCCAGTATGCCACACAAGTTCATCTCCAATTCATGAGATAAATTTGTGCGCGACTAGTCTACATATATTCACAGCGCTACCGTTCACAATTTACCGTACTCCACTTACACGTTATAGATGGGTGATATGTCTCCAACGTATCTATAATTTTTTATTGCCCCATGCTATATTATCTTCTGTTTTGGACATTATTGGGCTTTATTATTCACTTTTATATTATTTTTGGGACTAACCTATTAACCGGAGGCCCAGCCCAGAATTGATGTTTTTTGCCTATTTCAGAGTTTCGCTGAAAAAGAATATCAAACGGAGTCCAAACGGAATGAAACCTTCGGGAACGTGATTTTCATAACGAACATGATCCAGGAGACTTGGACCCTACATCAAGAAATAAAGGAGGAGGCCACAAGGTAGGGGGCGCGCCTACCCCCCCCCCCCCCCTCCCAGGCGTGCCCTCCACCCTCGTGGGCCCCCTGTTGCTCCACCGACGTACTCCTTCCTCCTATATATACCTACGTACCCCCAAACGATCAGATACGGAGCCAAAAACCTAATTCCACCGCCGCAACCTTCTATACCCACGAGATCCCATCTTGGGGCCTGTTCCGGAGCTCCGCCGGAGGGGGCATCGATCACGGAGGGCTTCTACATCAACACCATAGCCTCTCCGATGATGTGTGAGTAGTTTACCTCAGACCTTCGGGTCCATAGTTATTAGCTAGATGGCTTCTTCTCTCTTTTTGGATCTCAATACAATGTTATGCCCCTCTCTCGTGGAGATCTAGTCGATGTAATCTTCTTTTGCGGTGTGTTTGTTGAGACCGATGAATTGTGGGTTTATGATCAAGTTTATCTATGAACAATATTTGAATCTTCTGAATTCTTTTATGTATGATTGGTTATCTTTGCAAGTCTCTTCGAATTATCAGTTTGGTTTGGCCTACTAGATTGATCTTTCTTGCAATGGGAGAAGTGCTTAGCTTTGGGTTCAATCTTGCGGTGTCCTTTCCAAGTGACAGTAGGGGCAGCAAGGCACGTATTGTATTCTCTACATTATGTCATCTTGCTTTAGGCGTTACTCTGTTCTTATGAACTTAATACTCTAGATGCATGCTGGATAGCGGTCGATGTGTGGAGTAATAGTAGTAGATGCAGGCAGGAGTCGGTCTACTTGTCTCGGACGTGATGCCTATATACATGATCATACCTTGATATTCTCATAACTATGCTCAATTCTGTCAATTGCTCAACAGTAATTTGTTCACCCACCGTAAAATACTTATGCTCTTGAGAGAAGCCACTAGTGAAACCTATGGCCCCCGGGTCTATCTTCATCATATTAATCTTCCAACACTTAGTTATTTCCCTTGCTTTTTCCTTTGCTTTTATTTTACTTTGCATCTTTATCATAAAAATACCAAAAATATTATCCTATCATATCTACCAGATCTCACTCTCGTAAGTGAAAGTGTATGGATTGACAACCCCTTATCGCGTTGGTTGCGAGGATTTATTTGTTTGTGTAGGTGTGAGGGACTCGCGCGTAGCCTCCTACTGGATTGATACCTTGGTTCTCAAAAACCGAGGGAAATACTTACGCTACTTTGTTGCATCACCCTTTCCTCTTCAAGGGAAAGCCAACACAGTGCTCAAGAGGTAGCAATGGGCTACATGTCCTCCTCCAGGTTCCAGTCCCAGGTGTTCTTCATGGATGGCACGATCCATAGCGGTGGGCAACGGGAATCATTGTCGCAGCTTTCTAGTCCGGTTCCACACGATGGAGACTCATCCAAGCTGAAGCGGCATAAATCAGGGATAGCGTGTCCTAGCATGTCGTTCATCCGGCGGTGCGCACGGAAGACACAACCATGCTTCATGAACGGTAGGCCTTCCGTGTCGTGCACGGAAGGTGGCATCCGCTTCACAATGGGGTAGCTCTCCCCAATGAAAAGCGAGTACTCTCTAAGAGTGTTCCTCGGCACCCACGTAGCATCACGGGGGTCGAACTCGGCGCCGTTCATCTGGTACACGGGGCATCTCATATCTGGACACATGGTGACATACATAGTCAAGGTCCATGCATAATAATGTTGTGCTCAAATATGGCGGTCAGT
Source organism: Aegilops tauschii subsp. strangulata (assembly GCF_002575655.3). NCBI lineage: Eukaryota > Viridiplantae > Streptophyta > Magnoliopsida > Poales > Poaceae > Aegilops > Aegilops tauschii. The sequence goes on along the minus strand of NC_053041.3, from coordinate 87,552,840 downwards.
AATACTGTGCAGCAAATAGTACTACTCCGGTATAGAGGAAGTAAAATAACCGGCTTATTATATATAGCCACTGTTGGCTACATGGATGAGATAGTAAGACATGGAAAAACAAAAATGGTGGCAGCTAGTGGGTTCAAGTCTTCAAGGGCCTAGCTAGCTATACGCGTCCTCCAAGGTAAAAAGTACTCCTACTAGTACGTAAGTAGAGTACTAGTACAACAATGAAAGAGAAGGCGAGAGGGTTAAAAAGTGGAATACCTGGGTAGATGGTGACGGTCCGATCATGGTAGATTGTGTGACCATGTTGCACATCAGTGGTACCATGGGTAACGACTGCTAAGATAGTTGATCCCAATATGCCAAAGTCAGCTACAAGGTTCCAGGTTAGACCGAATCGCGGATGCAAATGCACATCCAGGATCGGCGATCTTATTTTGATCGCGGGATGACTGGTCCCTGCAAAATAATGGAGTACCGTTAGGGATGCAAATGATGGTTTGTGCATTCCGTTTGTAATCTCCCGTACCGTAGGATGGCAACCAGATGAAACAAGTCCCCTGGCTTGTCACCGCAAAGATGCGGCCTAGATGGCGCACGGCGTCTTCGAACGTGTAGGGGTACAAATCTGCCGCCGCCAACATGCGTCAGCCTCTGCCGTTACTGCCTCTTGCATTGATGGCAATCCTTATGTCGAACACCGTGATGAGATAGTAATCGCCGTACCTGCGTCGCTTTGTCGGCGGGTCCGCAATTGCTATCTTCTTCAATCTCATGTAGGCATCATCATACATATTCAAGCCCAACCAGTCCGGAAGGCCGATCCCAATGGTGGAGAAGGGGTCTACCGGAACGGCCGCACTGCTGTGGATGTTGTGCAAAATGATGGTGGTATCCGGCCGGAGGTATGCAAGCCAATCTTCGTTGGCACCGACCCAGACCTATATATAAGACAGTGGGCAGCGGAGAAATTACGGGATGGAAATGGAATAACTAAGTACTACCTGATCAAACTCCATTACTGACCTGCTCATCGGACAAAATCTGACTACCTCTCAACGTCGGAAACTCTAGCGGAGTCAACGTGCAACCATGGCCAGGGAGCGGTGGAATGTTCGAAGGATTGTCCCATAGAAGAACCTTCTCCTCGAGGACGCATGGAAGACCAACAAGCATGGCCTTTTCCTAAGCCATTTTAAGCACCGTCTTGAAATAGTTGGTGCAGGAAGCACCGAGTCTTGCGGCGGTGAGGACATCGGAGCGGCGTGCGATTTCTCCTAGAGGATCGTCGTCCAAGGTCTCCCAGCCCCGACGAGGAGGAGAACCGCCTGGCGAATCCATGGGAGCAGCGACGAACTGCCTTCTCTTCGGGGGGAGGGGAACTGGCGAGGAGGAGATAAGAGCGTAGTAACCGCAGGGCCTCGTCCCTTCCAACTGTAGATCGTTCCTTCCAACTGTGGCGAAGGGGTGAGGCTATTATTTACTACTAGTACTAGCATTATGGGATGTTATGGGATTGCATTATACTATAAATAATAGCACTAGTAAGAAATTTTTGGCACTAGCTAGTAGTTTTTGGCGTGGATTAAGAAATTTTGGGTATGTTTTTGCTATTTTTTGTACACGCCAACTAGTGTCAAAAAATGTCTTACATTATGTGACGGAGGAGTACGTACTCGTACTGTAGCAGTTCTAGTACTACTTTCTGAACTAGTAGTGCGAGGGTACTACTAGTGCTATGTACTGTATTTCTAGTATAGTGCACCAGTTTTGAACTCTTGAATCTCAGGGCCAAGGAGCTACAGTTGGAAGTGGAGGGTACTACTGTTCTCTAGAACCATCGCTGTACTATCAATGCAGGGAAAGTACACCTGCGTAGTGGCCTAGTGGGTACTCTCGATGCTCTATTCAGCCACTCCTCTCACGTAGCTGGCCTACTCAGCCGCTCCTCTCACGCACACACTAGCAGCCTGTTTATCAGCGAAGGTTACTGCGGGGGCAGAACATTTGAGTTATTTGATACAGCCAGACTAGGCTTTTCGCTTCCATTTGTGGAGGTGTAATGGATCTCGTCGAACTTTGTTAGTAGTTCCTTCTTTATGAATGAGATGAAGCAAAGCTTTTGCCTCCGTTTAAAAAAACATGTCAAGAGGAATTTCTTTTATAGTAGAGCCGATAATGGAGTGAAGTCCATGCGTGCAACACCACAAGCTACAGAGTACTCCAATGCCCCACCAGGCTATGGAGTAGTAGTAGAGCACTTTACATACAGAGCCATATTGCACAGTTCCCAATGTTGGGGAACGTAGTAATTTCAAAAAAATTCCTACGCACACGCAAGATCATGGTGATGCATAGCAACGAGAGGGGAGAGTGTTGTCCACGTACCCTCGTAGATAGAAAGCGGAAGCGTTAACACAACGCGGTTGATGTAGTCGTACGTCTTCACGATCCGACCAATCAAGTACCAAACGTACGGCACCTCCGAGTTCAGCACATGTTCAGCTCGATGACGTCCCTCGAACTCCGATCCAGCCGAGTGTTGAGGGAGAGTTTCGTTAGCACGACGGTGTGGTGACGATGATGATGTTCTACCGATGCAGGGCTTCGCCTAAGCACCGCTACGATATTATCGAGGTGTAATATGGTGGAGGGGGGCACCGCACACGGCTAAGAGATCAATGATCAATTGTTGTGTCTATGGGGTGCCCCCCTGCCCCCGTATATAAAGGATCAAAGGGGGAGAGGTGCGGCCAGCCTTGGGGCGCGCCAGGAGGAGTCCTACTCCCACCGGGAGTAGGACTCCCCCCCTTTTCCTAGTTGGATTAGTACTTGGGAGGGGGGGAAAGAGGAGAGGGAGAAGAAGGAAGGGGGCGCCGCCCCCTTCTCCTTGTCCTATTTGGACTAGGGGGGAGGGGCGCGTGGCCCAGCCCTAGCCGCCTCTCCTCTCTTCCACCTAGGCCCACTAAGGCCCATTATGTTGCCGGGGGGTTCCGGTAACCTCCCCGTACTCCGGTAAAATCCCGATTTCACCCGGAACACTTCCGATATCCAAACATAGGCTTCCAATATATCAATCTTTATGTCTCGACCATTTCGAGACTCCTCCTCATGTCCGTGATCACATCCGGGACTCTGAACAACCTTCGGTACATCAAAACATATAAACTCATAATATAACTGTCATCGAAACGTTAAGCGTGCGGACCCTACGGGTTCGAGAACTATGTAGACATGACCAAGACACGTCTTCGGTCAATAACCAATAGCGGAACCTGGATGCTCATATTGGCTCCCACATATTCTACGAAGATCTTTATCGGTCAGACCGCATAACAACATACGTTGTTCCCTTTGTCATCGGTATGTTACTAGCCCGAGATTCGATCGTCGGTATCTCAATACCTAGTTCAATCTCGTTACCGGCAAGTCTCTTTACTCGTTCTGTAATACATCATCTGGCAACAAACTCATTAGTTGCAATGCTTGCAAGGCTTAAGTGATGTGTATTACCGAGAGGGCCCAGAGATACCTCTCTGACAATCGGAGTGACAAATCCTAATCTCGAAATACGCCAACCCAACAAGTACCTTCGGAGACACCTGTAGAGCACCTTTATAATCACCCAGTTATGATGTGACGTTTGGTAGCACACAAAGTGTTCCTCTGGTAAACGGGAGTTGCATAATCTCATAGTCATAGGAACATGTATAAGTCATGAAGAGAGCAATAGCAACATACTAAACGATCGAGTGCTAAGCTAACGGAATGGGTCAGGTCAATCACATCATTCTCCTAATGATGTGATCCCGTTAATCAAATGACAACTCATGTCAATGGCTAGGAAACATAACCATCTTTGATCAACGAGCTAGTCAAGTAGAGGCATACTAGTGACACTTTGTTTGTCTATGTATTCACACAAGTATTATGTTTTCGGTTAATACAATTCTAGCATGAATAATAAACATTTATCATGATATAAGGAAATAAATAATAACTTTATTATTGCCTCTAGGGCATATTTCCTTCAGTCTCCCGCTTGCACTAGAGTCAATAATCTAGATTACACAGTAATGATTCTTACACCCATGGAGCCTTGGTGCTGATCATGTTTTGCTCGTGGAAGAGGCTTAGTCAACGGGTCTGCAACATTCAGATCCGTATGTATCTTGCAAATTTCTATGTCTCCCACTTGGACTAAATCCCAGATGGATTTGAAGCGTCTTTTGATGTGCTTGGTTCTCTTGTGAAATCTGGATTCCTTTGCTAAGGCAATTGCACCAGTATTGTCACAAAAGATTTTCATTGGACCCGATGCACTAGGTATGACACCTAGATCGGATATGAACTCCTTCATCCAGACTCCTTCATTTGCTGCTTCTGAAGCAGCTATGTACTCCGCTTCACACGTAGATCCCGCCACGACGCTTTGTTTAGAACTGCACCAACTGACAGCTCCACCGTTCAATGTAAACACGTATCCGGTTTGCGATTTAGAATCTTCCGGATCAGTGTCAAAGCTTGCATCGACGCAACCATTTACGATGAGATCTTTGTCACCTCCATAAACGAGAAACATATCCTTAGTCCTTTTCAGGTATTTCAGGATGTTCTTGACCGCTGTCCGTGATCCACTCCTGGATTACTTTGGTACCTTCCTGCTAGACTTATAGCAAGGCATACATCAGGTCTGGTACACAGCATTGCATACATGATAGAGCCTATGGCTGAAGCATAGGGAACATCTTTCATCTTCTCTCTATCTTCTGCAGTGGTCGGGCATTGAGTCTTAGTCAACTTCACACCTTGCAACACAGGCAAGAACCCTTTCTTTGCTTGATCCATTTTGAACTTCTTCAAAACTTTGTCAAGGTATGTGCTTTGTGAAAGTCCAATTAAGCGTCTTGATCTATCTCTATAGATCTTGATGCCCAATATATACACAGCTTCACCGAGGTCTTTCATTGAAAAAATCTTATTCAAGTATCCCTTTATGCTATCCAGAAATTCTATATCATTTCCAATCAGCAATATGTCATCCACATATAATATCAGAAATGCTACAGAGCTCCCACTCACTTTCTTGTAAATACAGGCTTCTCCAAAAGTATGTACAAAACCAAATGCTTTGATCACACTATCAAAGCGTTTATTCCAACTCCGAGAGGCTTGCACCAGTCCATAAATGGATCGCTGGAGCTTGCACACTTTGTTAGCTCCCCCGGTTGCATCATATACAATTCTTCTTCCAGAAATCCATTCAGGAATGCAGTTTTGACATCCATTTGCCAAATTTCATAATCATAAAATGCGGCAATTGCTAACATGGTTCGGACAGACTTAAGCATCGCTACAGGTGAGAAGGTCTCATCGTAGTCAATCCCTTGAACTTGTCGAAAACCTTTCGCAACAAGTCGAGCTTTATAGACAGTAACATTACCGTCAGCGTCAGTCTTCTTCTTGAAGATCCATTTATTTTCAATGGCTTGCCGATCATCGGGCAAGTCAACCAAAGTCCATACTTTGTTCTCATACATGGACCCCATCTCGGATTTCATGGCCACAAGGCATTTTGCGGAATCTGGGCTCACCATCGCTTCTTCATAGTTCGTAGGTTCGTCATGGTCTAGTAACATAACCTCCAGAACAGGATTACCGTACCACTCTGGTGCGGATCTTACTCTGGTTGACCTACGAGGTTCAGTAATAACTTGATCTGAAGTTTCATGATCATCATCATTAACTTCCTCACTTATTGGTGTAGGTGTTGCAGAAACCGGTTTCTGTGATGAACTACTTTCCAATAAGGGAGCAGGCACAGTTACCTCATCAAGTTCTACTTTCCTCCCACTCACTTCTTTCGAGAGAAACTCCTTCTCCAAAAAATTTCCGAATTTAGCAACAAAAGTTTTGCCTTCGGATCTATGATAGAAAGGTACCCAATAGTCTCCTTTGGGTATCCTATGAAGACACATTTCTCCGATTTGGGTTCGAGCTTATCAGGTTGAAGTTTTTTCACATAAGCATCGCAGCCCCAAACTTTAAGAAATGACAACTTTGGTTTCTTACCAAACCACAGTTCATAAGGCTTCGTCTCAACGGATTTCGATGGTGCCCTATTTAACGTGAATGCAGCCGTCTCTAAAGCATAACCCCAAAACGATAGCGGTAAATCAGTAAGAGAAATCATAGATCGCACCATATCTAGTAAAGTACGATTACGACGTTCGGACACACCATTACGCTGTGGTGTTCCGGGTGGCGTGAGTTGCGAAACTATTCCGCATTGTTTCAAATGAAGACCAAACTCATAATCAAATATTCTCCTCCACGATCAGATCGTAGAAATTTTATTTTCTTGTTACGATGATTTTCAACTTCACTCTGAAATTCTTTGAACTTTTCAAATGTTTCAGACTTATGTTTCATTAAGTAGATATACCCATATCTGCTCAAATCATCTGTGAAGGTGAGAAAATAACGATATCCGCCACGAGCCTCAATATTCATCGGACCACATACATCTGTATGTATGATTTCCAACAAATCTGTTGCTCTCTCCATAGTTCCGGAGAACGGTGTTTTAATCATCTTGCCCATGAGGCACGGTTCGCAAGTACCAAGTGATTCATAATCAAGTGGTTCCAAAAGTCCATCAGTATGAAGTTTCTTCATGCGCTTTACACCGATATGACCTAAACGGCAGTGCCACAAATAAGTTGCACTATCATTATCAACTCTGCATCTTTTGGCTTCAATATTATGAATATGTGTATCACTACTATCGAGATTTAACAAAAATAGACCACTCTTCAAGGGTGCATGACCATAAAAGATATTACTCATATAAATAGAACAACCATTATTCTCTGATTTAAATGAATAACCGTCTCGCATCAAACAAGATCCAGATATAATGTTCATGCTTAACGCTGGCACCAAATAACAATTATTTAGGTCTAAAACTAATCACGAAGGTAGATGTAGAGGTAGCGTGCCGACCGCTATCACATCGACTTTGGAACCATTTCCCACGCGCATCGTCACCTCGTCCTTAGCCAATCTTCGCTTAATCCGTAGCCCCTATTTCGAGTTGCAAATATTAGCAACAGAACCGGTATCAAATACCCAGGTGCTACTGCAAGCATTAGTAAGGTACACATCAATAACATGTATATCACATATACCTTTGTTCACCTTGCCATCCTTCTTATCCGCCAAATACTTGGGGCAGTTCCGCTTCCAGTGACCAGTCTGCTTGCAGTAGAAGCACTCAGTCTCAGGCTTAGGTCCAGACTTGGGTTTCTTCTCCTGAACAGCAACTTGCTTGCTGTTTTTCTTGAAGTTCCCCTTCTTCTTCCCTTTGCCCTTTTTCTTGAAACTAGTGGTCTTATTGACCATCAACACTTGATGCTCCTTTTTGATTTCTACCTCCGCAGCCTTTAGCATTGCGAAGAGCTCGGGAATCATCTTATCCATCCCTTGCATGTTATAGTTCATCACGAAGCTCTTGTAGCTTGGTGGCAGTGATTGAAGAATTCTGTCAATGACGCTATCATCTGGAAGATTAACTCCCAGTTGAATCAAGTGATTGTTATACCCAGACATTTTGAGTATATGCTCACTGACAGAACTATTCTCTTCCATCTTGCAGCTGTAGAACTTATTGGAGACTTCATATCTCTCAATCCGGGCATTTGCTTGAAATATTAACTTCAACTCCTGGAACATCTCATATGCTCCATGACGTTCAAAACGCCGTTGAAGACCCGGTTCTAAGCCGTAAAGCATGGCACACTGAACTATCGAGTAGTCATCAGCTTTGCTCTGCCAGATGTTCATAAACATCTGGTGTTGCTCCTGCAGCAGGCCTGGCACCCAGCGGTGCTTCCAGGACGTAATTCTTCTGTGCAGCAATGAGGATAATCCTCAAGTTACGAACCCAGTCCGTGTAATTGCTACCATCATCTTTCAACTTTGCTTTCTCAAGGAACGCATTAAAATTCAACGGAACAACAGCACGGGCCATCTATCTACAATTAACATAGACAAGCAAGATACTATCAGGTACTAAGTTCATGATAAATTCAAGTTCAATTAATCATATTACTTAAGAACTCCCACTTAGATAGACATCCCTCTAACCCTCTAAGTGATCACGTGATCCATATCAACTAAACCATGTCCGATCATCACGTGAGATGGAGTAGTTTCAACGGTGAACATCACTATGTTGATCATATCTACTATATGATTCATGCTCGACCTTTCGGTCTCCGTGTTCCGAGGCCATATCTGTTATATGCTAGGCTCGTCAAGTTTAACCTGAGTATTCCGCGTGTGCAACTGTTTTGCACCCGTTGTATTTGAACGTAGAGCCTATCACACCCGATCATCACGTGGTGTCTTAGCACGAAAAACTTTCGCAACGGTGCATACTCAGGGAGAACACTTATACTTTGATAATTTAGTGAGGGATCATCTTATAATGTTACCGTCAATCAAAGCAAGATAAGATGCATAAAAAGATAAACATCACATGCAATC